>NC_052625.1:96055367-96358397 GCF_016161935.1 Mauremys reevesii
GTTAGTCTATAAGGTGCCACAGGATTCTTTGCTTGTTTACCACAGTTCATCTATTATACACATCCCATTTTGTGAACTTAATAGTCCTCATTGTGTTATTTCTGTGGGACTCACTTTAGTCACTTGTTTGTATGGATTTCGTTAGTAGCTTCTTTCTCCTTTAGTGAAAGTGGCTTGTACTTGATGGGGGGTCGTGGAAGGTGGGAAGAGTTGAGGCTCAAGCACAGAGCATTCTAGGTAACATAACTATAAAACAAGGAGTGGGGTCAGATTAAGTTCTCAGTTACACTGCTGTAAAATTGAAGTATTTCTATTGACTTCAGCATTATACTGAAATGTACAGCAAATAAAGTGAATCCAGAACTTGGGTCTCTAAAGTTAATAGAGGAAGTTTCCCAGAATTAACAGGATATAACTTCCCCTGCACACACACACACACCCACTAGGGCTTACTCATTTGTGGGTTAGGAACAAATTCTTCCATGCCAGAAATACTGTGATATATCACTTTATTTCATTGTTTATTTTGTGTGGCTTCCTTGCTTCTGGAAACACTGGTGGTTTAATATCTTCATATTCACTAACAATAATGGATTTAATATGATCATTTGAAACAACGATCTCCCCTTCTGACCCAGCGTAGAGTCTGTGTACCTCATCACACAATCCAAAATACAAGGGAAAAAACCTACTTTCACAGCAGGACAAGGCTTGTGGCAATTTAAAGTGTATACTATTTTCAAAAGCTATTATTTTCAGTTTTGATTTGTTGGTGAATCTTATATCTGTTTCCTCTAGTAGTGTGGAAAAAAGACTGCCACCATTACTGCTTCTGCTGTGACAACTGTGTCCTGGTAGCAGAGAGACATCAGTGAGCTTGCATGATGTCCTGGGAAGACAAAGGGAGCATGGGGAATGCAGGACAGATAAATTTGGGAGACTATGGAACTGGTGATTTGGGAGTGAGAATATGGAATTAAAGGGTTGGTTGCTTGGAGGGTAGGACGAGAATGAAATTGATAGTTTGCGTGTTTCTTTTAGGAATGGATTTTGCTTGAGGGCAGAGTGTTTTACCCTAGGAGTGTTGTATGTTTAGCCAACCAAAAAGGAAAATTGAGAGAGGTCCATATTAAAAAAGTTGGCACCACATCACTTGCAGAATGTGTGTCAAATGCTGTCATTCTAGTTTGGTTTTATTTTTCACCTATTTTGTACAGGTATAAAAGACTCCACAAAGTACAAGGCAGTGGAGAATAAGCCTTCTGACTTTATTTGGCATTCTTGGATTGAAACTAGAAAATGGATTTACTTTCAGAAGCATAGTGCTATTTCATAATTCAATCTGACCTCTGATAACGAAGGCACAATTAGCTTAATTGAAGATATATATGAGCACTTAATTGAAGTGAATGTTAGCTGATTAGGGCACTCGCATCTATATACACATATTTAGCACAGAATAGCAGTTGCAGTAAATGAATACTAATATTACCATAGTGAATAAATCAATATTTAAGAATTGCTAGCTGTTTAGTGGACTGGAACTTGGCAGAGAGATGCTGATTGAAAATCAGCTAGATGACTAAAACAAACTTTAAACCTTCCCAGGGCTAAATCGAAATGGGATTGGGGCCCACCCTCATCAGACATGCACAACAGTCATTGCACATATTGCCAGAGAACTGAAACCTAGAGTCGATAACAAGGTTTGTTTTTATATAGTTCCATTCATTTTCTCTCACATCACCCCCACATAACTATTAACCATTTCACTCTTAAACGCTGTTCCTTCGAACCTACTATTTAATACCAAGAGTTAGTTACTAGCTACTATAGAACTTGACACTATGGGCTAAATCTATGGCTCCCAACTTTTTCCATATGGGAACCCTTTCTCCATACCAGGACTCTCCTCCCTCTTCACATTTAGCAATATGGGAAGGGCAGAGTGATCATGACCCCCTGTCACAGTTGAGTGTACAGACACTGAAAAATCCACAGGGTGCCCCCCGACTATGTAGGGGTCTCGATGATTTGAATTGCATTAGACGGTCCATTTATGTTGAAGAGGAGGGATCTTGGGTCCCACTCCTCCAGTGCCTTTTGTATGGTCTGCCATTCCCTAATCCCAAAAGGGGCAGAGCCTAGCAATACTAGCTGCCTAAACAGCTAACCTTGGGGTTTGCCAAACCTATCCTATCTAGCCAGTATACCAGTGTCACTGGCTCTTTGCAGGCATAAGGGAGAGCTGGTAACTGGTCTTTCTGTATAGCATGAATGGCAGTTCCCACAAAGTCTTCCAGGAATCTCCTTTGGGACATAAGAACGGCCATACCGAGTCAGACCAAATGTCTATCTAGCCCAGTATCTGTCTACCAACAGTGGCCAATGCCAGGTGCCCCAGAGGGAGTGAACCTAACAGGCAATGATCAAGTGATCTCTCTCCTGCCATTCATCTCCATCCTCTGACGAATAGAGGCTAGGGACACCATGCCTTACTCATCCTGGCTAATATCCATTTATGGACTTAACCACCATGAATTTATCCAGTTCTCTTTTAACCCACTATTTGCTCTCTTCCAGTAACTGCTGGGAACTGCCTGGTTTTAAAACCTTATTCACATGATTGACAGGGCTAGAGGGATGGGTCCAGCCTTGCCCATCACAACTCTTTAACCCCTTAATTGCTGTTGTGGGGTTTAAACACCCTGTCACACACCCTCCTGTTTAGGATTGGAGTAAGGGTGTTAGTCATGTGCAGGAGTTCCCCCATCATAAGGAGTGTGTGTGTGTGTGGGGGGGTGTAAATCAGCATTCCGGTGAGCTTTTTCAGCTTAGTGATGGACTTATAGGGTTGTAGTGACCAATATCAATGCATTATTCGAGGGCTGATCTCCTTCATTGCATTCAATTATCAGAGCGATGTATGGTCTGTAATTAATGAAAAGAGGCTCCCCAATAGGTAGTAATGTAAGGCACCTATGGCCCATCTACTGGTAGGGCCTCTTTTTCTATGACTGAATATGCACGCGCTCTCTCTCTCCCTCTCTCTGGGAAATAGCTTCCTACTGATATAGTTTTTCTCCCTCAATTTTTTGCAAGAGCACTGCCCAAAGACCCAAGGCATCAGTCTGTAAAAGGAACTCTTTTGAACAATCCAGGTTGAAAAAGGCAGGTTCTATACATAGACACCTCCTGAATGAAACAAAGCCTTTAGATAGTTTTCCATCTGCCATATTTTCCTGGGGTGGCCCTCTTCTATGGGGTCTGTTAAGGCTACTGCAATGGTGGAAAACCCCAGGACAAAATGTTGGTAGTTCCCAGGTAATCTCAGGAATCATCACACTTGGGTTTTTTGTCAAAGAGATAGGGCAGCTCAAAGATGCTCTTTGTCACCAATGGCTGCAGCGAGTGAAATTCATTTAACCGGATTGCCTGTCAATCTTGCATCCACAAAGGATAGAAGTACTGCTTCTACCTGTTTTAGGTGTTCCCTTCCAATTCTGGCTATAGATAGGTGGCAGCATATTGTTAAGAGGTTGCAAGATTTTATCCATCAACCTCTGGAAAGTTGTGGCTGCATCTTGTAGTCCAAATGGCAAGGTACAGAAACTGTACAATTCAAAGGGTGTGGAGAAACATTGGACTCCAGGGAAAAGTTGGCTAAGGGGGATCTGTCAGTAACCTTTGTTAAGATCAATAGTAGATATATGCTTGGCTGTTCCTAACCACTACATTAACTCATCTACTTTCAGCATGGGATAGGTATCAAATTTAAATATTGTATTGGACTTTGAAGAAGTCTATACAGAAGCATATTATGCTGTCTATCTTAGGGAGCAAGACAGTGGGACTCCTCCATTCGCTGTATGACACCTCTACCACTCTCACATCTGACCTTGGTTGAAGCTCCTGATGGACTACATCCCATATTTTCCAGGGTGGGGAGGCAAGGGTCGTCCCTCATTTTTTTGCCCTGGTGCTGTTTCAACACAATGAGAAATTAAGTGGGTCTTTCCTGGAGTAGACAAGAAGATTGTTGGACATGAGTCCTTTGTTCAGGTTGTAAGATTGCACCCATCTTTACAGACCCTGAGGTTTTTTTTTACCAGGGCCTGGGGTCCTACTTTGGGTTTGGAGGGACTTTTCATCTACTCCTGCCCCTCCCTAGCCTTCCAGGTTTCTAGAAGGTTTATGATAAATTTTTCGCCTGCGTTTTGTTGGATTTCATAATTGATGGGACCTACCTTTCTAATCACTTCAACAGTTTAGACTCCGAGATGGGTAGCAGTAATAGTACCACATCACCTGGCTTAAACTCTCTCGACCAAGCTCCGTGATTATAGGAGGATTCTTATTTGTGTTCAGCCTGCGGAAGGTTTTCTCTGGCAAGTTCTCCCAGTTCCTTAAGTGTCTCTGTAACTGCCACTGGAGAACGTATTTAATCATGCTGGTCCCCTGAGGGTCCTGTTCTTCCAGGACTCTCATAATAGGTCTAGAACGCCACAGGGTTGTCTTCCATATGAGAGCTTGAAAGGTGAAATGCCTGTGGATGATTGAGGGACTTCCTGGATGGTGAATAGCACAGGTGGGAGTAGTTAGTCCCAATGTTTGGGGTCCATGATCAAACTTCCTGAAAATATCTTTTAATGTTTTATTAAAATGTTCTACCAGGCTGTCTGTGGATAGTAGACTAATGTTTGCAGCATCTTAACTTTCAATAGGTTTCGTAGAGTCTTCATCAACTGGGATGTGAAATTAGAGTCTTAACCTCTCAGGATGTCTTTAGGGAGCCCCACAAGAGAAAATTGTGTCACAAGCTCAGTGGCTATGGTGGCTGGATCAGTTAATCGTAGTGGAATGGCCTCAGGATACCATGTGTCATTATCTAAGATGACTAAAATGTGCTGAAAGCCAGCAGCTGTCTTCCAGGAGCCCCACTAAGTCTATTCCTATCCTTTCAAAGGGTAGATCCATGAGGGGAAGTGGAATGAGGTGTCTTGGGGATGCCCCTGAAGCCTATTAACTGAAACTCTGGGCAAAAGCTGTAGTAGTGGCTCACATCTTTATGGATACCAGGCCAATAAAATGAATGGTGATTCAATCGAGAGTTTTCTCCCTCCTCAGGTACTCTATGCATGGGCTAGCCTCATCACCTACTTCTAGTATATGGTAGGGACCAGAAGTTGGGGCCTGACTTCATTTGTCTGTTTATCTTGCTTGATACAGTATATCTGCTCAACCCAGAGTAGTTGGCGTTCCAGAGGTTTGCCATTTACCACAGGGAGCTGACTGAAGGCTCAGTAAGCACGGGGTTGGCTCACTTATTCAATCAGTATTTTGGGCAAGAATATTAGTGCCAGAGATGGTCTCAGTAAGGTCACTGAGACCCGGTGTGGTGCATTCCCACACCCCAAGGGCTAGGCAAGGTCAGGTTGTTCGCCTTGCTTAGCCAGTTCAGCTTGGTCCGCCTTGGTCCAACTGCCAAAAGGGACTGATCTTTTTGCAAGGCATCTTCCATACTCATCTAGGGCTTCTTGGAAATACTGCCAATCCCTTTCTAGTATGGCTGGGTATGCTAAGGAAGAGGCTAACCTGACAAGAAAGTTGCTGTATGAATCCCCACCATCAGCTGTATGTTTCATGCTAAGTAGGGATTCACATTTCCCTGTATATACTGGAGCATGCCTGGCTCCCCAGCCTTGCCTTGCTGTCTAACTAATTGTTACCATACCACTGTCTGTCCATAGCTGGAGTCTACTAAACCATTGATTTGTACAGGCACCACTCGCTTGTCTGACCCTTTCTTCTGAGCTTGAATCTCAGTTGACCATACTTGCCCATCATTACATTTCATGTAGGGACAGTCTCAGAGGAAGCATACTCCTAGGCCTGCAGGAGCAACAGGCTCTGTTTTAAGTGTTTGTAGATCTTGCTGGAGAAGTCCCCTGGCTGTCTCTGTTTGGTCTTCCCAATGCATCTGAGGGTCTCTAGGATTACATGAAGAAATCCCTGTCTTGACGTCTGTAACTTTCTGATGAGCTTGGGACATGCCCCTTTGCTGTGTTCCTTGCTGCTGCTGAATCTGTTTCTAGAGGCCCACTCTGAGGTGGTCCCTCCACTTAACTGATCCCAGCATCTGTTTGGTCAAATCCTCTCAATCCCTGTATACTGCTCCCTAAAAAGCAAATCAGTATTCTCATGCTGTTCCCTCAAGCAGCTTCTCACAACCACTATTAAATGCCATATAATTCTCCATGGCAGACCACCTCGGCCAACATCTCTGGGCAATGTTTTAACACCCAGGCCTTTCTCTTACTAGGTACAAGGCACATGAACTTTTCCACCACAAGTTCAGCTACTTGTACCTCTGTCTGGGATTCTGGCTTCAACCAGGGCCAGCAGTGGTCCCTCAAATGCTGGGACAGCATGTGGTGTCATGCTCCTGGTGGGTACTTCTTAGCTTGGAAACAGCAGTGGTGGGGTTCCTTCATAATATCTAAATAATCAAGGGTAACTGTTTTGAGTTTCTGGTAGTCCTGTGCATCCGTCTCCTCTGTTTCTTGGTAGGGTGAGGTCTGATGGGGAAAGGGGCCAGCTGGATGGCTCAATGCAACTACGGCCACCAGGCAGCCTGAGCCAGTTGCTCAAATGTTATGAGGAAGAACTCAGGGTCATTGCCCAGGCTCATTTTTGCTAACTTTGTGTGCCATACAAGTGAAAAAAAATGGGGAAAAGATGGGCAAACAAATTTGCACATGCATTTTAGTATGTATTTTTAACAGGATACCAATACACAACTATTTCAGCTATGTCACCCCCAGATTGTAGGAGGGGCAGCTGCCCTGCCTCAGAGAGGGGTGCACTCAAAGGTATGGTGGCCTCGAGCAGGGGGAAGGTCAAGTCCAAGGGTGGGGTATGTGCACCCACGTGCACATGTGAGCAAAAGGTCTCAGCCGCTGTCAGACTCCCAGATGGCAATCAGCGTGGAGGCAGTCCCAGGTGGTCTGTGGGAATCACAGCAGGGAACATGCTAGTAGCAGGGGAGCGAGCAGACTGGAGGGGGAAGGGCTCTATCTCCCACCCGGCCCAGGCTCCCTGACAACAGCAGCAACAACAGCTGCTGCAATACTGGCAGAGACGACAATGGAACAAAAGACTCAATCCCGGTAACAGCAGTAGTCACTATTGTAACAGCAGCAGTGACAGTAGCTCCGTGACAGCCTCCTCCTCTGCGACAGCAGCGGGCAACCAGCGAGGAGTGGCCCAGTAGTGGTGTTGACACTGGTGCTCTCTCTCTGGGAGGAAGGCAGCAAGCTCCCAGGCAGCAGCCAGTGAGGCAGCAAGAGGGGTCCTGGCCGGGTTGGGTAACAGCAGGTTTCTCAATCTTCCCTGCTTGCCTCAGGAGCAGAGGATGGTGGTAGAAACTAATATTCTGCTTTTTACCAGAAGAAAAGTCTCTGAGAGTTTTGTGGACTTGAACAGAGACAGGAGTGAGTCTGCCTTGACACAAGGACAATATTAGAGCTTGTTTAAAAGGAAAGGAAGTACTTCTTCACACAACACCCAGTCAGCTTGTGGAACTCATTGTCATGGGATGCTGTGAAGGCCAAAAGTATAACTAAGTTCAAAAAAAGAATTAAACTTATCCTCCATGAACTACAATGGCTATTAGCCAAGATGGTCAGGGACCACAACCCCATGCTCTGGGTATCCCTAAACCACCAAATCCTAGAAACATCTGGCATTGACCACTGTCAGAGACAGGATACTGGGTAGATGGACCATAGATTTGACCTAGTATGGCCATTCTTATGTTCTCTACCTACTCATTATACATTGCTTGTTTCTTTTTAATTTGTTTAGCACATTGGGGTCTTTTAGCCAAAGCTTTAAACTTTAGATTATCCTTTCAAAAAATACCTATATTTGATAGTTTTAGAAGACAACCCTTCTCCCCATACACTTGATTTTTTTTAATTGTAGCCCAACATTCTCCCATAAATGTCACTCCCGCACTTGAAATAAAATTAATTTTTCATAGTCCACTAGTCTGATATAGTGCTTCTAACTTTTATACTGATTTGAGTTTCTTTTATCTTATTTTTAAATAATTAAAACAAAAGTTTACACAACTCAGGCTACTGTGAGGGAGAGAGTATTGAGTACCAGAGGGTACATTTCCCCCTATCGTGGTAAAATGAAATATTAAAAAGTTGGAACGTTTTTCAGTAATATAATAAAGTTATCGTAGAGAGTGTTTTGTGAAAAAACACAACTAGCAAAAAGTTTTTAAATGCTTTTTCTTCTACTTATTTATCTTCAGGAAGAAAAGATCTATACCAGTTTCATACTGCAAACCAAGTAAGAAGAATTTTTAAAAGATTTGTTAGTGGCCTACATACAGCTCAGAATGAAGCTATTTCCCCAAGCTTATTTGTCTTTTGTGCTAAGTTCTTCACTTAAAATCTTGCAGATAATGAGCAGCCTAGTCTAGTAAGTGCATCATATAAAACTTCAGCAGCTGAATAGACACTTTTCTACTGAATCTTTGCAACTTCAGAAAAGGAAAAAACTGCTTAAAACCTAAAAAGCAAATCAGTATTCTCATGCTGTTCCCTCAAGCAGCTTCTCACAACCACTATTAAATGCCTAAAAACAACTACAGTTCTTGCTGTCATAATTCTCCAGGACTGAATATCAATGCTTCCAGTGAAAAAGACAAGACTTCCAAGAAGGTTAATAAATTATACTGTGAAAGGGGCTGTTAAAATTTATGAATACAATTAGAAGCTGTCATAGTTATGTTTTTTTCCCTTTCTTATGCAATGACTTATTGTTCTATTGCTACATGGTTTTACTTCAGACGCCGTTTCTCTGAAAATGAATTATACTGGATCATTCATATATGCAAAATTCAGCCCCCTCATCCCTGCCCCCACATACATTAAAAGTTGTTGAGGAACAGAAAACAGTAAAAGCTACAAGACTGAAAGGAAAAATGTTACCACATATCCTCCAGTAACCAAATTTGGGAGGTTGCATTGAGGAAAAATAATGTAGGAGTGCTTTATTGTGCCTAGGCCTTAGTATTGTACATAAAATTTCTGTTTCACCAGAGTTCTTAATTTCCTGGTATACTTGTTTCCCATTAGTTTTATATTTTCCTTTAATGCAGTTGTATGTGAGAATCCGTTTTTCTGCCCTATGTCTCTTCCATGTATCACAGAGTGATGTCTCCTTTAATAGGTAGCAGGGTGCAGTGCACCTATGACTCCGCACCAGCCTCCCAGCTGGGTTTAAGTGAAGGCACCCGGGCCTGAGAAGAGGAAAGACAAAAAGGGATAGTTGAGAGCTACCTGCAAAGGAGACTGAAAGAGTCAGGTGGGGTAGGTGATACGTGCCTGGGACTATAGATGATACAGGAGGGGCGGCAGAGAGTTGCCTAAGGGAAAGAGATACAGGAATCCAGAAGGAGAGCAGCAGTACCTGTGAGATGCTGGCAATGGTTCTGAGAGAAACTGTTGAAGCACTGGCTAGAGTTGGGGAATCTGCCATGTTGCAGGAAGCCTTGGGCAGAGGCCCCTTGGAATGAGGGGAAGAATCAGCATACTCAGTGTAAGCCAGGACCAGAAGCAAATGGTTGACTCTGGAGGGAGGTCCCAAAGAGCCAGAGTAGGAGTCACAGGCATGAAGGCCTGGGGAGAATAGGGGACCAACAGGCAGAACACCTAAGTGAAGAGCTGTAGGAGGAGCCCACAAACAAGGGGTTGATTCTGGAGGGAGGTTCCACTGAACAGCAGCAGGAATAGGAACCACAGGTAGAGAAGCCTGGCTGAGTGGAACCCTATAGCCTTCTCATGGGATACCTGGCACGGAGCTACAGGAGAAGACTTGTGGGAGGGAAGTGGGTTTTGTAACTCTCAGGCAGGAGACCTGGAGAGTGGGGCCCTGGAACAGGAGCTAAAAGGAACTGAGACACAGTTGTTAATGACTCTTGGGTGGGTTAACCTGGAAATAGTGACCCTTGAATGGGATTGAAGAGCTGCTGCAATGAGACATTTTGAGGTTTTGAGAAATATTGTCTCTACTATGAGGGATCTTTGGAACTTTCTATGAATGAAAGGGATTAAATGTGTCACAGAGACATAACGTTCTTTTGCATGGGCCATATAAAGGGGAAACCGAGGCAGGTGTGCATGTCCTGCTGCAGTCTGATTACACCATGTAAATAACACAAAAGTAACTCACCATCATACTAGTTCACGCAATCCAATATAGTGTTCACTGTGAGGAAACAAGTCAATAAGGATTCAGAGATGGCAGAAAAAAACCAACAGAGCTGGAAATAAGGCACTTTTTTTTTAAAATGGTGAGGAAAATTAACCACTAGAGAAGCTTACCAAGGGATGTGGTGGAGTCTCCATCAGCTGAGGTCTTTAATGAAGATTGGATGTCTTTCTAAAAGACATGCTCTAATTCAAGCACAAGTCTTTGCGCTTAATACACAAATTGATGATCTTCAGCAGCCTGACATATGATGGAGATCAGATTATCTCAATGGACTTAACATCTATGAATATTTTCTGAAAATGCCACAGTAATGCAGAAAAATTGCCCAGGAAAATCATTTTCAAAGTGGGCATCTGGTATACTTTTATGGCTTGATTGTTTTTTTTCATTTTGGTTTTACACTAAACTTCCTCTGACTTCAACAGAGTTACTCCTGGTTTACATCAGTATAAATGAGAGTAAAATCCAGTCCATTTCCCAGTATCTTTTGTACAAATGTTATTCCCAAACCTGTAAAAGGAGGATTTAAATGGAAGTTTTGCCTGAGTAGGAAGTGCAGGAATGGGCTTACTATGTGCTCCATCATGAAATAGTATGGCTGTTTTCTTTGTCTACACACTCATTCTAGATAACTGTAGACAGTTTGACTTTTATCTCAGGTAAAAATTAAAAATGATGGCACTATAATTAATACCAGTCAACATAGTTTTGTGGAAAATAAGTGTAGTCAAACTTAATATTGCTTTTGTGATGCAATTACTAATTTGGTTGGAAAAAAATAACTTGACATAATATACTTCTGCAAGGCATTTCACCTGGTAGTGTATAACGCATGCCTGCTTGGTGTGGCACTATGTCCCTCTCTAGTGGCACTGAGGCCACCTAAAGATTGATGAGTGTGCTACAGCCTTGTCTAAGAGGAAGATGGCTTTTAGCTCATGCAGTAGAGCCTCATATACGAAGATTCAAAGGTCCTAGGTTTGATCCTGCCTGCCAATAACTGGGGTATGTCAGTGTAACAAATGCATGGCATTTGACTAAAAAAAAAAAATACTATCCAATATCAGTGCAGCACATATTAAATGGGTTAAAAACAAAGTAACTGAAACTAAAAAAGCAACGATAAATAAGGAATTGTCACCCAATAGTGCACATGTAATAAAGTCCCACTGCTTATCTTAAATATCTTCATCAATGATTTGAAAGAATACATAAAATCATTACTGCTAAGGTCAGTTATACAGGTCAACCTAACTTATTTGGTAAAGTGGCCTCATTTGAACAACATGCTTTAATACAGCCAAATGCAAGATCATCCATCTATTAACAAAGAATAAAGGTCAAATTTAAAGATTGCAGAATGTGTCTTGGAATGCAGTGACTGAAAAAGATTTTATTTAAGAGGAAGAACACAGACCTTGTATGTATAAGGGGAATATTAAGCAGGAGTAGGCAGATGATAGTACCTTTAATTGAGGTACCTTTTATTGAGCACCATTAATGAGACTATTACTAGAATTCTATATACAGTTCTCATGTTCACACTTCAAAGAGGATGTTGACAAATTGGAAGCATTCAAAAGATAGCTACAATAATGATTAGAGTTCTGGAAAATCTGATTTAAGGGGACAGACTGAAAAAGCTTAATCAATTTAGCTTATCAGAAAAGGTTAAGAGATTACTTGATTATGGTCTATAAGTATGCACATGGGGAGAAGATTTCTGATGACAGAGATCTCTCAGTCTAATGGACAAAGTCATTAGAAGATCAAATGTCTAGAAACTGAAGCTAGACAAATTCTGGTTAGAAATAGGGTGCAATTATTTTACAATGAGGTTAATTAACCAACAGAACAATTTACCTAGGATGTGGTGGATTCTCCATCACTCGAAGTCTTTAAACCAAGACCAGATATCTTTCTAAAGATATCTCTAGCTCAAAGAGACATTCTGGGCTTGATTTGGAGTTTACTTTGAAGTTGTTTAGCCTATGTTATGCAGGAAGTCAGTCTAGATTATAATGATCCTTTCTGTTCTTAAAATCTCTGATTTAGGGCTGAATCTGACCCATTGTAGTATAACAAGCACACTCCAATAATTATAATTGTTATGCTGTACAGAAGGCTGTATCATGATCCCTGCTAAGAATTCTAGTTTTCAATGGCATATAGTCCCTCTTTCCTCTCAATCCTCTCCAAAACCCCAATCTTTGTGTCTCTGTATGTCCAGATTCAGAACAGGTTAGTTAAACTACAGTGCTATATGCACATTTTAAGTCATAAATGGAATTCTACTCGATTTAAATGTCTTGTGTGTGTTCATTTTAATTGGAATCAATTTTTTTTCCAAAAACTAATGTGTATAAAATCTTCACTAGAGAGATAAATAATAATTTTATTATACATTTGAAAGCTTTTAACAAATAAAAAAATAATCATCTCACAATTATGCAAAGTTCATGATAGCATGAAGATTTTTCCTTATACTCCCACTAATAAAAAGGCCTGGCTTGGAGAGATTCAGTGAGAGGTTGGTGTCTACAATAGCTGATGAAACTGAATATTAAATAAATTTGTCCTGCCATTCCACCTGTATGATCATGCTGTTCTTTTCTTAATCGACGATTGTTCAGTCATTTTGTTTTTGTCCATTAAAGGAACACTATCTGGTTAAAAATCATATTTTAAAATCACATCCATTACCTATATTACAAAAACTACCTCTGATTATGAAAGCTAAAAAAATTAAAATTCATTTTTCTTTTCCCTATTTAAGATGTTAATTTATAATTTCGATTTCTCTCATTCTAGATAGTGACATTAGATTAGGCATGGTTGCCCAATTCTTCCAACCTGCACATGCTTAACTATACTTCAGTGGAACTACTTGTGTGTAAAGTTCAGCATATACACTCCTTCCCGAGACCCCCACCTGAACTGCCCCCCAGGACCTCCACCTCCCCCAACTGCTCCCTGCCCTCCTCCCTGCCCCAGCCCAGTCCCCTTACCATGCTGCTCAGAGCAGCGTGTAAGGATGCCGCGCGGCCTGCTGGAGCTCACAGCCCCACCCCCTTACCATGCCGCTCAAAGCGCAGGAGCTGCAGAGCTTCCCAGAAGCGGTCCAGAGCACTGGCGCCAGAGCACTGGCGCCGGCGGCGCAGCATGCTGAGGCTCTGCGAGGGGGGGAAGGTGAGGGAGAGGCCGGGGGAGCCTCCCCAGCCAAGATCTCAGGTGGGCCAGACAGGACAGTCCCGCGGGCTTTGCCCACCCCTTTAACAACCAGTTCTAAACCGGCTTCTAAATTTAACAACCTGTTCATGCAAACTGGTGCGAATCAGCTCCAGCTCACCACTGCATATGTCTACACTCACTACACCTTGGGCTGGTGCCTGGGATCCGGGACCCTCCCCCCATCATGGATTTCAGAGCCAGGCTCCAGTCTGAGCCTGAATGTCTACGCTGCAATTTTGTAGCCCCACAGCCTGAGTCCTGTGAACCCGAGTCAGTGAACCCAGTCCAGCCTGTGCATGTTTTCTTGTAGTGTAGACATAGCGCACACCAGAAGGGTCTACATGGATCAATTATCATGTAAATGTGTTTTAGAAATTATACCTCTGTAGTCTGCATTACTGCTCCATGTAAACAAGTCCTGAGATAAAACAACAGAAACGGTGAGTTGTTCCCAGTGTTTATCAGTTAAAACCTAAAATGAGAAGCCCTAATTATACTTTTCTCATAAATTACTGCTCAGTCCCCAGGGATACAAGTTACATAACAAGGCTACTAAAGCAACCGGGGGAATGTTTTTTGTTTTGTTTCTTTTTCATTCTGAGTGAAGATACTGTTTTCTTGACAAACAAGCTGAATTTAATTTCAGTTCAGCTGAGGTGGTGATAATTGCAGCAATTTTAATGTTCTCCATTTGTATAGATTGTTATTAAGACTTCCTGCTTCAGGGAATTCAGTCAGCTTTCAATCTTATATCCAAGTTGTTTATGTTCCTGTGGTGCAATTGCACAGACCAAACAGTGCTTTCAGGTGTTTAAATGTCTGAAGCCACACCCTCCCAGCTCATATTTAATCATGCACATATATTAGCACTGAGAGACTTAAGCTCTGGGAGGGATACTCCAGTCAAAATGAGCGGATGATTGTTATTTCTAGGTAAGCATATTGTGGTAAAAAGAATATTTATTTCAAAAAGTTCAGGAATTTTACCCCAGGCAATACACCTCTACCCCGACATAACATGACCCGATATAACACAAATTCAGATATAACGCGGTAAAGCAGCACTCTGGGGGGGGCGGGGCTGTGCGCTCTGGCAGATCAAAGCAAGTTCAATATAACACGGTAAGATTTTTTGGCTCCCAAGGACTGCGTTCTATCGGGGTAGAGGTATAATAGTTTTCTCACTTTTGCTGTCACCATCAGTAATAACTATCCTAAATAGAATTTCTAAGTCTAACTATTTACAGTTTATCTTTTGAGACTTGGAAGAGCACTTTGACTGGAGAAAATCTCCACATAGTTCTGCTATTAAAGATGTACTAAAGCAAACAATCCAATTTTTCTTTAGCTGGTGATTATTTGTCTAACTAAAATGTTTCTAATGGGTCTCAATATAATTATTCTTACATCAAGCATTGGCTGCTTTTTTCAAACTTAAACCAAGTCACCCAACGTTTTGAGCTTCCCCCAAGTCAATTAATTACTAATTTCTATTTATTTGTATTTAGTATAAAAATCACATCTTTCCATGTAAAGCAGCAAAGAGACATTAAAAGTAGAGAGTTCGTTGCCTTGTCACAAGGGTAAAAGTTACAGAAGAGGTCAATAAAGATCTTTCTTTTTGATCTTGCAGTGACCAATTGAGTATTGAATAATCCATATGGGACCAAATAAATTACTCGTGCTTCCCTGCTGTCCTCTTTGAAATGATAACATTTTTGTGGACAGGCTATAGCAGAGAAGAGCAGCAAAAGTTAATTGTGAAGTGTGGCTGCTGGATGACTGAAATGCTGCTAAATATTTGAAATCCACTGAAAAATATCTGCTTTGAAGACAGATGGATTTGGCTGAAGGGCTAATCCTCAAATCCTTTCTAGAAACTCACATTTTCTGAAGGTTATATTTCATCCCATGGGTAGAGCGAGGCCCCCATGGAGCCAATGCAATAAAAAATAATTAGTTTTGGCATTGATGTACTCAAAGCATGACCTGCTTGAAGTATGGATTTAATTGGAGTGTTGATCTTATGTGAACTGTGTTGACTGATCTGTCTACACCTTAATAACCCCTGTTATGTGATTCTCTAAAACTAACAACGTACATAACTAGGGAAATGGCGAGCATACAGTGTAACATGTTAAACCTTAGGGTATGATTTTTCCAATGCACTCAGCATTTAGCCTAATTTTACTTCCATTTCAGTCAATGATAAAACTCTCATTGACTTCAGTGGGGCAAAGTTAGACCAACACTGTGTGCTTTTGAAAATCATACCCTAAAATGATTTAGAATGACTAACATACATTTCTTTCTTGTAAATAAATAAATAAAGAGTAAAGGTAAATTGAGAAGGGGTTAGCTGGTCAAATTAACACAAATGCTTCCACGACACTCATTAGAGATAGGTGAGTGAGATAATATCTTTTATTGAGCCAACTTCTGCTGGGGACCAAAACAGTTACACCACCACATGTCCATTAGCAATTTGAATTAAAAGTCCATTTCCTGATTCTAGATTCTGTGCCTAGTTCTTCCACAGGGTGTTGTAACACTTCTTCCTGTCTCACAGACAATTGTACGTGAAGTACTTGAGGTCTCCAGATGGAAGGTGCTATTGGAATTCAACCTATACTGGTTTAATGGTGATATAAGTCACTCCAGGCCACAGGAGAGGAGTGTTTCCAGATGTATCTGCAGGAACCTCTAATATAGAGAGAATAGTGTCCTCCATTTGAAAGAGGATGTGGAAGAATTTTCAAAATGCTTTGTTTCAGAGTAGCAGCCGTGTTAGTGTGTATCCACAAAAAGAACAGGAGTACTTGGATGCATAGAATGGAACATATAGGAGAACACTTCAACCTCTCTGGTCACTCAGTAACAGACTTAAAGGTGGCAATTCTGCAACAGAAAAGCTTCAAAAACCGACTCCAGCGAGAAACTGCTGAACTTGAATTAATATGCAAATTAGACACCATCAATTTAGGCTTGAATAGAGACTGGGAATGACTGAGCCATTACACACATTGAATCTATTTTCCCATGTTAAGTATTCTCACACCTCTTGTCAAACTGTCTGTAATGGGCTATCTTGATCATCACTACAAAAGTTTTTTCTGTTAATTAATTAGCCTCTTAAAGTTACAACTCTCACCTTTTCATGTTCTCTGTATGTGTATATATATCTCCTTACTATATGTTCCATTCTATGCATCCGATTAAGTGGGCTGTAGCCCATGAACGCTTTTGCTCAAATACATTTGTTAATCTCTAAGGTGCCACAAATACTCCTTGTTCTTCAAAATGCTTTGTGAGGCTTTAGTCACATGACACTGACTGATTTTAATGAGGATGATGGGGCTAAACTCCTACATAATGATTTTAAAGACTACATGTATTTTTCTGTATAAAAAAAACAACCAAAGACATGGGATTCGGTGGAGAGGTTGAGAAGGGCCAGTTTCTTTTTCTGCTTTTCCTAAAGTAATTCACACTATAATAAAGGTTTTCAGTGAATTTATAACTCAATTCTGAGTACTTATTAGTTAGGATTGGCAGAACCAATTCCATCTTCAGCTCATGTGATTAACATATGTATTCACCTACAGCTATTGTATCTACCGCTCAAACCAGGAGGAAAAATGAGGCAGCTCAACAGCTGATAAATATCTAAACAGAAGGAACTTTTTTTCCAGAATCAGAAACTTGAAAAATTAGCTGTTTTCCCCAATACCAATGTGGGTTAGCGAGATGAAGGGAAGAACAACACAGAGCATCAGCTCTATTTATGGCCGTTCTTGGCACTGCTGCTTTCTTCACCTATAACTGCAGTTTTGTCAACTTTCTTGTAACCCTAGCACAGTTGTAATTCTATTTGCAATAGCTCACACAAGGTTAGCATTAATACCATATTAGAGTCTTAGGCTTTGGCACTAGAAAGAGACAAGGCTCTGGGTTCTCAGAATTATAGAGGGGTTTTCCAGGTCCCCGAAGGGGGCTGAAAGAAAAATCCATTTGTCTATAGGGAAAACAGCCTCTGATTGGCTGCTTTCCCCACATCCTGGCAAAGGCAATGAATCAGAGATGAGAGCAGTTAAGCTTCCTTCCCTCCCCAATGCTCTCATGAGTAGTTTTTTGGGAGAGGAGAGGAAACTGCGGATACCATTTTTATAAGAGGTGAGTGAGCAGTAACAGCCCTGTAGCTCAGAGGGACTCCGCTCCCCTCTTTCCCCTCCCGTCCTATGAAAAAATGGCTTGTTTCTTCTCTCGCTCTCTCTCTCACTTCCCTCTCTCTTGGTCCTCCAACCACAACCTCCTGCAATACCAGGCCTGGGAAATTGGGGAAGGAGACCCTGGAGCTGCCCCAGGTCTAAGAGTGGGCTGAAGAATATTCACTGCTGTGGGAGGAGCAGACATACTCTAGGGGGCAAGATGTGGGTGGGTCTGGTATGGTGCAGAGCTGATGAGGTGGAGGGCCTGGGGCAAGCATGAAAGTTGCAGGGAGCACAAAATTAATTGGTTTGGGATTGGGGGTGTACAGTTGATGTGCAGACTGGTGGGGGGTCTTCATGTTGATTTGGGGCTGGGAGCACAATGATTCATGTGAGGCTGAGGTCTCAATAGATGTGGGGCCGGGAGGTTTGTAATTAATTGCTGTTGGGATAGTAGGGATGTATAACTAATTGATATGGGGCTTGAAGATAGGCACATGTGAGGCTGGAGGGACACAGTTTTGGGAGAAGCTGGTGCCCTTATTTCATCAGACAGTACTTTATGCAAATTTGTAATTTTATGCAAAATTAAAAATCTTCAGTTTTTTGTCACTTCCCAACAACTTGTATTGTAGAGGAACTATTCAGGATGGTACAAAGGATTAAAACAAACTAATGGGATGAAATTAATGAAAAGAAATGTAAACTTAAATTCAGAAGAACTTGCTAACTATGAGATCAAAGTGGGGGGGGGGAAATCTCACAAGGGAATCGGAGGAAACCTCAGTACAAGAAATATTTAAAACTAGACTGGACAAAGCTGTAATTGAGGCAGAAACTGTTATTTTGTTCTGTGTTTGTACAGCACGCAGTCCATGATGAAGGCTCCTAGGCACAATACAAATAATAAATATATATTAGGGCAAAATTCTGAAACTGGGAAGAAGGGATTGAATTGAAGTCTTTTTCCCATCTCTAACATCTAATTCTGTTGCTTCTTAGTAAAATCCATTCCTAGTACTGACAAAATAATATTTATTACATATATACAAATAAATACAAAAAGAAAGGAAGGAGGATCTTCCCTTTCAAAGCAAGAACATGCAACAGATAAGCAAAAGAATGGGATGGATCTAATTCATTAACAGACAATATTTTCCACTTTTATCATTTCACCAAAGCTTTTCAACAATTCAGAAATGAATGCGTGTTGGGATGGGATAATCTGGCTTGGGGTCTGGAGAGTGGTAGGTAACTTTGATCATAGTGGGTGTTATGAGACACAGATAGTATCAAAATAAATGAACAAACTTCCCTCCAAACTGTGAGTTGACAATCAAACTGTAGCTCAGTACAAAAAGACTGATCATTTGTATAACATTTGTATCTGAACACATAGGAGGGTCTCATATCCTCAGCCAAAACAAGTGGGCATAGGGCTGGTCTCCACTACTCAGGAGATCAACGCTGTTGCAATTGATGCAGCAGGGATCGATTTAGAGGGTCTAGTGAAGAGCCACTAAATCGAAGGCAGAGCACTCTCCGGTCGACCCTGGTACTCCAGCTCTCTGAGATGAGTAAGGGAAGTCAACTGGAGAGCATCTCCCATCGATACAGTGCAGTGAAGACACTGGGGTAAGTTGACCTAAGCTACGTCAACTCCAGCTACATTATTCACGTAGCTGGAGTAGCGTAACTTAGGTTGACTTACCCTGGTAGTGAAGACAAGCCCATAGTTTCATTGAAATCAGTCCAGATGAGAAATTGTCAAGGAGTAGAGGTAATAAGCCTATAAACCTACATAGATCATGTCATAGGCAGGCTGGCTCGCCTTTAATGGGAAGTTGGGCTCAGTCTTGCCTGTGAGGTAGCAGCTGATTCTGATCTGGTAACATAATTACAATTAGTGATCCCAGCTGTGAAAGGGTCAGGCAGAACTACACAGAAACAGGAGAAGGCAGTCAAAAGGAGGAGACCTAAGAAAGAGTATCTTGAGAGCTTTGTCTTGCTGGAAAGGGTCTGGAGAAGGCAGGCTGAAGAGGGCCTACAAGGAGAAGGCTAGGCTCCTGTAGGAAGCCCTGAAAGTAGCCTTGTAAGAACTAGGGAGGTTACTGGGAGAAACTCCCAGAACCCATGGGGAGGGGAGGCAGTGGGGAAACATGCTAGTAAGAAATGCTGCTAGGGGAAAACTCCTGTGAGGAAGTGTGAAACTTAAGAAGCATGGAAGATCTCTGCAGTACCCACGAGTAGGGGTAAAGAGCATAGAACTTCATCTTAGCCCAAAGGGGGACAGAAGAATCATTGTTTGAATGCTTAGTTGGCCTTTCATTACCATGAAAGGGAACTGAACTTAAAAGGAGGCTATAGAGCTGGGCCACAGAAAACAAACTGAAAGGCCTTTGCAAGGCCAAAAGAGTGATCAAAAAGAGGTTCTTGAGACAAAGACTCCAGCAAATCATGTTCTGATGTTCATGGGTGCTATGGTGGTTGATGAAACTGCATATAGGCCCAGACCAGAAAAATTACTGTAAGTTTCCCAAAAGCTTCCATTGGGGAATCTCATGCATCCAGGGATCATTCTTGTCAGGAAGCTCTCCCCAACTCACTCCTGAAGTTCCCTGCGGGGTCTAGTTCCATATCCCAGTGTAGCATCTGTACAGTCAGATGTTCATGGGGAGTATATACTACTGTAGTATATACGGCCCATGGGGAGTATATACTACAATGCCCAGGCAGCCACTGGCAGTGCCAGTCTAAATGAAATGCAAGAATTACTGGGAGGCACTAGTTTTTTGTTTTGTTTTTTAAATCCTTCCTCCACTAGCAAACTTCTACCACTGTCCCTTTCCAATGGATCTCCATTCCTCCCATCACTACTAACTCTGGCTGCCAAAGGGGTTTCATATGAAGCCACACTGTTCATACATCTCTGGGGTAGATCTAGCTACTGAAACGGGCTTCCTCTTGTATGAACTTAATTTAACCAGATGTGAGGGACCAACTGATACTGCTTCTACTTCATGCTGAGACAGTTGTGCCTGGGGAGTACATACATAGGAAGTGTCGTAATTTTGACAAAAACAGATCTTGTCTTTTGTTGTTGTTGTTGAGAGTCACCATCATTCCTGAAAAAGAATAGACACTCAATGAGAAAGATCACTAAAGAGATCACTGATTTTATAAGGCTAGTGGTTCAAACAGAAGGTAACTTGTGCAGAATTACATCAGTCCACTGTTAAGATACTGAACAGGCACATTTAATCTCCATTTGCCAAAACTGTTGAGACAAATATGTTAAAGGTGCCACTGGGACAACTATTAAGGAGCTGAGTGGTTGAACTAGATGAAACTTCAGATTTTCTCAACACGCAATTTCTGTAAGAACCCAGGAAATGTAGCTCATTGGAGTGACATGTTTGCAGTCATGCATATTTGAATTTCACATGTTTACCCTTGCCCTGATTATCTGCTACATCCAAGGTGGTTGCAGAGAGCTCTCCAATCTTCTGTTGTCTGTCCCCGGCAGAAGTTAGTGCAGCAGAGGATCTACTCTAACTTCTGCCACTGGTGTAAACTCAGTAATAGAGCTTATGACAGTAGAGAATCAGGTATAGTGGAGATTGGTTCCAGCACACCCATGACATTTCTCCCCTCTCTTCTTTCTGACTGGAGTTGAAGAACAGCTGGCATAGGACATGATTATCCCATCTCTTGTAACTTTATTTCAGGAGAGATTTCCCTTTCAGAGAGGTATACCCAGTGCAAATCTTTGGCCAGTGTAAGTTCACTTTACATTGCTTTTGCTTGCTTGGTGGATGATAGAATTGAGATCTCTGACTTCACAGGTTTAACAATGAGCTCAGTGAAAACTTCTCACATGTGTGAAAACTTTTTTGCATAACAGCAGTAGCAAAAAGTTGTTGTTTTTCTTATTTTAAAAAAGTCTAGGTCTGCAATTAAAAGTATGTAAATATTTCACCTACATCTAATTACAGATTCCACTCAGTTTTAGAGCAATCATAAGCTAATAGATCCACCCAGGTTTTGAACCCTTCTGAATTTCTTGTGACAACAATCTATAAATGAGAACAACATGACTCAGATTCATCTTGTACAGAGATGAAATCTCAGTGGAATACATGATATGAAAATGAATAATATAGCAAGTGGTCTTCTGAGAGACAGATTTTTCTCCTCCTTTAGAGGAAAAATGTGAAAGATAATGATGTGCTTTGATTTCTTTGGCAGTGCATTATAGGTGATCTCCTGCACAAACTACTTAGTAAACTGAAGACTTCTCTCTAGTGAGATCAATATTTTACTGTGCTTACAATGGCTTAGAATTGTATTTTAAAGTGGTAGACTAATTGTCTGTAAAAATAGCATCAGTTTCAGATTTATTAGGGGAGGAAGGTACGTGTCACAGTAGCTTGTTTGGCTACAGTTTCTTGAGCTCAGCTACTTAGTCATCAGCTCTTTGCTGTGTCTGTCCTTCCCTCATAATCTGATTCGTTTTTTTCCCCCACTCATACCACAATGTCTGCCCCAAAGTAGTTACTGACTTTCATGTGAAAGAGCAGATCACATTAAAAAACTCTTTATCCTCAATCCCCAGATGTTGAGATGTGTTATCAAGTTTTGTCTCTACTATACCAATGCTTTTAGGACAAAAAAAAAAAATTCCAGAGCCCTAAAAGGGTGCCCCCCGCTGTCTAGACCACAAATAGCAAATGGAGATGGACATTGATTAATTCCGCATTTGAAGTTGCAGGCAAGACTCCATAACTTCTGGCGGAAAGCAGTCCACTGCCAGAGCACTACAATGTTGGAAATCTGTAAGGCACTTACACGGTCCTCATCTCATATCTTCATACACTATTGTGTGTAAACAGACTCCATGACAGAAGTTGAATTCAGGCATTAAGTTTTAAAGGTCACTTGTAAATCCCACCACATATGTAACTTGATTCTCCTTGGTGTGAGATCTGAGATGTCTGATGCAGCAAGTCTTAGGAGCTGACTGGCTAAGTTCGTTCAAAATGTTATGGATAACTACTGTGATGAAAGCAGGTCAACAGGATTCACAATAGCAGACATGAAATTAGACTCTTGGCAGATGTTGCCTTGGCTGACTTTACTCATCAAAACAGTCTAAAATGTGAGTACCTCTGGAAGCATCATTCTGCAGTAGATAATTGTGCTGTTAACACTGAAGCAGGTACAATACTTCCTAACAAGGATATGCAGCAGGTTCTCCTTATCTAGCTGTGATTCAGGGACACCTTGGTCATATGTGTGGATTATATTTAAGCATTTATGTATCTATATTGGAAAAACTATGTTCTTAAGGTGAGTTAAGACAGGTGGCCGGCACTTGTCTCTCTGGCTATTCATTGTGTGGCTTACAGTGTAAGTCTATTTGCATTCCTGAGCCTGATCCTAATGAAGAGATTGTGAATTCACATGAGAGATCTGCAGGAAAAACAAAAACAGCAGAGGGGTGTCCACTTTATGAGTAATGACAATGGCTTTGAGGAACTGTGAGTTCTGAGATGAACTGTCAGCATGCGTTATCTCAACCTGGCTAGAAAATGCTGCAACGATTTTGGGTGAGCTAACCTTCATTAGACAAGACAGTATCTTGTTAATTAAGTCTAAGCCTCTCCTTTGACTTTTAGCTTGTTGTGGTGGAGAGGCTTGTTTGTCCCAAAGACCCTCAGAACTATGTCCTCCGAAGTGTTGTACTCCTGGCAGGACCACCCCTGGCGAACAATTCTGAGGTGAGGTTCCAGATGAAGCGCAGTCCAAACTTCTAAAGACTCCAGCGGTGGAACAAGCATATTCAGGGACTTGTCAGCTCTCTGTGGCTATGAACGCAGATGAAGACAGCAGCAGGACAGAGACCTCCGGTTGTCTCACACTTCCCTGCCACTGGGTCCAGGGCTCCTTCCTGCCACGTTTCGTGAGGTTGACGCCTGCACACCAGCTCCACCATGTTAAAAGATTTCACACATAGGCCACTGCTATGGGTGTTTTTCCTCCAACAGACATCATCCTCCTATAGAGATAGCTGCCACTGCCAAATGATGTAGGATCTAGAAGGCATGTTATAATTTTATTTTACATTTAAGCATGTGTTTCCAAAACTTTCACATGCTACTTCTAGAATCTTTCTACTTTGTTAAATGAAGTTTGACCTGTTAACACTATAAACATATCTAAAGCTGGTGGGTACTGCTTCCTTGGAGACAGCTAATTTGTGAATTCTGTGGGTATCTGGTGGACCAAGCACTAGACTCTCCAGGGAGATGGTCAGAGGGCTCACAGGTTGGAGTGTGCCTATCGCTAACCTGCAGAGGGACGGCGGAGCCTGTGTAGGCTGCAAGGGCAGTGCTTATGTTGCTTGTGGCTGGTGGAAGCAGGGAGATGACCCCGGGCAGGCACTGACAAGGCTCCCTCACACCAAGGGCAGGAGATAGTGACGTGCCTCACAATGCTGGGGCCCCAAGGAAGCCTCAGCACAAGTTGGCATAGTGGGGCAGGGGTAGTTTATTGCCTAGCATGGGACAAGTTGGGATAGGTGGCAGTTGGAGATCTTGTAAATAAGGGAGGATGACAGGGGGACAACTGCTCTGTTCTTCAGTACTTCCCACTTGATGTCTTAGGAAGCAGCGTTACTGGTGGCATGTCAGTTGCTAGACCTGGGGGAATACTGGGGGAAAATTCATATGAGAGTACACTCTCAGTATCAGAATTGCAGTTCAATAGCTTCCTTGGTTTACTTTTCTGTGACTGTTTGCATAAAAGTTTGTGAAGCTTATTTGTGAAAATATTGGTAACTATATGCAAACAAGTGTAATTGCACTGGAAATACAGCCACTTGCTAGATACATTCAGTGACATAGTAGATATTCATATATGCCACAAAAAGAAAAAAAAATGAATAAAAAAAATCTACTGGACAGCCAGCAATCTCTCATCCTGAGTTAAGAAGTAGTTAAGGAGGAAGCCAGCTATATTTAAATCTAGGATACTACACAAAATATATTAGCCAAGATTTGCAAGAGTGGTTATTGATTTTCTGTGGCTCAAATGTTGGATGCCTGCTTTTAGACATTTTTAAAGGGTGTGACTTTTCAAGAAGTACTGAGCACCCTTCCTCTGAAAATAAGGCCCCTTTAAGGTGTCTAAAGGTGGGCATCCAAAATCTAAGCCACACAAAATAAATTACTTTTGAAGATCTTGGCCACTGCTCTTTAGTGGAAAAGAGGCCAGGAAAAGATTTTAAAATGTCCAATATTTTCTTAGTTTGTTTATAGCTTATGTCTTACTCCCTACAGAGCTTTACATCTCTTTTCCTGAGACAGTCAGTATCTCAATTACTTTCTTTAGATATTGCTGTTGAGCAAGTGGTTAAGTCATCCAATCAAGTAACAAAATCCATATTACATGACTTAGGGGTCTAATTGGTATTCAGAACTAATTCAGTCTGTGCAAACACTCATAAGCCTTTGCTATGAACTGGTTGCAAACATATTTAGGTGGAAACATGTCTGTAAAAACACTGAAATTATGAATGATGAACAAGTTGTTGAGAGACAGACTGTAGTTACCCTTTATTCATACGGAGTAGAATCTTACTCCACAAGTGGGTCTAATGTAGGACCACTTGTGGAGGACTGTTTGAAGTAAGGATATCACAGTCTGTCCCTATAATACTAATTGGTTTTTATGGAGAATTAATGAATAGATAAAAGGGACAAATCTGATTAATACATTGTGAAAACTCTATATTTCAACTTATTACCTATCACAATTTAAACTATTTCAATGGCAGTTATCAGCTAAGCAGAAAGGATTAAAGGGGGGGAGGTGTCAGAAAATGGGTTCCCTGCCACCTATACATTTTTAAATATCTATTGAAAAACCAAGTGTGAGAAGCTTGTTTTCAGGTGAAAATTTTTGGTTTTCAGTTTTGATAGAAAGTTGATGTTTTCCTGCAGATAGCAGGCACATTCCAATAAATAATTAAATTGTTTAATAAAAAATCCAATTTTCCATCAAAGAACAGTTTTGAGGGGAATTTTTTGACCAGATCTAGATAGAAAGGCCTCAGACAGAAGTAAATTTCTGGACGCCTCAGACAAAAATAGAACAAAACTTATAATATACAACAGGGAAGACCAGTTGTTCATTTACTCTATTAGCAAAAATGAGCCAAAGAAATTTCTCAGCATAGTATAACTCAAAGCCTCAAGCATAGCAGATCTGACAGAGGAGTCTGCCAAAAGACCAGATGCTCTGGCTAGAAAACAAATATAATTTATATTGCTTGTCAGTGTTTTCTTGTTTGCTTTCCAAAAGATAAAGAGTAGGATGTTCAATATTTTGCTTCTGTTCAAATGGATACCCTTAAAGGAGGCACATATTTGCAACACAATGTTTTAATAAAGTACATATTTTATATTTTTTTTATCTTTTCGTGTCATCTACAAAGATGGATAAGAGGCTGCTCTGCTGGCAACAATTATTTTGATTACTAAATAAGGGCCAGTTAACACTGATTTACAATGAGAATTCTATAGAAGGACTGTGCTGATGACATCCATGCTATGTCTTATTTCCTATGACTTATAGTGTTCCCAAATACCAGGGGACAAAGGAGGATTATGCCATCAAAGTGGTGCCATTTTGATCAAACACTTCTCAGAATTTGTTTGAAAAGTATGATCATTTGGGCTTGTGTGCCCTGTGCTCTTGGTGTTGTGTAACTCTGGGTCCTCATTAAAAATGAAAGGTCATCTATCAAAACACAATCATATGTCATAATGACTCAACATGGGGTCAAATTCTGCCGTCCTTCGTTCTTCCTCAAGCAAAACTCCCACTGGGCCAAATTATATCCAGATATACTTTGTAGGCAACCTCACTCCTCGGCAGATTTGAGCCCAGTGGGAGTTCTGCCTGTGTAAAGGGGGCTTAAAAGCCAATAATGTAAAAAAGTGAATGATAAAGGTACAAGGAAAATCTATTTTCTTTAATACAGGTTTTGGGCATTACAAATCAAATGTTCTTCAAAATAAGAGATTACAATAAACATGTAAATGAAGTCTGTATAGAATCTGTTAAACTTGATCAATTTAATTCCAACAAATAATTGGACACAACAAAATTACAAGCAGCAAAATTAAAGTTACCATGGCAGCATGATAGTTTTGCATATTATATAAAGGCAAGTAGTACTCATGAGACTCTGAGTCCTTCAGGTGCTTGAGTCCTTGTGTGTGTCTCACTAAGTTCTGCTTTTGACATCAGCTCTTTTCCTCAATTACAGTAATGACCATAATAATAGCTGCAAGATTTGGTAAGGCTGTTTCTAATTCTTAAAACAGAAGGTGAAACCGTCCCAGTCCAGAAGAAGAGTAAGAAATTTTATTACAGGACTGTACTTTGTCTACAGTGTACAGAATTGTTCAAAAGGATAGCAGGCAAACAAGTCACTGGATATAAGGTGCTACACTGACTTAGGTTGAGTATCAGATGTGGGTCTGAGATTGTGGGTGAGAAATATAGGTCTAAATTCATTGGTGAATTACAGTGAACTAGGGCTGGCCAGAAGACATGGATTGCAGTTTGCAAAACTACAGATTTCAAAATTTGGTTTCATTCCACACTGGAACAAAACTGAAACTTTTTAAATTTTCACAAAAAACAAGACAAAGATCCACCCTAGAATAGCCAATACCTGGTGATTATGGCACTTTCCTGGGATGTGGGATACCCAGTTTCAAGTCTCTGTTCTGCTTGATTCAGTTTAGGGGCTTGACTGTCAGGATACCACGTCATATCTGACCTAGTGGTCAGAGCAGGAATGAGGCTCAGTGGATGGCATCTGAATTCCCAAGCCAGGGTTTGAGACAGGGCCAGAACCAGGGCTGAAAGTTAGAATCAGAGTCAGTCTGAATGTCAGTGCCACAAGTTGAGATAGAGTTTGAGTGAGGAATCAGAGCCAAGGGTTGGAACTGGATTACCAGGGGTCAGGAAAGGCAGGAGCCAAGCTGGATCTAAGGCAAAAGCAAGGCTGGGACATGATGGGGACATGGCTGGGTGTAGGGCAGACTTGAGGAAGAGCTCTGTGTAACTCTAGAGCTTGTACCTTCCACAAACAAAAGTTGATCCAATAAAAGATATTACTTCACCTACATTCTCTCTCTCATGGCTTTAGAAGGCAGTTCTGCAGCTTGACACCAGGAATTCCAAATTCCATAGACTACTCTTGAACAACAGTTATTTACCAATAATTTCTTTCCTATTCTTTATTCACTTTTGAATTTTAATTAATTGTAGGAATACTTTCTGAAATTCTGAGATTAATAAGACTGGGATTTTTCAGTTTGGAAAAGAGATGACTAAGGGGGGATATGATAGAAGTCGATAAATCATGACTGGTGTGGAGAAAGTAAATAAGGAAGTGTTATATACTCCTTCTCATAATACAAGAACTAGAGGTTACCCAATGAAGTTAATGGACAGCAGATTTAAAACAAACAAAAGAAAGTATTTTTTCACACAACACACAGTCAACCTGCGGAACTCCTTGCCAGAGGATGTTGTGATGGCCAAGACTAAAACAGGATTTAAAAAAGAGCTAGATAAGTTCATGAAGGATAGGTCCATCAATGACTATTAGCCAGGATGGACAGGGATGGTGTCCCTAGCCTCTGTTTGCCAGACGCTGGGAATGGGTGACAGGGATGGATCACTTGATGATCACCTGTTCTGTTCATTCCCTCTGGAGCACCTAGCATTGGCCACTCTTGGAAGACAGGATACTGGGCTAGATGGCCCTCTGGTCTGACCCTGCAGGGCCATTCTTATGTTCTTTATTTATAAGAAAATTTACTTCGATGCAATGTACTTAAAGGAAAATAGTGCTCATAAATAGCAAAATCCAATCTTTATGAAGAATTAATCTATAAATAAAGAAATGTAACCAATATTCAAAACATGGAGGAATAATGAGTCCCTTCCAGAAGAAGCATGCATTCTTTAAATTAAAAAACTTAAGTGTTATCCACTTGATGGATGTGCCTTTGGTTTCCTATTAATGAAACCTTCACCAGCCCTATAATGCCAATATCTGTAAATCCAGTTTTTCCCTGAATGGAGCAGTTTAGAGTATAATAGAAAAGTTCTGTGAGTTAATTTTGACTGAAAATGCACCCAGTGAAATTTCAAGGTGTAATTTGAAGCTCTTCTAGGTTTAAGGGCTGCAGATGTTTCTATTGGTAAAGACAGTCCCGCTCAATTATTTGGGAAGCATAATTATAGAGAAACCTTTGCTAATTTTTTGGCCATAGAAAAACCTATAGTATTAAAATATAAAAATAAAAGACTTACTAAGTTCATATTGAGTAACTAATTTACAGCAAGTAAATTGTTAGTTCCAAGGGTTTCTCCATATTAATCACATTGTGCTATGCAATCACCTATCAGAACAAGTATTAAAATAGAAGTTCTTTTGACCATGGTTTAAAGCAGGTTTTACTCTTTTCTCTTTAAACCAGTGACATCCCAACTCAACCCCGAATACTCACAGCTGAAGCTTTGGAGACACAAGCTGAGGAAATGCCACCCTGGGTCCTCGGGCTACCACTCCCAGCCATTCTTTGGCTCCTTCTACAAGATGAGATGGAGGTGGGCCAGGTCATTATGACTGACAGGTTTAAAGTTCCCCCTGGGCCCTCCTCCCTCATGCTGGGGAGGTACCCAGGTCAGCAGAAGTGGGGATAGACATTCTGACTCCTCACACTCAGTCTCCCCTCCCACCCCTCTTTGTGGTTGTAGTTTTCTCTTTACTTCCAGTACAATTGTACATTGTTAATTTTAAGGTTAGGAAGGAATTTTCCCCTGATGCAGTTTGGAATGGGCAGCTGGGTTTTTTTGTTTTTTAGTCTCCTTGAATAATTCAGTGGGCTGGACTATGAGTGGGAGGGAAGAGAAAGGACTGACTGTAAAGGTTAGTCAGGCTAATTGTGTTTCTTTAGGAGTAACTTTCTCACAACTCTATTTTCAGGAATCCCATGCAGTAGTGGGGTACCACCAGGTGACTTTAATTTAATCCCACTCCCTCTCAAAGGAACAGTAGTAAATTATGCTAGAATTTATGGTGAAGATCAGAATGAGAGGTTAGTGCATCAGCACTGAGCACAGATTGAGGTACTCTTATCAATGCCTGAATTCTGCCCAGGAGGAAAGGACAGAGTGAGGCATTCTGATCTGGTGTGATTCTTGGACAGAGAAGGCTATGGCTTGGACGAGATGATGGACTTTCATGCTCAGCACATAGTACCTCATAGGAGAGGTTAGCAGCCATGTGTGACATTAATTAAGTTTGGAGTTGGTCAGGACACTTGAGTAAATGAAATTTGTCAAAATACTCTGTTAATCATAGCTGAAATACTTTACAGCGATTTACTGTTTTTTGTTAAGAAGGGCATTTGGGGCAAGAACTACTCTGAAGTATTACAGCATGCTGGTTAGGGCACTCATGTGGGATGTAGGAGTCCCATGTTCAAGTTTCTGCTCTGCATGATTCACAGTGATCTGTGGTGGAAAAACTGGTCTGTTTTCTATCTAAAAGTGGATATTAGCACAATTGTATTTCCAGAAAAGGTCCTGTTTTCATTCCAATGTGAAAAACAAATTTGGAAACCTCAGAGGAAAAAACAAAAGGAAAAAACAAACAAACCACCAAGAGCAGCTGGAGCATAGGAAAAATTGTTGGGGGCTGAGCACCCGCTGGCAGCTCCACGCCCTGCCCCACCCGCACCAGCTCACCTTCGCTCTGTCTCCACCTCCCCTGAGCTGGCTGCCGCGTCCTGCTTCTCCCCCCTCTCCACAGCGCTTGTGCCACCATACAGCTGATTAGCATGAGCCTGGGAGGGAAAGGTGAGGAGGAGGAATGCAGCGTGCTTGGGGAAGAGGCAGGGCCAGGGCAGGGATTTGGGGAGGGAGGGGCGGAGTCAGGGCACGGTCAGGGCGGGGGGGGGCACAAGCCCCCTCTTTCTGTGCACCGGAAGGAAAATATCAGGACAATTCGCATCCCGACCGAACATCAGTCGGGACACAGGAGAAACAAGTTAATATCAGGACAATCTGGTCACCCTACCTGGCTAGTTCTAATTAGGATGTTAACAGTTAAATGTTTGGTTAATCTTTGGTTACTAGGTTAATAAAGTTGACATCCGTTTAAACTAACCACGTGTATGGTGTTTCATTTCTTCATGTGTGGTGTCCACCTCAACGTTCACTTGAGTTACTTCAGAAGAATTGATCTCTTTCAGTGTGGCAAATTTCTAACAGAAGCTGCATGTGACGGGGTGTTTTACCCCGACACTGGCAAGGCAAGGTTTAAGGAGCTTCTCTGGACATAGGAAGCCATGTCCTCTTGCCTCTGCTGGGAATGCTTCCAGTGATGGGAGCATTCAAAAGAGAGCAGCTCTGCTCAGTCTGGGCTGACCGTGGAGGAAAACACGCAGGTGCAGCAGCCACCAAGACTGCAAGATGCTGAGATCGAGCCTCAAAACCAGGTTGCTGGAAGCCCTTTGGCCATGGGAGTGGAAGGTGACAACTTGCTGTTGCCAGTGAAGGAGACTGAGAAGATGGATCAGAGGGGACTATAGGAGAGATCCCAAGTCCAGCCCAAGATGATGCTGGAGGGACTGGAACAAGGGCTTTGGGGTATCTGGTCCAAGGCCCTGTACAAGGGCTACTGCTTTGAAGGCCTTGGGTCAGAACCTGGTAGAGTAGAATGGGCTAGAGTTTCCCTATCTTCGCTCCCGCCCCCCCAAGTAGGTGACACTGCTCTGATAGCCACTAGGCAAGGCAGCCAACAGACTCTTGCCAGAGGGCTACACGTCTCCAAGCAATAGCCACTAAGTAAAATGACCTTTGGATTCTTGCCAAAAGATGTCATGCCTCGAAGTATCACCATTAAGCTCAGGACCAGCAGTACTATCTACAGCCAACCCCCCGCCCCCCAGTACTGCATTACTGGCTTTGTGCATGCCCCATAAAATATTTATCCCAGTATAGTCGCAGTTTTAGCCTTCCCCTTTTAAGACACACACATTTTTACTTTATTTCTTTCTATGCCCGTGTGTCTCAAGTTACTCTGTTTTAAATACCAGGTTTTTCCTCTCTGTTTCTTGAAAGGGCTAAGATTACCTTTCATTCCTCTAACTTGGGGCTGCTGGCTGAAGGGCTGGTCTGGTGGAATAAGTTTATGAAGTTTAAGGTCTGTGCCTGGGTCAGCAGCAGGAAGGAGGGATGGCAGATCATTATATACACCAGAGGATCCTGTTTGCTTTGCTGCGATCTTCTGACCTGAGTCCATCAGTAATGTTCCATAAAATGACCCAGATGAGAAGCTGGGCCACTTTGTTCACTTGTGACGCTCAGATTGACTTAATCATTTGCCTATGGCTATGAACATATTTCAAAGGCTTATTTCTCCCACCCAAGCATGGATACTTATTCTTTCAAAAAGTGCACGAGGGAGCATATTTTGAACCAACATTCTTTAAAATTAAAGTGCCACATCCTTCTAGATCTAGGGGTATTCCATCCAGCTGTGGTGCAGACCCAAAATGCATCTTAGGATAAACATATGAAGTTTGAAAAGTAGCCTATATCATACATATAGTTTGCAACTTCTAATGAGGGTAGAGACTTATGTTGTAGGCTTGTAGAGTTGAATAAATAATGTTCAGACATGTCTGATTTGAAAATGTCTATTTTCAGTATTGGATCACTGTAGAGTAAATTCTCTACATCAAGAAACTGACATGCTAGCTATTACTAGAGCTGGCTATATGAAAGATTTAATATCCCTTATTTGCAGCCTGCCCACCAGGTTACTTGTTTTGTCATTCTAGATTAAGTTCATGTACCGTAGAGATGGCACAGCCCGACTTCTATAAATCAATTCTTTGCACACAGGGTTGTAATACAGTTGAGTGCTTAATTCTTGTTTACTTTGTGCCACTTTCTTTTAAACATGAAAAAGAAAAGCAGTGAACAGCTTTCTAGTTCATTCTATGGTTGCTTGTAAAATATGCAATTATTTCATGAATAAGCCTTAAACGAAAGAGCAAACTATACTGAGTCAACTTCCTGATTGCACTCCTACATCTCTGGCTTTTTAAATTCCTCTCCCAGGGTGTTTGAGTAGTTTTAATAAGGTTCCTGTATCTAATACTGGAGATGTGATTCATGGCTTGAGGGCAGTAACATGTGCTGTGAATTCTAGTTTGCTTCTGAGAGTGTATTTACATGTCATGGCATCAATAATTTAAGGGATAGTGAATCTCCCCTTAGAATCTGGTATTGTTGCATCCAATCTGAAACAAGCTAGACAGATTCATTTGGTAAGAAAATCTACTCAACCGTAGCAGCGTATGGAAAGGGTAATATCCAGATTAGGTTCTGGCTAAGAGCAAGTCTCAAGACCAAATCGGAACTTAGGGGTGAGGTCAGACTTGATGGCACACAGATCTACCTCAAAGACCATCAAATCATAAGGCTAAGATTCCTGTTGTAAATGAGCCTTTAATATTCAGTTAGATGCCAGTTTAAACAAACTAAAATATAAACTTTGCTAGTCGGTTCCACACACTTGTTGAGCAATTCCATTGGGTATTCACTTGAGCTAATCTCCAAGTATAAGGAGTCTGTACAGTACACTGGGGCCACATTTCTCAGTAGATTTGCATATACAGTATTCTTTGTAACAGTGACAGTCTGCAATATTCCCAGGAGAAGACCTCTGCTTAATTAAAAAGACTTGGATAACTTGTAAGTACACTCATTTATCCAAGACTTGGCTACAGTAATTTTTGTTTGTGGCTGAACAGAATGCTGCAGCACGCACCCCTGCAGTGCTTTCCGTATCTAGTCAATTGAACACATAACCTCTGTTTTGAAATCTCTACACTGGCTTACCATCATGTTCTATATTAGTTTCAAAGGTTCTATATTAGTTCCTGTTTTACTTGGTTGTGACCTTTGTCAAGCTGTCTGGAGTAGCTCATGAGCTTGGGTTCCAACCTCAGGGCAGACTGTCAAGAAGCAGGGCATGAACCCCAAATTAGTTGAGAGGTCTATAGGTAGATTTCATCAACCAAGTGACAAGTGTGAACTCCTCAAGCACTATAAACAGCTTAACTATGGAATCACAGACATTCGCCTTGGGCACTCCAGTCTATCTTGCCCCCCAGACAAACTTGCCTTTGTGATAGTCTCTTACACCACAAATCACAATGATATTCAGGTTACTCCCAGTCCCAAAAGACCAGTCAGTTACCCCTTAGGCCTCACACCAAAGACAACTCATGTAGCCAATCCTATAATAAAATTAACTGAAGATTTATTAACTGAGAACAAGAAATAAGAGTTATTTACGAGGTTAAAACAGGTAAACACACACACACACACGAGTTACACTGTTAGGTTCCAAAAGGTAATAGAAGCTGTTGTGATATGCAAACTCTATATGTCCTTTAAATCTAACCCAGTCTAAGCAGCTTGGGGATCTTGTTTATGCTTAGAAATATTGCTGTCTCCAAGCAGCATAGTGATTCTGTTCCTTCTCGAGAGGGATTTTTATTCTCTTCCCTGAGTGTTCAAAGTGATGGGACAAGTGTTTGCACCCATTTCCTCTTCATGTGTGTGTGTGTAAAAAGCAAATTATACCTGCATTGTCCTTTTAAGTACTAGTGAATCTGAAGCTGTGTCTCCTTTCCTACTTACATGCAAGTAATCCCTGTTTGAATTAGCCCTACCCCCTTGTATTCTTATAGCAAATATTCTAGAATATTCAAAATATCACAGGCATCTCTCATGTCCTTCACTACAACCCTAACATTCAGATTTTAAATATACTCTAAACCTTCAACTTAATGTAACTAGTTTTATTGTACATTGATATAGAGCCTAGTACTCTGAAGAATCCTACAGTGCTTTCCCAAGTCTGTAAAAAAAAAAAAAAAAAACCTATATCTTCAGCAGCTACTGAAATGCAGCCATCTCTGGTGTCAGATGTAGCTGCTGATAAGCAGCACAGGACAGCTAATAGCAGGATGTGGTTTCTGTATTCAACCTAAGATACAGAAGGAGTTTGTTGGGTTTGTATTACTCACTGATATTTGGATAGGTCACTGGGTTTAACCAAAGTATAAAGGGATTGCAGAAGGCAAAAGAAAAATCAGTTGTTAGTTACATCAACATGAGAATTAACAGAGTTGGAGTGTGCAAGTGATGGTAATGGGTTCATAAAGGTTAATCAAATCTTTTTGTGGTCAATTTACTTATGAAATTTAGAGTAAATGTGATTTGACTGTAGCTCTATAGAAAGAGTAGAGAATATAGAAACAGAGGAAGAAGGGAAAGAAAGCAGGTGAGGTGGAAAAAAAAAGGAAAGGTAGGGGGATAGGTAACAATAGCTACCACTAAGGGTACATCTAGACTGGAGCTGGAGGTGAAATTTGCAGCTCAGGTACACACACGTGTACTAGGTTTGATCAATCTCATGCACCAAAAACAGAAATGTAGATGCAGCGGTGCAGACAGTGAGATGGGCTAGCTGCCCCAAACACAGTTCCACCTGGGACCCAAGCTATTTGCTCATGCAACTAGCCTGTCCTGCTGCCCATGCCACCACAGCACACTTATTTTTAGTGCACTAGCTCAATCAAAGCTAGTGCATGTACATCTACCTGAGCTAGAAAGTACCTCTCCAGCTCAAGTGTAGACATTTAGAATCTGGCTCATCTACGTATACAGCAGCCACTTATTCTGAATCATAGAGATACCAGGTAAGTATTGCAAATATGGTTAGCCAGCAATTTCAAAACATTTAAGCTTTAGAATTCCTGATTATGATGGATAAAATCCTGTGTGTATGGTAGGAATATCATCAAAGTTGAGACATTAGAAAGGTTTTTTTACCCTTATCATATTGTAAAGGAGATTGCTTCTTACATCATAATAATCCTGAGCATCTTTTACTTCATCGGTTTCTAATTTAGTACACAGCTGGCGATACCTTCAGGAAATCAAACCCACTTGATCTTCAGAATTATTTCTAGAGCTGGGCAAATAATGCCAAAAGTTATTCATAAATATTTATTTGAATTTGAAAGTGTACTCCAATTCAATCACATTTGACTAGAGCTGAGTTGAAGAATATTTGTGCAAGTTTTTCAACTAGTCTTAACTCTTTTGCAAGAATAATTTTCAACAGTTTATTTCACTGTAAGTTTCCTCTCAATATCCGTAGCAGCATGTTACTCATCTTCTTGAACAGTGGAACTTAATTTCAGCTGCAGAATTCTATTTGTCAGTAATTAAAGTGGTTCTATTGAAACTATACATAACTGGTAAAGAATTTGTATTTCTAAAAGGTATACTAGATGTCATAGAAAAATCAAAATCAGCCTAGATGCTTTATGAACTGTCTGGACTATCAAAGGTTAGAATAATTAATGGCCAGATTTCAGTACCTTTAAAATCACACTGAGAAATATTGTACTCCTTGAATTGTCTCATGGACTTGTTTTTGTGGAATAAAGTATTGCTCAGTAGGAACACAGGCCTAAGAATCTCTTTAAATGATCTCTCATCCCTAACTAATTTTAAGACACATTGCTCCTAATAGACCTGTGGCCTTAGGTATAGTGAAAATAAATCTTTAGAAAAATTTCCCACATTACCATGCAATAGTTCATTGTTATCAGAAACATTTACAGTTTCCTTCTCCTTCAGTCAGTTGAAACTCAACCATTTTTTGTCCAATATTCCTGGATTGTTGACTTGCAGGAAAATAACAATGACTTGAGCACCCCTCCTCACTTTGTGCTATAGTATGAGCATTCAGAATGTTTTGTCTCATAAGGAATGTAGGTTCAAGATCTGAAATCAGTCATACTTCAGTATACTAGGATATTTTTTGCTCATATACAGAAAGATTTCATGTGCAGCTTCCATTACCATCAACAGAAATTGCATAGAGAATTTTGCCATCTGCTACTAACAGATTTTTCACCTGATAACAGGGATTTCAAATATACTCCTCATTCACTGACAGGAATTTGAAAACTTTCCCAACAGCTTCCTAGAGAATTATCTGCTGTGAATACTCAATGACCCATGTAATCTCCCCTCCTCCCCCAACCACTACTGTCCATTCATAAAACCTTTGCTTTTTAAGAGTGATTAAAGCATTACGACCCACTCATGCAAAGACTACATGTGTGTTTAACTTTATGCATGAGAGTCCTGTGGGACTCAGTAGGAGTACTCGCACACAAAGATAAGCACATCAGTAAATCCTTGCTGGATTGGGGCCTTTGAGTGAATTTTGAAGAGTTCATTAGGCTGAAGTAGTGATTTTAAATCACATTTTAGTAAAGTTATTTTAGTCTAGCATGGTGAATTATGTCTAGGTGCATTACATTTATGTGTCCCAGAAATGAAAGGTTTGATGATGCCAATAATATTTCAGGGGCTCTCATGTTTTGTTGAAGTAAAGGTTCCATCAGTGTATTGCTGCAAAGAGACAGCTGTTTGGTTATAAGCTAAATATCAGCTCAATAAAATACAATATCCAGCATTTGCAATAAGACCGTTACAATGATCTTTTTGGAAAACTCAATATATTTTATACATGACTGTAAATAAGTGTCTTTCCTGACCTCTAACTGCATCTATAGACAGTTGAAAATACAGAGTGCTCCCAGAAGACACATATCCATATTAAAATCCTCTTGTAACAAAGAAACTTTGTCATGATGCTGCCCACTCACTCCTTTTTGGAAGTGCCTAACATGACTTAGGAGCCTGAGTTCCATTGACTAAACTTGGCTCCTAAATGCCTAAGTCACTTTTGGAAATGTTACCCTCATGTGTAAAGTGAGACATGTGCTGAACTGGGACCTACATTACTTCCTCATGAACTTTATACTTTTTTCCTCACACTAAAGTATAAACCTTGATCTTTGCAGTCACTGAACTATCACTGACTTTGAAAGAGAAAAAACTACTTGGCAACATCGTGTTATTTGTATTGCACCTTAATGTAGTACGTAAATGGCTTTATATAATCTTAATCCACATCCAAGATCATGATTTCTAATAGCCAGATCGTATCATAATTGGAGATTGGCCAAATCAGTTCAGTAAAGCTTTGCTCCCTGTTAATCTGATCATAGGGACCAAGGAATTGCCATACAGGATCAAATCAGTAGTTTGTCTAGCCCAATACATCCAATTTCAACCTTTTAACTTTCACAGTGGCCATTTGCAGCTGTTTCAGAGCAAGGTGCAAGAAACCCAGATGAAAGCAGTTATGGAATAATCAAGGTGACTAGGGTCTCCCTCCACTGTGCATCCGTGTGAAGGAATACTACATTAGTGTCTTTAAATACCTAGGTAAACATGTGTCCCTGAAAAACCAAGAATATCCCAAGCTGTCATTCTGTGAGCTTAAAAAAGTGAATTTCCTGTGGAGAGTTTAACTCTGGCATTTTCTTTCTCAGACATTTATGCTGGTTCAGAATAACAGCTTCTCATGCTGTATCATCTGACAGTGGTAAAAATCTCAAACTTTTTCGAATGAAGAAGTTATTACAATAAGGAAAAAAATGTATTGTCCCTGAAACAGCTTTCTCTCTCCCTCTGTTTCACTGTAGAGCTTCTGCAGAGAGCTTTCCACAGCTCTGGAGAAGGTTTAAAAGAAATAGCACAAACAGCCTCACTGAAACTGGTACACTTCAGGCAAAATGAAATTCTGCTAAAACTTGCTGTTTTGCTAAAGCTGAGATGTATTGGTATTGACCAAGTGTTAATTGGGAAGGCTTGAGAGACAATTAGCCCATAGGAGAAATTCAGTAGTTAGGGGACTTGGCCTGGGATGTGGCACACTGGGATTCAACTCCTTGCTTTGCCTAATTCAGTGTGATCAGGGATAAAGAACTCATCTCTGAATCAGCAGAGCAGGTACTTGAACCTAGGTGTCCTAAAGCCTTATGCCTTAGTTTCTAGGATACCCACACTGTGCACCCACCCTCTTAAATCAATAAAACCTCAGGATTTGATCGGTAAACAGACATTTTGACACAGTTCCATTTATGAAAACATTCAAAAGATTTTGGTTTTGTTCCATTGGAGAACAAAAAGCCATTTCAAACCCTCAAAAGTTGTGGAACTGAATTGTCTTCCTCCTTTCATCAACTCTAGTCCTCAACCCCCTCCTGGTCTGTCCTACTCATAGATCCAAGCTGCTGCAAGAACTTAATCCAATAAACTTTATCCCAGAGTTACAATATGTCTGCAGTTTCATCCAGTATAGTGCAGTAAATCTTTAGCAATGGGTGGGGAAAGAATGTACAAATAAATACAATATCAATGTGAGATTCTGTATATTCTGGGCATCACCACTGAATTGGGAAGTCTAATGATAGCTGCACCATTTCTCATGTATTTGGGGGATCTCATTAGTACCCTCTAGTGTACTTAGAACACCCATGGGAAGAAAGTGTGATTAGAAAAGTGATCATGAATAAATAAGATGGAGGGTGGGGGGAATTGCTACACTAATTATAAGTGAAAAATCAAAACACCTTTATCAGTTTGCCTTTGAAAATCAGATAATTAAAAGAAAGAAACAAGATTCTGTTTTCATCCTGATCACATGCAGACTAGTAGTATTAAAGTAAAAGAACTGAAGTCACATTTCACAGCAAATGTTCTACTCACTTTGAATTAAAAAGTCCACACTTGTCTCTGAGCAAAAGGAGAGGCAAATAAAGTACCTTAATCTCTGCAGCAATAGTGTTTTCCATGTTCGGACAAGCATTTCAAATAAGTTACAGCAATGACTTAACTCAGTAGTGTGTCTTAGGAAGTTATCTTTTCAACTAAATTTACAGACTAATGGGAAATATGGGGCATATAAGGGGTCAAGGTCTCTGGCTACCTCCTAGCAGCAGGTACAGGCTCCTATCAGTCTCACAAACCACTACAAGAACCAATCTTTCAACAGAAAAACCCACTGTGGCTCCTTTGTTGGTTTACAGGGTTCTAGTCCCCTCCCAAATCAGTCTTAACAAAAAGTCTACATCTTAAAACAATTTCACATCACTTCTTTTCAATAGCTCTCCCTCCAAACTATTCTTAAACTATGCCAGTCCTATTCATGAGGGAGGCTCACTAGCTTCCTTCTTCCTGGTGTTTTCTGTTAACTATGGAACTTAAGCAGTCTTCCTTGTCTTGAGGTTAAACCGTTATCCTAAATAATTATATGCCATTCTTTTTCCTATCTGGGCTTCTACCATTCCCAGGAGATCCTAGTAATGTCCCTGCCTGAACCACTACTCCTAGAAGTTCTACCTCTGTATACAGGCAGAGAGCTTGCAAAGAACCCTATTCAGCTCTTGCACTTCTTTTTACAGAAATCATTCCTAGCCCCCTCCCAGCTGGCACTGATAGCTCTAACTGAATTAGCTCCAGATGTCCTCAAGTAGGCAAAACTGGCCCCAATGAGAGGTAGCTGCCTTGTCATTAGGGACTGGCCCCATTCCTTCTTAAAAGGACCATGCACCTTGTGACAGGCCCCAGTTCAGCAATTCACCTCTCTAAGCTTAAGCATGTGAGCATTACCATTGAATTCCAAGCACTCACCTGCTTAAAATTAGGCATGTGCTTAAATGCTTTGCTACATTTGTACTTCTGAAAACTCCTAGAAAGTATGGAGAGTAACCAGAAGTTTCCAAACTGCAGATTAAATGAGTGTACTGTAAATAATATTCTCATAACTCTGAAAAGTTAATCAATGAAAGTAAATCACAGAATAGTCTCATTTTTAGACCTAAATTTGCCTCCCTACCATACTGATCTTGTGGCATTTCACCTTAGTTAGTATACATAATTGATATCAGAAAGCTTGAAGTCTGAAGATGGGACAAGTTTATAGACATTATTTATGCCAAAGAAATTAATCCAATATGTCATAAGAACATAAGAAAGGCCGTACCGGGTCAGACCAAAGGTCCATCTAGCCCAGTATCTGTCTACCGACAGTGGCCAATGCCAGGTGCCCCTGAGGGAGTGAACCTAACAGGCAATGATCAAGTGATCTCTCTCCTGACATCCATCTCCATCCTCTGACGAACAGAGGCTAGGGACACCATTCTTACCTATCCTGGCTAATAGCCATTTATGGATTTAACCACCATGTCAAGATTCTAGCAGACATTTAAGAGTTCTCTCACCTTCATCCTGTGCTATTCACAACTGTCATTACCCTATTGTGTGAGTTTTGTTTTTCTGGTATGAGCTGAGATGAATAATTGCAGTTGAACGCAGTGTTCAGAATAAAAAAATAACATTAATTTCATGTAATGGCATTATAATATTTTCCATGCCCCCTTTTTATTACAGCTTAATGTTTTCTTTTCTGACTGCACTGAGCAGACATCTTCATTCAGCTGCTCAAGATGATTCCTAGATCTTTTCCTGACATGCATTCAGAACTTACAATGTGAATGGTTTTAAGTTGTTCTTTCCAGCATATGCTGCCTTGAGCTTGTCTATAATATTGTATTTCATTGGCTATTACGTGTGGTGTTTGTTTCCCATCTCTCAACCAGTTTTTAATCCTAGCCTAGAGTCTGTTGTTTAATGTGTCTGTGACAAGGTGCTATCTGCAGCACCCTGATCACTGACATTGCTGCAGCCTGGAGAAGATTGCAGGGCTAGCTGAAGGCAATTATACATTTTCTATTGGGGGATTGTGAGCACCTGGGTGACAATCACTGGGCTAACAAGGTAATTAGGAGGAGAATATAAAGAGAGGAAATAGGAAGTAAGAAATGACTTATGAGGAAACTTAGGGAGTTAAGCTGGGCTAGGGAGTGAGGGCTTCAGGGAAGTTTACATGTTGCTAGATGCCTGTATTGTAGGGTATTGTTATGTCAAAGAGAATTAAATTTATATCTTGGTGAAAGATAAATAGCCTGGTGTGTGTGCTTGTGACTGCAAAATTACCTGAACTTTCCATGGGGTAATATAAGGGACTGAGACTCAATACTCCTGTCTCCTATTTCTGCTTCTGTCACTGACTTGCTGAGTGACTCAAGTCACTTAATCAGTGTATCAGTTTACTTGTTTAAGGGGCTAAAATACCTTCCTCCCTAGGATCTATTGAGTCTTAAGTAATTCTTGTAAAGCTTCTAGCTGTTAAATGAAAGCTACCATAGAAATGCTACTATCTAGTTCCTGTAATAGCCTCTTGCAAAGGGCCTTGAGAAAGTCCCTCAAGTACCAAATACATAAATATGTATCCAATAACTAATATCTTAGACCATTTATCTGAAACAGCTGTGTATTTTGTCCCTGTCAAATTCTACATGGTCCTCATTTTTCTCAGCTTCTGTCCCTGGAATATCAGTAGGGCTTTTTTGGCTAGAATGCTTGTAATTGCCCTTCCCTCCCTGCTGCCACTCTTCCCCCCCCCCCCCCCAAGACATTTATAGGGCATTAGCTACTCTGGTAAAGTTGTTTTTAGAAATATTTTTCTTAGTAGCTTAGTTACATCAATCTTGTGTGCTTTCTGAAGTCTTAAGTAATAGTACCTATTCCTGGTGCTTTTTTACACTTTGGTTTTGCAGGTTCTATTCTTTCTCTTTTTATCTTCAACTATTCCTCTCCTCTCTCTGAGATATTGAGGTAGGTAAACTATTTCCCCCTCATTATTCTCTGTAGTAAGGACCTATGCAAACAAATCAATTAGTTTCTTTACAGTCTTCATGGGTCTGATTCTCATTTACATAAAGGCAGCAGTTCTCATTCTGTTTACTATTATGGGCTGCATATGCAGCTCTCTGTGTTTTGGGCCACATCTGCATAATAAATATACTATCTGTATGGACCTGAAGATGTCACATGGGCAGCAGCTGTATGCTGACTGGGCTGCAAGTGGCCTGTGGGTTGAGAATCACTGCACTAAGGCCACTTTTCACCACCATGCTAGTGTAAAGAAACTTCAAGGAGGATGTAACTTATGTTTAAGATCCCATTGCATTGCCAGAGTGGTACAAAGGGGCATTAGTGTAAATAAGATTCAGCCTCTGTTTCTTTCTGTGATTGTCCTCACTATACTACCTTGGTTTTTCATGTCTAAATGCTTCTTATTTCTATGCATATCTGTATCTTTGACTACATCTTCAAATTTCCCCTTCCTCTCTGTTTTACCTGACAAATCTTATATTTTATTTGATTAGTTTTCTGTTAAGTTGAATGGGTGTTAGGAGTAAGGCCCTCAGCTGTGCCTGCTCAGTATTTCTGAGGACCTAATGAGTGAGCTAGGCTACCTGATGGACCACCCTGCTTGATTGGCTGAGAAAGGCAGCAGGCTGGTTCTTAAACTCAGCAGCAGGAATAGCTTGCTGTTCAACGCATGCATCCATGGACTCTCTATCTCCCTGTGCTTGCCCCTCCAAGCCCTGCTCCTGCTCTGTTCCTCCACAGCTACAGCCCAGAGCCTGCCCTGCACACAGCCTTGCTCCTGCCTTCCCTGACTCCTGACTCTGCCTCTGTATCAACCCTTAGCTCTGGTATTCAGAGTCCAACCATTAGGCCTGACTGCCTATAACCCAGTCCACTGAGAAGTATCCCATCACCATTGTATCAGGACCATATCACTTCTCAGGAGATGATATTCAAAATCTAGTGACTAGGGCTATCTAGGAATGAACTACAAACAACATTCTAATAATTCTGCATACACAGAAAATGTTAAGCTATCACTCACATTAATGCTATCCCCATTGATAAACACCTGACTTATATCAGCTTGAAAGACAATGAAGATACAGGGAGTAGATGTGGAGAAGTTTTGCCCTTATCTCTGCTGAAAGGACACTTTTTAGTATCTTACCATTCTATATGCCAGGATGTGATCTGTTACAAAATCTTCTCTAAAATAGTGTATATTTTTATTCCATCTCTCTTGTCAATGGACATGAAAAGAGACATTAATTCAGTCTTTCATCTTCAAAGGAATATATATCATTAGAGTCAATCATTTTATTTGGGAAAGTTTTTCATCTGTTCTAGAAGTACATTCGGGTGACATTTAAGGCTACTGAGTCAATAGGACTGATGTCATTTTTTTCCCCAGAACAGGATTTTATAAAATATGTATTTGCAGCAAGAATGGTGATACATGATAAGAAAGTGGAATGACTGCACCTAGTTAAATTTGAAAAATAACTATTTTTTTAAATCGTGACACTTTATATATTCAAAAGCTTTAAATTCATTCTATATTTATCAGAACTTAGTTAATAAAGCTTATATTTTAGGACCAAATTCAACCCTGGGAATTCCAATGGAGTCCATGTAATTGCACCCACTATGAGTAGGTTTTAATTTGGACCATAGAGTTTAACAGACAGACAATGAGAGTAGGTTGTTAGAGAAAAGACCATGCATGTTTGTAAGGAGTTTGGATGGTCATTGATTGATGGAGAAGCCATATCATTCCCATCTAAGGAATTTCAGGGACCCAAAGAAAATAAAAATGGATATAGAGCAAATTAAGATGTCACTGCACAGCAAGGGAAGGTTACATTTCAAAGATTATTTATCATCTGCCAGTTCATATATCCAGAATCACCAAATTATATTTTAAGAGACATCATATCTCCACCTACAGATTTAGGGAGAAACTGTGACTTTCCCCCACCCCTTATTCCAAAACTAGCTTCATTGACTGGGCTTTATTTGGCTGACATTCTGGAAAATGCCAGTAACTGGACAATTATTCCTTTCACCCTAGAATACTACTCTTCTTTTGTTAAGCAAACACTGTCTGTTCAACTAACTGTTTCTGAACACTTCTATATTTATTATTTGTTGAAGGAACATAGTTGTGCCAGTCCTCTGAACTACAAAATAAATGCTGTTTACTACATCACCTTTGTAATGTCAGTCACTTCTTCTCTGGCATACAGTATATGAAAACAGTCAAATAAGTTTGTACCAGGATTTACATCAACTCTAGTCATACTTTAGAAGTTTCTTCAAATGGAATATTGCTACTTTGCTAGCTTTTAGTTTTTGACATTTTACACATTTTGTATTGAATTTATCTGCTGAAATGGATGTCAGATTTAGCAACTTCTCTAGTCACATTTCTAAGAAAGTTTAGTCCTTCACTTGCTATCATTTGAAGTTATCTGGCTGTTCATTTGGAATATATAAAGCATATTTTGCCGCATCCAGAGACATTGTAGTATTACTATTTTGTGAGTTCACAATACGCCATGTAGCTCTAGAGTTCTTAAAGATGATTCGAAGATGGCAGTAAGCAATAAAACATGCACAAGCCAGTATCAAACCTCTTCTTTCCTGCCCCCTCATCATGGCAACCTATACACACTGACACACTCATAAATCTGGAAAGACTAACAGTTTTACTGTAGTTTTATATTCTGCTGCTAGTAAGCCAGAAGAAGGGCATCCTACAAGTTCTTTGAATAAATACCATAACAAGCTGCAGGGCAGTAATAACACACTATCTAACAAGTAGAACTGATGAACAATAATAAAACCTAAGGAGGAAACAGAGCATAGGGTGAAAAAAATTAGGTTAGCTACCAATATAATTACCAAGACCAGTGACAGTTCTTAATAATTATATATGAGCTCAAAGCAAAATTTTACTTTTCCAATACTGCTTGTACTGTATAGTCTGCCTCTAGTAAACAAGAAGGTACAAAAGCATATTAAAAAGAAAAGAAATAAGAAGGTCCAGTGGGTAAATAGATTATGAAACAATCTTTTTGCTTTCAACACATTGCATTTGGCTTTTGCAAGATTGTAAAAGGGACACAAGTAATGAGACAAAAATGGCATTTATTATGATTCAATTTCATTATTTTTGAAAGTTACAAAGCTTTGGTAAAGGCTAAAAGCTGAAGGCTGCAACCATTTCCTCTTGTATCATTTTACCATAACAGTAATTTGTACCTTTATTTAATCTGATATATCTGCACTCAGTGGAGGTCAATGTCTGCTTTCATATGCACAATGCCTGTTGGTTTCAATGAGTGTCATATGCCTGTAAAGGCAGAATTTGGCCCGATAATTGGATTGTATAGAAGAATGGGGATTGGAATTTTGTTTTGCTTCCAATGACGTAGGAGAAATCTGAAGAAGCCTTGAATGGACAGGAAGAAAATTAGGGCGGTATTAGAAGAAGGGGAGAGGCAACAGCAAAATAAGTGTTAACAAGGAAGAAATTATCAGTTTTATCCAACATAATTACACTTTATTTTTAATGAGTTTCTGAAATTCTATTTCAAGCTTCATTGAAACACACACAGTATTAACATTTAATTAGCAATTAGTTGCTTTTTTGATATATTAATGACTATAATTGTAGATCTTGATTAGAGCAAAAAAGTTTCAGATATGCAATCTGTTGCTGTTATTATTAATGATCTGTATTACTATAGTGCTTAGAAAGCCTAGTCATGGACCCAGACTCATTGCACAGAATTAAAAGATTTCCCCTGGCCCCAAAGAGTTTACAATCTAAGTATAAGACAAGAGACAAAAGATTGATGCAGATAGACAGGGGAGTACAAGGAAACAAGGAAATAATTTTGGCTAGCATGATGGGCAGTGGTATCAGCATGACAGCAGCCTAACTGCTGTTGAGTTTTTGTAGGCTTCATCACAAAGAAGTTTTGATGAGGATTTTGAAGGAGGATAATAAGGTAGCTTTGGAGATGTTTATTAAGAGCTTCTACCAAAGGTGAAGGGCAACCTGGGTGAAAGCATGAAGGTGTTTGACTGAAAATGTAACAAGGGGATGATGGAGGCTGGCATCATGGGCTGATTGGAGGTGGAAGTTGTCATCTCGATAGTGAATGAGAGATGACAGGTAGAGTGAGGATAGACCCTTAAGGGCCTTGAAAATGAAGACAAGTAGCTTATGTTTAATGTGACAGAGAAGGAAGAGTCAGTGGAGGGGTGCAAAGAGAGGGCTGATATGGTTAAATCAGTGGGCTGGGGAAATGATCTTTACAGCAGCATTCTGAATGGATATAAGTAGAACAAGATTGGATTTGTCAAGGTCAGAGAAAAAGTTGCTTCAATAATCAAGATAATGAGACCCTGGAAGAAAGTTTTAACTGTGTGGCTCAATAGAAAAGGCCATATCTTAGACATCTTATGCAGAAAGAATCAGTAAAATTTAGACATACCCTGAATGTGAGGACCTGGAGAGAGGTCTGAGTCAAAAATGGCAATGCAAGTTATGGGGCTGAGTGATAGGCAGCATGGTGGTGGTGTCCACATTGATTGAGAAAGGAGGTAGACAAGAGGGCTTGGAGGGGAGGAGATATCAGAATGACAAGATGAGATTTTAGTTTAGCCAGAAGGAGACAGGTAGAGAGGTAGATCTCTGAGTTATCAGCATACAGATGGTATTTGAATGTGTGTTTACCCAGAAATAAAGGTGCAGAGGAAGAAGAGAAAAGGCCAAGGACAGAGCCCTGTGCAACCCCACAGGAAGTTGGAGAGGGAATGAGGAGGATCCTCTAAGGGTCTGCTGAAGAAGCATTTAGAAAGGTGGGAGGAGAATGAAGAGAGGACAGAGTCATGGTTGGACAAGATTTCAAGAAGCATGATGAATTATGTCAAAAGCAGCTGACAGGTCAAGGAGGATGAGACTGGAGTACTGGATCTTAGTTTTAGCTAGGAAGAGCTTAGTAGGGACTCTGGCAAGAGTGGTTTTAGTGGAATGCAATGAACGGAGAGAGATTGGAGAGAGTCTAGGATAGAATTTGAGGATGGAAAAATCCAGACAGCAGCTATAGACAGAACATTCAATCAGTTTAGAGATGAAAAGCCGATGGGACGGGAGTTGGAGAAGCAAGTGGGATCACAGGTGAGTATTTTTTAAAATGGGAGAAACTGAAGCATGCTTGTGTTGTGAGAGGAAAGAGCCAGAGGAGACTGAGAGGTTAATCTAATAAGTAACAATTTTATCATGGAAACTACAATTCTTTGAGCTGATTGCTCCTGTGGACTCCCTATTTCTGAGTGATGCACATGCCTGGCATGAGACCTTGGAAACTTCCAACAGCTGTATCTGGGGCTAATCATATATCCTTACTTACCCCATGCAGTTCCTGGCCATAGAGCACACTTTATTAATTAAACAGAAAACTGAGACAAAACACCCAAATTGGACTTTTTAGCCACTCAGGATGCTGTAGTATGACACATTCAGTAACTGAACTGCTTTGGTATTTATTATATGGTGTAACATCATCTTTCGAGACAGACAGTTGGCAGTCATATGCAGTTCCCGTATAGGTGAGTGAGAACCACAGGGAATAGAGAGGCTCCCGCAGGAATCCTAGGATCTGGGAAAAGACCTGGAAGGGCTAAGACAGGTGAGGGAAAGTCTCTGGGAGTGGTTGGTCATGTTGGGCAGAAGAACTACTTGATTCTTGAGCTACAGTCCTTGCCACACATAATACAGGCATAAAGCACAGGGCCAGAAGGTGAAGTTGGCACAGTACTAGTGCTTGAGGCCTGCTGCATTTCCTTTTCATTCTCTTCTCCTCTCTCTCAACCGCTCTTCATTCTCTTTGATACCCTGAGGCAGCACAGCCCTCCAGTGTAGCTTATAGCTAGCTGCATCTTTCCAACTTAGGGTGTTGATGTCAAAAGTTTTCAAGTCCTACTTGCAAACATAGGGCCAAATATATCAGCCCAGTGGCCTTTGTGCATCTTCAAGTTTTTGATATAGTAGATGCTTTGGAATGTGTCCATTGTCCATCTAAAGCAAATGATCAAGCCAAAGGAGAAGTCTCTGTTTGAGAATAAGGATTAGACTTGGCAATTTTGCTATCTCAAGTATTTCAGTGTCAGGAATCCTGGTTTCCCACTTGATATTTAGAATATGGTGAAGACAATGGCTGTGGAAGGCTTTTAGAGACAAGTTTGTGATTAACTTGGACTAACCATCAGTCTAAAGAAATCAATGACTATCGCACAAGGTGGTTTGACTGCACCAGAAGCTTTAATAGCTAGCACCATGCTAGAAATTGTGCACAAGTTCTGCTATCAAGGATCAACCTTATCTGATAACTTATCTCTGGATGATGAGCTGAATTTTTCATTGGAAAAGCAGCCGTCACATTCAGCCAACTGACCAAGCACATGTGGTAAAACAGGAAACTGACATTGATATTGGTCTACAGACATGCGTTTTGAGCATGTTGCGGTATGGTGGCAAGACCTTCACCACCTAGAACAGAGGTTCTCAACCTTTTTCTTTCTGAGCCTGCTCCCCACACCCACCCCTCAACATGCTATAAAAACTCCATGGCCCTCCTGTGCCACAATAACTGGTTTTCTGCATATAAAAGCCAGGGCCAGCATTAAGGGGTAGCAAGCAGGGCAATTTCCTGGGGCCCCATGCCACAGGGGCCCCCGCGAAGCTACATTGCTCAGACTTCAGCTTCAGCCCTGGGTGGCGGGGCTCAGGGACCTGGGCTTCAGCCTCATGTGGTGGTGCTTCAGCTTTCTGCCCTGGGCCCCAGCAAGTCTAATGCTGGCTTTGCTTGGAGTCCCCTCCCCCCCCCCCAAAACCTGCTCAGGGCCTTGGACCCCTAGTTGAGTACCACTGACCTAGAGCAGTAACCTTCCTATTCCCTTTAGCTTTCCAATTCAACTGACCTCTTGCTGGACCACATACTCTTCAGACTATTGCTTGAGCCCTAATGCCACAGCCTCAGCTGTGAGGCCACTAAATAGTCATAAGAACATAAGAAAGGCCGTACTGGGTCAGACCAAAGGTCCATCCATCCCAGTATCCTGTCTACTGACAGTGGCTAATGCCAGGTGCCCCAGAGGTAGTGAATCTAACAGGTAATGATCAAGTGATCTCGCTCCTGCCATCCATCACCACCCTCTGACAGACAGAGGCTAGGTACACCATTCCTTACTCATCCTGGCTAATAGCCATTAATGGACTTAACCTCCATGAATATATCCAGTTCTCTTTTAAACCCTGTTATAGTCCTAGCCTTCACAACCTCCTCAGGCAAGGAGTTCCACAAGTTGACTGTGCGCTGCGTGAAGAAGAATTTCCTTTTATTTGTTTTAAATCTGCTGCGCATTAATTTCATTTGGTGGCTCTTAGTTCTTGTATTATGGGAACAAGTAAATAACTTTTCCTTATTCACTTTCTCCACATCACTTATGATTTTATATACCTCTATCATATCCCCCCTTAGTCTCCTCTTTTCCAAACTGAAAAGTCCTAGCCTCTTTAATTTCTCCTCATATACGACCCATTCGAAATCCCTAATCATTTTAGTTGCCCTTCTACGAACCTTTTCTAATGCCAGTATATCTTTTTTTGAGATGAGGAGACCACATCTGTATGCAGTATTTAAAATGTGGGCGTGTCATGGATTTATATAGGGGCAATAAAATATTCTCCATCTTATTCTCTATCCCCTTTTTAATGATTCCTAAAATCCTATTTGCTTTTTTGACTGCCGCTGCCACGATGACTCCAAGATCTTTTTCCTGATTTGTTGTAGCTAAATTAGCCCCCATCATATTATATGTATAGTTGGGGTTATTTTTCCCAATGTGTGTTACTTTACATTTATCCACACTAAATTTCATTTGCCATTTTGTTGCCCATTCACTTAGTTTTGTGAGATCTTTTTGAAGCTCTTCACATTCTGCTTTGGTCTTAACTATCTTGAGCAGTTTAGTATCATCTGCAAACTTTGCCACCTCACTTTTTACCCTTTTCTCCAGATCATTTATGAATAAGTTGAATAGGACTGGTCCTAGGACTGACCCTTGGGGAACACCACTAGTTACCCCTCTCCATTCTGAAAATTTACCATGTATTCCTACCCTTTGTTCCCTGTCTTTTAACTGGTTCTCAATCCATGAACGGATCTTCCCTCTTATTCCATGACAACTTAATTTACGTAAGAGCCTTTGCTGAGGGACCTTGTCAAAGGCTTTCTGGAAATCTAAGTACACTACGTCCACTGGATCCCCCTTGTCCACGTGTATGTTTGACCCCTTCAAAGAATTCTAATAGATTAGTAAGACATGATTTCCCTTTTCAGAAACCATTTTGACTTTTGCCCAACAATTTATGTTCTTCTATGTGCCTGAAAATTTTATTATTTACGATTGTTTCAACTAATATGCCCGGTACTGATGTTAGACTTACCGGTCTGTAATTGTCGGGATCACCTCTGAGCCCTTTTTAAATATTGTCGTTACATTAGCTGTCTTCCAGTCATTGGGTACAGAAGCCGATTTAAAGGACAGGTTACAAACCATAGTTAGTAGTTCTGCAATTTCACATTTGAGTTCTTTCAGAACTCTTGGGTGAATGCCATCTGGTCCCGGTGACTTGTTACTGTTAAGTTTATCAATTAATTCCAAAACCTCCTCTAGTGACACCTCAATCTGTGACAATTCCTCAGATTTGTCACCACAAAAGCTGGCTCAGGTTTGGGAATCTCCCTAATATCCTCAGCCGTGCAGATTGGAGCAAAGAATTCATTTAGTTTCTCTGCAATTACTTTATCATCTTTAAGTGCTCCTTTTCTATCTCAAGTATCAGAGGGGTAGCCATGTTAGTCTGGATCTGTAAAAGCAGCAAAGACGAAGTGGGTATTCACCCACGAAAGCTCATGCTCCAAAACGTCTGTTAGTCTATAAGGTGCCACAGGACTCTTTGCTGCTTTTCTATCTCGATCGTCCAGGGGCCCCACTGGTTGTTTAGCAGGCTTCCTGCTTCTGATGTACTTAAAAAACATTTTGTTATTACCTTTTGAGTTTTTGGCTAGCTGTTCTTCAAACTCCTCTTTGGCTTTTCTTATTACATTTTTACACTTAATTTGGTAGTGTTTATGCTCCTTTCTATTTATCTCACTAGGATTTGACTTCCACTTTTTAAAAGATGCCTTTTTATCTCCCATTGCTTCTTTTACATGTTGTTAAGCCAGGGTGGCTCTTCTTTAGTTCTTTTACTGTGTTTTTTAATTTGGGGTATACATTTAAGTTGGGCCTCTTAGAAAAGTGTCCATGAAGCTTGCAGGGATTTCACTCTAGTCACTGTACCTTTTAATTTCTGTTTAACTAACACCCTCATTTTTGCATAGTTCCCCTTTCTGAAGTTAAATGCCACAGCGTTGGGCTGTTGAGGTGTTCTTCCCACCACAGGAATGTTAAAAGTTATTATATTATGGTCACTATTTCCAAGCCGTCCTGTTATAGTTACTTCTTGGACCAGATCCTGCGCTCCACTCAGGATTAAATCTAGAGTTGCCTCTCCCCTTGTGGGTTCCCGTACCAGCTGCTCCAAGAAGCAGTCATTTAAAGTATCAAGAAATTTTGTCTCTGCATTTCATCCTGAGGTGACATGTTCCCAGTCAATATGGGGATAATTGAAATCCCCCACTATTATCGAGTTCCCTTAGCATTTCATCGTCACTATCACTGTCCTGGTCAGGTGGTCAATAATAGATCCCTAATGTTATATTCTTATTAGAGCATGAAATTGCTATCCATAGAGATTCTATGGAACATAGATTTTTACTTCATTTGAGTCTACGTTTTCTTTCACATATAGTGCCACTCCTCCCCTCACCTGCACGACCTGTTCTGTCCTTCCAATATATTTTGTACCCCAGAATGATTGTATCCCATTGATTGTCCCCACTCCACTAGTTTTCTGTGATGCCTATTATATCAATATCCTCCTTTAACACGAGGCTCTCTAGTTCACCCATCTTATTTAGACTTCTAGCACTTTAAAAACTTGTCACTGTTTATTTGTCTGCCCTTTTCTGATGTGCCGTATTCTTTTTTTATGTGAATGTTTGTCTGATCTCGCCCCTACTTTATCTTCTTCCATCCTGGGAGGGGGCATTGAGGGGCTGGACCCATCTTCCCTTAAAGGGTCCAGTACTGTTTGCACAACTGTTCCTCAGTTTCTTCCCTTAATTCAGAAATATCTAGAAAGTGACGCCAGAGAAATGGAGCAAGTGAGTGGGGAGTGCAGATCCGTAAATGTCAATCATCCCAGAGATCCAATTGCTATAATAACTCAATTTCCTTCAAGAATTGCACACACAGATTCCTACTTTTGGAAGATTAACAAGTATGTATAGAACTCCTACTGAAAATCAATGGGTGTTGGGTGTAACTGTCATTTGTGCCTTTGTAAACCATTGAATTGGGAACGTTGTACACTTAGGACGTGTCTACACTGCCCCTCAGTTTGGACTATTAAGGTGTGAATACTAGTATGCACCAAAGTGCTGTGTTGTAACGCCCCGTATGAATGGTGCAGGGGTGAACTAAAAGGTTCCTAGTTCATATTAATGTAGTCCTCTGTGGTGTGTACTGCTATCCATGCCTCTGAAGTCTGAACTGTGAGGCAATGTAGATGAGCCCATAGTTATTCTGTGTGGCAAAGAAAACACTAAATTGGCCACAAGCCATGATTTTAAATCCCAGTACATAATAATCTGGTTTTGATTATGAATCTCTCAGACACAGTAAAAACTGTAATATATTTTGGGGTTTCAGTACAGAAGATTGTCTTCCTCAGCCTCAGTGAAGAAGAGGTGCCAGACAGCATGGTAATTGGAAAAGGCAACTTGACACATTCTGGGCAAGTCTACACTACAGAATTAAGTCGACCTAAGTTATGTCGACGTACAGCCACCACAGTAGTTAAATTGCTTTTGCATGTTCACACTACGTTCCTTGTGTCAGCGGTGCATGTCCTCCCTAACAGCACTCGCATCAATGCAGAAAGCAGTGCACCAGGGGTAGCTATCCAATTGTGCAACCTGTCACCACGTAGCAATGGTATGCTGCAATGGTGCCTGCTGAAGTAATTGTTGAGTGGTGTGGGAAAGTGTCTTACAGCAGCAGAAGAAATAAGGCAGCTCTCACCAGAAACCTTCAGCAGAGAATTGAAGACTACATGCAGAAAAGTTTCCTCGAGATCTCTATGGAGGATTCACAGGACATCTCATTGCACATAAACAAACTGTTCTGCAGCCCCCCTCTGCCTAACTTTACAGAAGAATGAGAAGCAGATAGTGACTCTACCTCTATTGGTTATTTCACTACCTCTTCTGGAATGATTAAAAAAGAGTGAATGAACATGTATCCCTGCAATATCAAAGCAAACTGCATACTTACCAGAGGTTCCTTCCTCTGCACTAGGCTCACCCATGCTAGACTGTAGGAACTGGCTTGACTGCTCTGGAGTCAAAAACAGGTCCTGGATCTCTCTGTCACTGGATCCCCCAGTTGCTTGTCCCCCATGCTCCTCGTCCAACATCTATTCCTCACTGTTTGCTCTGCAGTCCTGTGACTCTGGCTCCCCCAAAGTATCCACAGGGCTCCTAGGGGTGGCGATGAGGTCTCTGCCAAGGATGGCATGCAGCTCTGCACCAGAGAGACTGTTTAGCCTCCCTTTCCATCTGATACAACCACCAGAATTCATTGGCTTTCACATGGCATTTCCGCGGGTCTCTCTTGTAGCTCTTCTCTCACATGCTCTGAGCAATCTGTTCATAGATATTGACATTTCTATACACTCTCTTCTCCCCACAAACGCAGGAGCTCTACCACCTCTGCTGTACTCCAGGCAGGAATGTGTCTGCAGCATGGAGCCAGCATGGTCAGCTGGGCAGTTGCTAGGTGAGCTCTCCATGCCAAGCAAACAGGAAATAGAATTTCAAAAATTAGCAGGGCTTACGAGGGGAGGTGCATATACATGTGTACCTGGCCACCGGGCAGGGGAGTTCAAAATGGTGACCCCAGCAGTCACAGCAGGGCATTGTGAGACACCTCCTGGAGGCCACTAAAGTCAACGTAAATAATGCCGTGTCTACACTGACACTGCGTCAACCTAACTATGTTGACCTGACTGCTATGTCTCTTGTGGAGGTGGAATTATTAAGTCAGTGTAGTGAGCAAATTACATTGGCAGAAGTGACATTTTAGCATAGAGACTTACAGAGTTAGGTGTACATAAGCTACCTTCTGTTAACCTAACTCTGTAGTGTAGACCAGGCCTAAAGTGCTTCAAGCACCATTATTTCCCATAGCTGATGAACTATAAAAGTTTAAGAATTAGACTTTTTCCAGCTACAGCCTCCTTGGGCACCCCTGGTCCCAAGAGTGCTACAGTGCAACTTATTTCTTCCTTCTAAGTTGTTCTAAGGCCCAGTGTAGGACCAATGGGTCTTGAGTTCTTTGCGTTCTTTTCCTTGGAGAACTATGGAGGGGTTCTGCCGCCTTCTGCTGCTGGAAGCTGACTCCCTGCATCCAACTCCCATCTCCCAAATGTTGTGCTAGTCTGAGCTCAGTGTACCTATCTGGGTGGTCTCTGCTGTGTGTAGGCTCTCCTAAGCCTGAAATTGGTTGCTTTGGCATGTCAGTCAGGCTCCTGACCTAGTGATGCCTCTTCCTTCTCCCTGGTCTGTCCCTCACAGGCTGTCTGTGTTAAAGTTGACCTTTGATGTCCTGATGTACTTCCTCTTTCCCCTCCTGAGAATGTCCCTTTCAGGGTTGCCAGACAAACATTTTACTTCATAATTTTCCCAGCTGCTGCTTCTAGGTTGCTGCCTGAAAGAGCTGCTTCTTGTAACATAATCTGCTTCTTGTAATCCAGCCCCAAAATGGGAGGGGGCTGGATAGGTATAATCCTCCCCATCTTTACCTGATGGGAGCATTATAATTCCTTTCATTAAGGCTACAGTACAGGAAAAGTGCTTCAGTTCAATAGATTGAAAAAATAATTGTATAACTAGTGATGTTTGTAAGGCGTGTATAGAGATAAAGTACCCTTCTGGAAAAAAACTGGGTTCTCTTCCTTAAACCCATTAGTAAATTAGTAACTCTAACAATCAAATCTTTGGTGGTCTTGCTTCTCTGAGATCCAAATTAACTGTAGGAGTAAAATGGGGAGATATCCAATATCATCTTGCTCAAGAGGAGAATGGGAGTCCTGCATGAAGATACACAGCTGTTGATCTGTTTCTCTCCCTAGTTAGTTGGATTTGGCTATAAACCATAGAGAAACAACCATTTATTATGTAGGACTTATTCTTTAGCTCTGACTTAAAATGCAGGGTGTGTTTATGTATTAATGATATGATCATCAAAAATATGGAAATAAATGTTGTGGTAACTTAATTTCTGTGAGTCAAATGAAGAAAATTGTAACAACTAAATCCATTTGGGCCTTCAACCATAAACATCTTGCAAAAATAATTGCTCTTTCATCTCCTGATAAAATTTGAGACAAGTAGTAATGTCCATAATAATGATCAGTGAGTTAGTCATCTGCAATCAGGGTGGATCTTCCTAAGTAATGGTCAGCCTCCCCTTGCTTCTCCTACTGGAGAAGAAACAGCTGCTCTCATTGGCATGCTTCCCTGTATGCCCCACGGACAACTGACTGGGATTTAGTGAAACTTCCAACAGGGAGAAAGATGGGACATCCTGATCTTTACCACAGAACAAGCCAGCAGCCATGTTTACTCATTTGTATGACTACATTGATCTCAGTCACAGAAATTACTCAGATATTAACCTACTGCCTGTCCCACTGTCACTACATGTGATATCTGCATCCCTGTTCCTCAAGCAGGGCATGTACATGCCTTTTCCCAGCAGCACATCTCTGCCTGCCTATGTAGGAAACTGCAATGAGAAGTGCCAGCCAGGGAAAGGCCAGCTGAATAAAAGCCTTAATCTCTTTGAAACAAGTCCTTCAAATCTTGTGTGGTGGAAGGAGCCTTACTTTATTTTTAAGAAAAGAGAGAGTTTGTGTCATTAGCCAATGATTCCAGAGACTGTTTTTTTCTAGCATTTTTCCCTTTGCTTACGTATGTTTGTTTATGATACAACAACTTGAGAATTGGAAAAATGGACTTTTAGGTAAAGCAATGGTTGTGTGCATTGCATTCTTACTTATGGACGATCTTGAAGGGTTCCGAAAAGCACTCCAAAGTTCAGGTGCTTTACTGAAGCTTCACTCAAAATTTGAAATTCATTGACTGAATGACAGGAAATTCACAAGACCAGGCTTTTAGGCTGGGACTGAAATTTGCCAGTCTGAGGTAATACCATAAGGATCAACCTTTGTTGTATTTTCTTATTCCTACTGACTGAAGCTAGGAACTGCAAAGGAAAATGAGATATTCAGCATCCAAAATTAAGAACTAAAGTATGTCAACCCCCCTCGTATTCCCATACCAGGACCAAGCACAGTCACAGTCTTCAGTGCTCAAGGCTAGCAGCAAGCAACACAAGCCATCCCAAAGAAAATGGGGAACAGAAAGGGCATTGGTGGAGGCAGGGCCTCATTTATCTACACTGGCTAACAAAGTTGGCTGGGTATGGAGAAGGAAACATGTTGTTCCTTCTTAAAGGGACATGTTGACCCTGTATGCAAGGGAGCTCCCACTGCAGCTATGTGCCAGTGCCAGTCAAGCAAAGCAGATAACAATTCATGGCAAATCATATTTGACAGATATGTGTATAAAAATGAATTATTTTGTTTTTATTTTATTTTATTTATTTATTTATTATTCCATAGCTCCCTGGAATGAACTAGATGCTTCTCAATACAGACAGGACATGATCCCTACCCTACAGAGTTTCATTACTAGTTTTAGAAACTTGTTGCAATGCACATTGAGTGTGTTCTCCTTGTAGAGATCCAGTCCATGACCATATTCCATATATATTTGTTTATCCTTCATTTTCAAAAAATATACACACAAATGTCTTTTTTCCCCCCCCTATAAAAATTTCTTCTTAAACATTAAAATATGACATGTCAGGTTCATAGCCAAAGCCGAGTACCACTCATTACCTAAGGACTGTTGCTATTGTGGAGTGTCTAGTGTGATTATATGCTATGGACGTCAAGGGTCATTCTTTGTAACCTATACTCATTAATGGAAGAAAACAGCCATCCTCGCACCAAATGCTAACTCACAAAGCAATAAAGATTCATCTCATATAAAATTCACTTCAGCTTATGTTATAATACTCCAAATGTTGTGATATATAAAACAAAGAGGGGGAAGGTATGTAAGCCATAGGAACACAGAAAGCAGGGAGGTCTTGCCAATATTTTAACAAAGGATTCCTAGAAATATTTATCCCAAGCCAGTGCTAAACCCTTTGTACATAAATGAAATTGCTAAATACTAGATCCCATGTGGATTCTATCTAATCTGTTATTTTAGATGTCCATAAGGCATCTAGCATGTTGGTGTTGAAGGGCATGATCCAAAGCCAATTGAAGTCAATTGGAACCTTTTCAAATAAGTTCAGTGGGATTTGGATCTGCCCTTAAACAATGGACAAAATTATAAGCACAAGAGTCCAGAACAAGTACATTCTCTCCCTGCTCCCTTTGGTCACAGGGCTGTGGGTGGTGATAGATTCAGGGTTTTTTTGTTCTATAGGAAACCGGGGAAAGGCTTTATCAGAAGGGTGTTTCTTCAACTTCAATTTGATTCTACTTCAGAAAAAGACGACACTGAAAAAGACGACACTGGAAGTTTGTGGGGAGGGGGGAGTGGGGACTTTGTATTTGTCCCCATCAAGTACCCAAGCACGACACCCTTACAGATGTAACTAGTGCTGGCCTAGAGGCATGTATGTTTCTGTTTTATTAATGCTACACTTAGACATAATGAATCTCTGTGAAATATTTCTAGCCTAAGGAAAAAGCCTCTTCAACAAAATGCAATTTGAGTTTTGGCTGGAGCCATCCTTCAGAGATTAATATGAATTTTATTGATCTAGCTGTGCGGGAATAAGGATTTTTAAGTAGTGAAAAAGTTTAACATTACCATTGAAGTCTGTCTACTCAAAATTGGGCTTTAGTGGAACATAGGTGGTACACAGCCCTTCGGCTGGCTCTCTGCAAAGGGATTAATTTGACCTTCATGGAAGTAAGGTTTCCAGGGTCACGCCCTAATTTTTAAGCAAATGAAAAAGAATGAAAACACAATTATTTGGAGCTGAGGTTGGTGGCAGGTAATGAGTACAATGTAAGAGAAAAGCAGCATGGAGTTAGAATTAAATCCATTCTTCTGAAGTAGCGGCTGCCCATTGAAGAAGCTATGATTATGCTGAGATGGCAAATGACAGTTGCTAGGGGGCTCAGTGGTGAAATCTAGTGCTGTGGAGGGGGAAAGTTGCACCAATAGTTAATGCAGCATAATAAAGAACACCACAGAAAAAGAAAATTGAGAAAAATAATTATTACCATCACACAGACATAATCCTGTCTTAGAATTAATATTATCGGTACTACCAAATGGACAAAACACCTGGGGATCTATCCCACCCAGGCTCTGCAGGATTGGTGCAAACCATTATACCTTACAATAGTGTTAGTGTACAGCCTTGAGCAGAATATATATGTATTTTTAACAGGAGCAGGTCTTGGCCTCACTTGGGCTTGACCCTGTGACACACTGTACCCTGGCCGAGCCCTGTATAAGGTATTGTAGGATTGGGGCCCTTGAGTTTTGAAAAGCCAAGGGTTAGGGGCCCGGCATGTAGCATTTTGTCCTGGAACAAATTCCTATTTATTCATAACTGAATCTTGGACCGAAGATTTACGAATATTAGTCTCTTATGAACAATTCAACATAATATGAGAGGTAGTATATACTAAAAGTGCACTCTTTAATTTAGCCATTTATGGTTAATTATACTACCTCTATTAGCTTTAGAGCACTAAAACAGCAGCATTAATAAATGTAGCATACTTAGAACTCTGAGTTACTCACTATGACTTTCCAGTGCACAATACTGTAAATTTTCCAAAGATCAAGCTCCAATTACAACATTAATCTTTCTGTCCCTTCTTAAAGGTCGATATTGTCACACAGCTAGAAAAAATAAGCTTAACATTCTTCTCTGAAGGATGGCTGCAGCCTAAACTCAAACTGCATTTGCTTTTTCTGTAGATGATACATATTTCACAAGGATTTATATGTCAAAATCTAGCATTAAGACAACCGAAACATACAAGTCTTAAGCCTTGCGCCAGCAAACTCTTTTCAATCACATTTTAAAATACAGTTGTATCTGTTACTTCAAAGAATGCTATAATTCCTCTTGTGCCATGCAACATATTTGCTGATGCATAGCCTCGGGGGGGAGGGGGGTTGGCTGGTAAATCTGTGCAATCATGGATCCACCAGCCATGCCCCCAAAATGTCCCTGTGTACTGGGGTGTAGAGAGCTCTTGTGAAGCTGTACTCATTGGTGGGGGGGGGGGGGGGGAAGGGCACAACTGCTTTAAGAGTTTTAGATCCACACGGCTTCTGCTATGATCAGGGCTTTCAGTGGTTGCAAAGAGGATGGGGGTCAGGATTTGACCCAAGGAAACTTTTATTTGTTTGAAATTTTATATACGGTTTTTTATATACATTGTTCTAGCATATAAAAACCAAAAATCAGGTGACCAGTATATTTTTATTGGCCAGATTGAGTAATATCCAAAGAAAGACACAAATGGAATAATAAATCTGAGGATGAAAATTCTTACAGTTCTAACTGTCAGTGATGCGATGGACTGTTGAGGGCAAGCGAGTTTCTTGCAGAATCAGATGCTTGCTCCGAGCACCAGCAACTCCCATTCGTCTCAGTAGAAGCTGAGGATGCTAAGCACCTTTCCGGGTCAGACCCTGGGTTTCCAAGTCTGTTGTTAACCCAGAAATGTTTTTCTTCTATCCTGGTGATATGGCAGAGAATTTATTTATGTAGCAGAAAATGTAGGTGCTATTTATGAGCACTTAAAAATATTAACGGAACAAGTGGCAGGTCTTTTCCTGACCTCTTTCTCTTCCAGTTTTCTAGCTTTGAAAAAAAAATCCATGACAGAGAGGAGAATCTTGCTTTAATACAGCAAATACACAGATATTCTTTTAAGATCTAAAACAACCACTTAAAATTTGGGGCCTGGTCCTCATCCAATAGAATGCAATAGCAAAATTCCTTTGCTTAGTGGTTTAAAACCAAAGCGGGGTGGCAGTTGGGAATAAAAACACTTCCTAGGGAAGAGAAATGCCTGGAAAACCCCTGTCCTCTGCTGTGTTGGGTTAATTGAGTGTATAGGTGGGGGAAAGGGGTCTCTGCATGATGTCTACAGCACTTAGCATTAAAAAGAGTTTTGGTACGTGTGAGCATGGTTACTGTACCATTTGGCACATCATGTCTCTTTAGAGGGTGTGGTCTACTGGACAGGGGGTGTGGCTAGCTATATGTTGAAGTCAGCAGCATGTGCTAGCTGGGAATGCACAATGATCCTTTTCAAATAAGAAGCAAAGTGTGTCTTGTAGCTCATTTGGACAATTGACTGTGAACTGTTCTGAGCTGGCAGGGTGATTCTTGTACCAAACATTCAGTTAGCACCTCTTCACTTCTCCTACACTCCCATATCTGCAGATTCCTCCAGATTCAGAAGTCTGCAATTAGAGAGCAATGTGCCTGATTTTTTTTTTTACTGATGTGGCATATTGCCTAAAACAACTTTTTTGTTCTGTTTTTTCTGTCAGACTAATTTTCTTATCCATTGTTTTCCCAATTCGTTTTTTTGTAAGGCACCTCACAGGAAGAATGGGAAAACAATGTTTCTGCAGTTGGAAAGATTTTTCTGGTGTTAATTTTTCACTGTTCATAGCTTTAAAATGCAACCTTTTGTTATGTGTCATACTTCGTGAGCAAACCAGTGCATATTGGTTTTAAAGAGGGCATACATCCTTCTTGATGGGGAGGAAAGGGAGAATGAGCTTGTGTTTCAGGCACTGGACTGGGATTCAAGATATCGAGTTTCAGTTTTTGGCTCTACCAGAGCCTTCCTGTGTGACCTTGGACAAGTCACTTAGGCCCAGACAGTTAATAACTTTGAGGATCTTGGCCTTAATCTCTCTGCCTCAGCTCCTTGTCTGCAAAATCAGTATAATAACCCTACACTTGGCTAACTCTACATTTACAATGTCTATTTAGATGGTAAATTCTATAGAGCAGGAACCATCTCTTACTATGTGGATGTCAAAGTCTAACCCAATGAGGTCCTGGTCTTGGAGGGGGTTTCTAGGTGCTCCGGGAATACAAATAATAGTTATATGCAGAAGGTATGTCCTGAGAGATAATTAATGTGTATTAATTACCAACAGCCTGAACCCTGTCCTTATTCAAACAAAACTCTCGTTGATTTAAATGGGAATTTTATGTAATGACTGCAGGATAAGATGTCATATGTCTGAGCTTGTCCCTTCTGCCAACAAAAATTGGTCCAATAAAAGATATTATCTCAGCCGACCTTGTTTCTCTAAGAAATCAAACACCGTTGCCTGGAATTAGACCTTGGATTTATCTAAACAAAGTCTAATCCATGAGGTCAAAGCTACACATATATGTTACATCTACACTGCACAGTTAACCTGGCTTGACACCCAAGCCTGAGCACTCATGTTAGCCTAGACCACTTGTGAGTATCCTCATAGTGAAGCCCTACCCCCACTACTGTGTCCTCACTGGTTTGGCGTTTGCTCATATGTGTCCAGAGACATATCACACAGTGCTTTGTCCTGAGATGCAATAGGATTTTTCCCAGACAATTGTGTTGTCTGTTTTTCCAGGGGAATTGTGAGAAGGGCATCAGAGGACTATCAGCACTGAAGGAAGTTTGCCTGCATCCTTGGTGCAAAGTGGATGGGTTTCCACTCAAGTTAAAACAGAGACCGAGTTCTAACCCACTCCCATAAGGGGTTAGCCAATATGAGCTGAAAGCACCTCCAAACCTTAGTCGAAGGTTTTCCTGTGTGGACAGTGGGAGGGGCAGTGGATGGTTGAGCCTAATGCCAAAATCTTCAGAAGAACCCAGATTAACTCTTCAGTGAAGACATACCCAAAGTGTAGAATTTGTTTTGGATACACATTGTGAGATTTGTCTGGTGGACTGCCTGCTGTTTCTTGTGAGCACTGAAGCTAAATGGAATTTTAATATTACTTTTTGAGAATATATCCCTAAAAAGCGATTAGAAAATTAATCTTTTCCCGGAGGAGAAACAAGACTAATCTCTCCCCTGTCATTCAAATGAATGCAGACATTTTGCTTTTAAAGATGAAGAACACAGTGGGCTTTATTTCTTAAGACTTTTGACCTACCCTCTGTATATGCATTGAACAGTCATGAGCCTGGACGAAAACATCATCAGTGGAGTATGAAATATTCCATATAGTGTATATGTGTCTGTAACTGTGTGCATTCACAGGGAGGAAGCAGACGGGGTCAGAATGTTCGTGAACATGCTAGCTCAGATTCATTTTTCAAAGATTAGAACAAACTAAGACAAAAAATAAGATTTAAATGATAAACTGGTAAGCATGTAAGATTTAATTTTCCTTCTAGAATATCATGCAGGAGATGTCCCTGAAAAGCAGGGCCAGCTCCAGGCATCAGTGCAGCAAGCAGGTGCCTGGGGCGGCCAACGGAAAGGGCTGGCACGTCCGGCTCTTCGGCAGCAAGTCCCTCAGTCCTGCTGCCAAATTGCCGCTGAGAAGCGGTAGAGCTGCCACTTAAGTGCGGCCGATCGTGGCTTTTTTTTTTTTTCCACTTGGGGCAGCAAAACGCTGGAGCCGGCCCTGCTGAAAAGGATTGAAAAGTTGTGTTTTGGCTGAGGGGTTGTTTTGTTTTGTTTGTTTGTAATTTTAAATTCATCAGTTAATATTACATTCATTCAGTGATATAAAAATTGGCAAGAAATTTGGTTCCAGTATCAGCCCCGAGTTCTTTAGAACTTGGCATTAAATGACTGATGCCTATTTTGGGTAGTAACCTCAGAGTCCTTTTATAATGTAACCCCACCTCCCCTTTCCTCCTTGGGTTACTCAGGAGCAGGCAACACTCACCTGTGTGCCTGGATGCCTGATGTTGTTGACATTAAAGGAGATCCTGAGTATTCCAGTGGTGATGTTGGATAGGTGGGAATCCTTTATCCACCCCTCTGCTGCAGTCCCTTTACTCCTAAAGGAATTTAAAATTGGTGGTGCCTCCACCTGGCTGGTCTCTGTACACACTCAATGGTGAGCCCTGGGAACTTCTAGGAATAAACCCTTTAAAATAATAATAATAATAATAATAATTAATAATATAATATGTGGCATGGATCTCACTCAAAAATACCAATTATAAATAATATACATCCAATATACTTAAATTAGAGTTAGCACACCTTACTTAACAACTTAAAGAAACAGGTTATAACAGACTAAGATTAAATGTCACTACTAATTTAAATCCACAGGGGCAGTTGAATAAAATCAATTAACAAATATAATATACAGTAATAAATGAAACTTATCTAACTGGCATTTACATTGCCACCATTTACCCCGCCCCGGAGTGCACATTCCTCTGGATTTCAGAGTCCTAGTTACTCGCTTCTGTGGGCGCGCTTGAAGATCTGCAGCTGAAGACAGCACTCTCTTGGTTCTGTGTATCAGTCCAGCCAAGGCAACAAGCTGCACAACCCCTCTGACGACTGGAGTTGGCCCCACCAAATGGTAGCAGCTCTGGGTCCTGGTGTGATGGGAAGCTTACTCTGCCTCTCCTCAGACTCAGTCTCTCTGCTGTGCCCCTTCCCTTGCAAGTACTTTCCCAAACAAGAGTGGGGGTTACTCACAGTTGCTTCACTGCAGGCCCACCTCAGCCAGCTCTAGCCACAGCAATAGTCTCTGTCCTCGCTCCAGTAAAGCCACCAACCACCTCTGAAGCTCTCTGCTTGATCAAAGCCCCAGAAGGCTCTCTGCAGTAGGTTCTGGCTTCCTAGCAGCAGCTCCAGGTATGGACAGAACTCCACACCAGCAATCTCACTCCTCCAAAAAAATAAAACCACTGTAAGAGATAATGAGAAAAGGGGTCTGGATTTCTCATTGGTGTCTGTCAAATCAGAACATTTAGGAGCAATAATGAAAAATAGCAAAATGAAAAGCTGAGATTACAAGAAAATTGCTTGAGAAACAAACCCCCCAAGTAAGAGAAGTGAGATTGCGATTACTAAATCTGTAAAATTTACCTCTGTGATACTAATAGAAATGGAACCCTTCCAGAGTGTGCCTGTAACTACCCTGCTAGGAAGATACAGCCAAGAAAATCTTGAGAAGCATTTGAGTCAAATGATTTTTTTTAAATGTCAATAAAAGGCATTTTTGAAAAAGAAGGAAACAAAGCGACTGAGAATGAAAGGGAGACAGGAAAGCATCAGAACACTGAGATATCCCATTTGAGTTGTCATCTAATTCCTTTTTAGTAAATGAACAATGAAACAGGAATAAATAAGCCACCCCAAGATCTCACATTTTCAGTGAATAGAGGAGTTCAGTTTCCATTGCTTTCAGTACACAAATACTCTCCTCTACAGAACAACCTGGTCTGCTGCCTTTGTGTAGAAGATGTACAGTATTTTTTTTTGTGTTATTGATAAATTCTATAATTTATTTCCTCTTTTTTTATTGTTTGAGTATGTTCCTAAACTTTTTTTTCTCTGTCTGAATGGTTGTCAAAGCTGGAACTATCATTTATCTCATATGGAAAAGTATAAAGTATCTTTTAGACTTCCACAAGTGTTTTCTTATCTAGTACATTCGGTTTGCTCAGGGTCACTTTTCTATCTCTCTTCATGGATTTGTTCAAAGAAAAGCAAAATCCTAATCGAGGATAAGCTTAGGCAAATATCCATGTTAAACAGAATAACCAATCCCTCTAGATTAGAGAAAAAATCAAGAGCATTTATCTATGTATGACAAGAGACCATTGTTCCCACAGCTGGGTTTATTCCCCAAAGCTTTTCTATTTAACTATTAAAAATGATGGCATTTTCCAATTTAACTTCCAAATGAATATGCTGGTATGCATAACATCGATAGCTTTAAGATGCTCTAACCCTTCTCCCTACTCTCCCCTAAATTAGAAGAAATTCTTCTGTTTTTCTCATTCCTGTGTTATAAATGAGGCATTGCTTGGGTTATGCCATGCCTCCAATAGGCAAAAATAAGCAACAAAGTACTTCTAGATGACTTAAGCCTTGATTTAGCACAGCACTGTGGCCTGTGCTTAACTTCATGCACATGCTTAAGTCCAACTGACTTCAACTTAAGTTATTGAGTGCTGTGTTTAAGTACTTTTCTGAATTAAGCAATTAGGAAGAACAAATTTTAATCTCCCTCACCATTTGCCTTTCTACCATCCAGCAGCTTCTTTCAGTCATATATATTTAGCTCTTCAAATGCTTTCACAGGTTTTCAGACCACACTCCATATTTTACCATTTCTATTATTACTGATTACTCAAAGTAGAAGTGTGAAGAATAAACTTTGGGGTTTCTAGAAATGCTTTAGAAGTCTCAGGTAAAATCCTGGTCCCTGACTTCAAGGAAGTCAGGATGGCACCATTACAGACTTCCAAGCCTACATCTGATCCTGTAGTCCTTATTCATGCAAATCTCCCACCGAGGTGAAAACTCATGATTCAAGATCCAAGGTAAGGAGTGCAGGATAAGGCATATAGTTTTAGTCGAGCTCTTTGCTTTATATTTGCTTTGGGTCTCAGCTTGTATTATTTGAATACCCATATCTCCTACTGCTATCAGTGGGATTCTTCAGTACACAAGAACACAGGATCAGGCCTCTTGAGTAGAGCCGTGTGAATAACTTAATTTTTGGTTTGTTGGTAATTTTGAAAAAAAATTGGTTTGGGTCTATAATATACTAAATAGTCTTTGGGGGAGAGAAAGAGAGTGACTCTATAGCCAGTGGTTAGGGCATTCATCTCCAAAGGGGATACCTAGGTTCATGTCCTTGCTCCTGAACAGGGATTCAGAACTGGATTTTCCTCATCCACAGTAAATTCCCTAACTACTGAGCTATTGGGAAGTTGGGGGAAAATGTCTCCTCTTCCGATGGTGCTTAAATCTCCTTCTGATGCTAGCCTGAGAAACTGAAATGGTTTGTTCTTTTAGTTTTGTTTTGACCAAAACGATTTGCCAAAATGAACACAAATTCGCAAAATGTTTTAGTTGAATCAGATCTGTGTTTTTAAGTGGGAAAAAAGTTTAATCCAAAAAATGTTGGTCAGCTCTATCCTGGAGTCATATTTGGGACTGAATATATGTCATTTTCTGACACTTGAGGTAGAAGAAGTTCATAGATGTATTCACAGGTGAACCAGAATACAAAGTCCTGTGGAATATTTGAAACTATTGTTTCATGGATAATATCTGGCTAATGCATCAGATGATCCTCAGCTGTTGTAAATGGTAGCATAGCTTTCAGTCTGTGACGCTACAGTCATTTACACTGGCTGATGATGATTATTACTGTTTTTATTAGTATTTTGAAGTGTTACAGTAGCAGCATTGGTCCAGGATATTAGAGAGATCAGGTGGGTGAGGTACAGTAGAACCTCAGAGTTACAAACACCAGAGTTACAAACTGACCAGTCAACCATACACATCTCATTTGAAACTGGAAGTACACAATCAGGCAACACCAGAGATGACCAAAAAAAAAAAAGCTAATACAGTACAGTATTGTGTTAAACATGAACTACTAAAAAAAAAGTTTAAAAAAAGATTTGAAAAGATAAGGATATTGTTTCTGTGCTTGTTTCATTTAAATTAAGATGGTTAAAAGCAGCATTTTTTCTCATGCATAGTAAAGTTTCAAAGCTCTATTGTCAGTGTTCGGTTGTAAACTTTTGAAAGAACAATGATAACTTTTTATTCAGAGTTATGAACATTTCAGAGTTAGGAATAACCTCCATCCTGAGGTTTTCGTAACTCTGAGGTTCTACTGTAATGTGAAAATATTAGTAGTAGCCATAGTATCAATAGTATACAATTATTGTATTAATGTGGCAATTTAACAACTAAAGAAGGTGGAGTCCCATATATAATTAAATGATTTTTTTAAATATTAGCTCCACTGATTTCCCATAGTTACTGGTTCTGAATGCATGTTTATCCATTTGCCATTGGATGAGAATAGACTTGTCTTTTCTATCTGCCAAGGGGATGAAGAATAGTGCTGTGTACAATGCGGGGTGCACAATCTCCCCAGTGCTGTCCTTTCGACCATTTGCTACATCTATTTCAGATTTTGATTTGACTTCAGGTTTTTCTGCCATGCTGGCTTTGCTCCACCCAGCACTATTGAAATGCCTGGGGGACTAATGGCCTCACAATGAGGGATAGTTTCAGCTTTCAATAACCCCTTTGGTTTTCCCATTACATGAAGAGACATTTACTGAATGCTCTGGCTACTGTAGCCCACTCACAATGCAAATATTTGTATGAGATTTGGAAGTTATACATCAGCATTCATATGGAAATACAGTAGTTGGAGGTGACCCATTTCACCACATTATTCCCTAGCACCTGGGTCCATGATGCAAATACTGCCTTTCCTGAGCACTAAAAGAAAGATTGCATTTCAACAGAGGATGAATATTAATTGAGCATCTAGCCTCTAGACTTCTACAGAAGAAGTAAACAATATCTTTAGAGGGTTTTCATGACACTTTGATTCAAATTCTTCTGGCCACATTCTGTTAGCTTTATTATTTTCTTCTTCCATGCCAAGGCAATGTGTCCAGTGAAAGAAAAGTTATACTTTCCTATATTTAGCGTTACCTACCTTGATCCTTCCCATAAACAATCCCTCTGGTTCATCAGATGTGTTGAAAGTTATTTCATTAGTCTTTTGCTTTATGTGAGCTAAAACTGTGTGTCTGGTAGACAATAGCAGTTCAAAAAGTAATTCAGACAATTTCTAATAGACTTGATCTGAATGATAAATTCAATCAAAAACTAGTGAGCAAATAAGGTGGTTTTTTTAAAAAATGCTAATGGCTATAATGTGCTTCCTGTTTCCAGGTAGCAAAGAGTGAGACTGAGGAGTGACTGAAAGAGCTGGAGTTTGACTAGCTGAATGGTGCCAATGCAAGAGCTTACTGACTGCTGTTCTGCATAATCAGCACAGGAGGAAAAACTACCATTAGTTTTGCACTGGTGGAACAGGGGCACAGGAACATATTGTTTTTGCATCTAAAACTTTCTCGTTCAAGGAAGCTGTTAAAGGTTTAAAAGCTATATGCTGATTCTATTCCTCTGGGGTGAGAAACGGAGAGTCAGTCTTCCAAACAGTTTTGCAAACAGTCAGTCTTCCAAATGGAGAGTCAGTCTTCCAAACAGTTTTGCAAACCAGAGAATATACCTGCCAGTAAGTCTAGGTCTGTTCATTTCTTGCCTTTGTGTAATAAAATCTCCCTAAAGTATCATAAGAGATTACACATTTTTAGAATCTGTTCCTACACAAGGACCTAACCTGTTGTTAGAGCTGGTAGATAGCTCATTGCTACCCTCCACTGCATCTGCCTGGCTTTCTAAGGGCCTGCTCCAACTCCTGTTAAAGTCAATATGAGTTTTCCCACTGACTTCCATGGGAGCTAGATCAGGTTCTGTGAGGGTTAAGTAGCTATCTTGAGAGAGATTGAAGATGTACAACTAGATTCTGGCCAACATTATTTTATGGTATTATTGGTAGTCCATCGCTGACAATGATGATGATATTGTCACAGTTCTCATATATGGCTACGCATATAACTCCTCAGTCTGAATCCTGATGTACAGAGTCAGTCTCACTGAAGGCATGGGAAGTCTGTATCTATGATGTTTGATGATACAGCTCTGTGGTGCCTTTCACGTGCAGCCTGGAAGTAATTTCGTCAGCCCCCCTCAAACTTGTCACATGCTGATCTTGTCAGAGACCACCAGTGAATCCTGTTCTGAGCCATTTGCTCAAATTCTTTGGGATTTATGCCAACCCACTGGAGACTTATCTTCAGATTATCTTTTAAGTGCTTATATGGACAACCCTTCTTTTTTTCGCCCTGACAACTTCCCAGACAAGACCTGTTTTGGGAGACGGTGGTCTTCCATTCTGATGACATGCTCGGTCCACCTAAGTTGTGATCTCAATAACATTTCCTCAGTTATGGTTGTGTTTGCTCTCTCTAGGACCTTAATATTGGTCCCTCTGTTCTGCCAGCGAATGCTCATTATTGAGTCGAGGGAGTGCATGTGAAATTGCTCAAGCTGTTTAATGTGATGTCTATAAAGAGTCATGTCTCAGACCCATACAGGAGAGATGTTAGAACCACTGCAATATAGATCTTCAATTTGGTGGAGAGATGGATGTTGTTTTGGTTAAGAACTTTTACTCAAAGTCGGCCAAGGGCCTGGCTGGCTCTACTAATTCTGGAGGCAATTTCCTCATCAAGGGAACCATCACTTGAAATGGTACTGCCCAAATACTTGAACTGATCCACATTTTTCAACTCAGTGCCTTGGACAAAGATGGCTGGTGCTAGGGCATTAGAATGAGGTGCTGGTTGGAACAAGACCTGTGTCTTAGTGAGACTGATGGTGAAGCCAAATAGCTGGGATGCTTCCGAAAATCTATCCACAATGACCTGAAGGTCATCTTATCTATGAGCCATCAAGGCGCAGTCATCTGCAAAAAGTGCCTCAATGAGAAGCCTCTCCAGTGTCTTGGTCTTAGCATTGAGTTTTTGAAGATCAAAGAGAGAGTAGCCATTGAGTCGGTAGTGAATGTATATCCCCTGATCCAAGTCCCTTGTTGCATGGCTGAGAACACAAGCAAAGAACAAGTTGGACAGCACTGGAGCAAATGTGCAGCCTTGCTTCACTCCATTCGAAATTTCAAATGCATCGGAAAAGTCACCACTGGCAAGTACTTGCACTGTCGTGTGGGCATGGAACAGACGGATGATTTGTATGAACCTTCGTGGGCAGCCCAGTTTATGCAGAATAGCCCAAAGACCCTCTCTCTGTTGACCCTATCTAAAGCTTTGGTCAAATCAATGAAAACGGTATACAGGTCCATATTCTGCTCTAAACATTTTTCCTCGACCTGCTTTACAACAAAGATCATGTCCATACTGCTTTGACCTGGTCTGAAACCACACTGCACTTCTGGCAGATTCTCCTCAGATATTTTTCCAAATAGTCTGTTCAGTAGAATGCTGTACAGAGGAGAGCAATGCCTCTGTAGTTTCCGCAGTTAGCTTTGCTGCCCTTGTTTTTGAACGGTAATACAATAATATATCTTTGAAGTATTGTGGTATTTCTTCTTCCTCCCAAAATGCCACTCAGGATGTCATGAAACTCCTCAATAGCCTCTGGGCCTGCTCCTTTATACAGTTCTGCTGGGATACCATCCTTTCCAGATGCTTTGCTAGAATTCAGTTGTTTGAAGGCTTTTATAACTCCTCAACTGATGGAGAGAGATCAAGATCCTCTTTGATGGATTTCTCAGGTAAATGGTCAAGGACACACCAATCGACTGTGGATGGTCTATTGAGTAGACTACTGAAGTATTCAACCCATCTCTGTATGATTCCCTCCTTGTCTTTGATGAGGGTCGTGCCATCTGCCAACTTCAAGGGGCCTGTACCAAATTTAGATGGTCCGTAGACTGCTTTGAGAGAGTCAAAGAACATCTTTGTGTTGTTTGTATCTGTATAATGCTGGACTTCTGCAGCTTTCGTCTCCCACCACTTATCCTGTATTCTCATTAGTTCAGACTGGGCCTCACTTTGTAGGTACTTAAACCTGTCTTTCTTTAAGATGGAAGTAAGTTCATTCTGCCATTCAGCAAATGCTTTCTGCTTGTCACTTAGGAGTTTGGAGATGTCCTCGTTGTTCTTGTTGAACCAGTCCTGGTGTACCCTTTTCTTTGGCTCCAGCATTGATTTAGCTGTGTCAATAATCTCATATTTAAACTGATTCAATTTTAAAAGCTTGTCATCAAGTGACTGCTGCAACTGCATCTGATAGTTAGCATGCTTGAGCTTTGCTATGTTGAAGGCTGTTCTATTAAGTTTGGGATGCTTGCACTGTAAAGGGACTATATGCAGGTTCAGCACTGCTCTTACCAATCTGTGGTCTGTCCAGCATTCTGCACCATGCATGGTTCTGGTAATTCTGACATTGTGGATGTCTCCTTGGTGGATGATAACATAGTCAATCAGGTGCCATTGTTTGGACAGCAGGTGCATCCATGTTGTTTTATATTTATCATTTTGCCTAAAGATGGTGTTAGTGATGAGCATACTGTGTTCTACACATTTACCCAAGAGGAAGAGTCCATTGCTATTATCTTTCCCACTCCATGTCATCCTATCATACCTCTCCAGCCACTGTTGTCTCTACCAACTCTAGCATTAAAGTCTCCCAGCAGGATGAGTTTGTCATATTCAGGGATTGATCTGATGATGGATTCCAGATCAGAGTAGAACTACTCCTTGTTTTTCTCTGTGCTGGTCAGTGTACGTGCATAGACACTGATGATAGTGACATGCCCTAGAGGATTCAGGGGAAATCGAAGTTTCATGAGTCGTTCATTCAGGCCAACAGGGAGGTCAGGAAGTTGTTTCAGGAGTGATGTTCTTATGGCAAATCCAACTCCATGGATCCTGTCTTCATCCTCTGCTTTTCCTTTCCAAAAGAAAGTGTAATCACCTCCTAGTTCACTCATGGAACCTTTTCCGGACAATCTAGTCTCACTGAGTGCTGCAATATCAATATTATAGTGGGCAAGTTCTCTGAAGACAAGAGCTGTTCTTCTCTCAGGCCTTAGTGCATCGCCTGCATCCATAAGGGTGTGGACATTCCATGCTCCTAGGTGAGTCTTTTCTTCTTTGTTTTTTGACCGCTGTATCTGCCAGCCATGGTAGTCTGGCCAGAAGTTATGGTGCAGGCAATGTTTAGGACACCCTTTCTAGCCCCTTCCCTTAAAAAGTGTGAGCAATGCTATCCTGAAAAGGGCTGCTTAGCTGCCTAGGATGCTGCCGAACTTCTCCGCTGCCCTGGGGATGGAGCTGAATGGCAATTAGTCCCAAGGAGCACAACGTGTTCCTCCAACAGAGGTACTACCCCTCCCTAGTCCCACATATTCCCCTTTATGGTATTGATACAAAAGCAAAATAATGAAGATTTTTCTAATGGCACTGCATATTTATTATTCTCAGGACATCTAAAATTCTTGTTGATTTTTCTGTGGTATAATTATACATTTTTTTGTACACATACTGGAAAAATGATTGCTATACATTTTGTAGCCCTATTCTACACTTTTTGTTGATCTCTGTCAAACACAGGGGAGCAACATTCTGCTTTCAATTACATCATTGTAAATCTAGAGTAACTCCACTGAAGTAAATTTAGTTCTCAGATTTATACTGCTGTAAAAGACAGCAGGATTTAGCAGTTAGAGAGGTAGGATCTAGAGAAATGTCATACACAAAATGCAATTACTCAAAGGAGCTCGATTCTGTAGATTTGACAATTTGGGCAGCTGTTCAAAGAACAAGAAAAGACAGTGAAAGTCACTGTGTCTTTCATACACCTGTCAGAATTACCTGACTGATGAAAGACAGAATACCATAAGCATATTTCCAAGGCAAGAATTATAGTTTAAGTGGAATGTTTCTCTATGATAAAGCCCAAATCACAATCCCGATCAATTTACCACATCACCTTTCCATTATCATACCAGCTGTTTCTTCTATCTTTCTCTAATACAACGCCTGTTTGATTTTTGTGTAACTCACAGTACTAGAATCTACAATTGCTTTCAGATGAGTAATGTACAGATACTTTCACTTATCTAAACAGTTCTGTACTGACTGCATTATTGGTTATAACTTTTCATGCTTCCTAGCTTAATATCGCCATCAGACTTAGAAGTCTTTCTTTGAATAGTATTATACACATAACTGATATGAATAAGAGTAAGTCAGTGACTGACCCCAGTGAAACAAGAAATGGGAGTCTGTTGTTTTATGTATCAGAGGGGTAGCCGTGTTAGTCTGGATCTGTAAAAGCAACAAAGAATCCCGTGGCACCTTATAGACTAACAGACGTTCTGCAGCATGAGCTTTCGTGGGTGAATACCCACTTCTTCAGATGTTGTTTTATGGTTAGTGCAAGGGGATAGGAATTAGAGTACTCCTTTCTCTGCCACTATCCCTCTCAAACCATTTCATGGAATGTAATACATTTTAGTCACAAAGCTCCCTATGTACAAACCCACACACATTTGGTGTCCTTTCTCTTTTATCATTGAAAACTGTAGATCAGAAATAAATGGAGATTTCATGCATAAATAACTTTTGTGTCCCTTATCTTGGGACTCTGCAACACATTGTGTCACATATTTGGGCCTTAGAAAGTTGTGAGGTATGTCTGCCATTGACTCACTGAGTCACCTCAGGCAACTTCTCTGGGCCAAGATATCCCCATCTGTGAAACGGGGATGATGACACTCATCCACCTTTTGTCAAACACTGTGCAGTCCTCAGAAGTTAGCCCAAGGTATGACTATTACAGCATTATTCCATAATACTTCTTTGTAGTTTGCAAATATTCCACTTGCACTGCAGATTCAACTACCCATCCGACTGAGGTTATTTTGCAGCTATCCATTCGCTCCTCCAGATCTCAAACACTAGTCTCTGAGGTGATGTTCTCTCATACGTTTTCAGATAATTAGAGGGTATAATTCTCATCTTACTAGCAGAAATGTGCCATGAATTTCTCCAACAAAATTCCTGCATATAAGCAAGGTACAACTTTCTATTCCTCAAGCAGTTTTGGCCCATCCTTATTAAACTAAAATTCTCTAAGCCCCATCCTCTGCCACCATTTGATTTTCTGGAACTAATTCTTGGCCAGTAACTCTTACGATTTAAATTAAATTTGCTAAGTATGAATTATTCTGCAGTAGCCCTGCAGTCTTTTCTTTAATATTAACATTATGTTTTCCACTCAGCAGTCTACAGAGATCTCTTCTTACCTGAATGAACTAGTAAAAGTGTCAATTATATATTTTTAAAATGTATACCCATACATTAATTACTGTGAATTTATAGACAGACATGTAAAGTGCTAACAAATGAAAAGTGGATGTGCCGCATGGAGTTTATTCTTTCCAGTGATCAACGCTGTGTATTGACCATTTAGTTTCAGGTACTTTAAGGAATGTTTTGCTTTTAAGCAGTTATTTTGAAGGCTATCATCCCATTCTATGCATCTTCTCTTTGAAAAAGATGCTGCAGCCGTGCGTGCTTGCTTTAATCCATAATCTATTGCAGTGGAGGATCTTTAATATACAACAGCAGAGAACAGCATAGTGGAGCTGTGTTCTCTTTCTGGCCCCAATGAACTTACACTCTAAATCCAAGTAACAAATAGTGGGAGAAAGGAAGTATTATTATCCCAATTTTACAGATGAGGCATAGCAGATGACTTGCCCTGTGTCTCTTTTCAATTGTGACCCTTTTAGCCTACAACTGCTTGAAGTCTTGATTTTGTGTTGACAATGTCTTCCAGCTTCTTCACTTGATCTTCCAATTTGTTCTTCATTGTTCATCTTCTTATGCTGAAGCATCTTCTGGATAATACTGCTGACATGCATTGAAAGATTTCTCGCTCTTACAGTCCTACTTTCAGTTCTTCTGACAGGACATAATCTCCTCCTCCAATTATGTTGATGTGTACAGCATCCTTTAAATCAGAATCCTCTTGCTCTGACTGTTTTCAGCCAAAGTGAGTGTGTTAGGAGTGCACCTCATGTTCTTTAATACTATGTGGGGGTGCCAAGCATATAGAATGGAGCTACAGGAATCTCCCTTTGTTCCTTGTAGAAGCCAGGAAAGGGGGTGGAGGGGCACAGAGGAGAAATACTTCTCATCTCTGCTCCTTCTCAGCAGCCAAGAAGTAGGGAGGAGAAGAAAAGGATAAATTGATTCTTGTGTAACTTTTCAGCTCCTTTTAATGCAGTGTGAAATATCCTGACATTGATTGTGGCAGTGTTCAGTGTGATCCTACTGAATTCAGTGACACTGTGGCATGACATAATGTGCAGAGATTATGTCATGATTATTTGATGACTGACTCTTTGAATACAATATGACTGTGAGTAGGTGTGTTAATATGTGTCCTCCCTCTGGTCAGACATAGCGTTGCACAGAGTCCACTTGGTTTGGCGGGGCTGTCAGTCAGCAACTATTGCCTGAACCCTGTGGTAGTCCTCTTCTGGGCTACAAAGGATGTTAGTCACAGTCCCTCTGGGGCATACAAATGTCCCCTTATTTTTGGTGGGGTTAGTTGATTCTGGTCCTCAGGGGATCTAGAAATCCCTTTGGTTCTTAAGTCTCCGAGGGGTCATTTGAGGAACCCATGCCTACCTACTCAACTGGGTTCCTGTGCAGTGCCCTTAAACCATACAGTCAGAATTAAGCTTCAACAACTCCTCCTGTTGTGCCTGGAGCTCCTTCCTATCTCCCTTAGTTGTGTAGGCCATACATTGATATAGATGCCTATAGTTGTCATGAGATAATAGCACACCTCACATGTGGCGGCTGTGCTCCCTACTCACCAGTAAAGGGAAGAAAGGGTTAACTAATTCCCTGCAAAGGCAGAGAAAAGCCCTGCTACATCCTAAAGACTTTGCTCAATCTTGGATGGAGCAGCAGACAGCAAGACTTTGTTAAGGGAGGACATAAAAGGAGGAATATGGGCTTGTGAAAAGGTCCTTGCATTCAAGGGCAGTCCAATGTGTAGCATAAGCTTTAGCTAGAGAGGAGCAGCTTGGTGGGCTGCAGCAAAGGACAGCATTTGGGCTTCTGAAAGTGAGTAACTAGACAGGATTGTGGCCTCTAGCTAAGAGGAGATGTTACTCCAATAACAGTGGGATTTACTTTTGGGAGCTTGGGGCCAGCCAAACCGTGCCTAGCGCATGCAGTGTAAACAGCAGTGGAGTGTGAAATTGAGATTTAATCTTTGTTTTGATATTAATAGTAGAAATATTAATCCTACAAATAAATTGAATATCTGGCAGAAAGTTAGATCTTCAAAAAGCAGCTTGCTAGCTTGCAGCCTGCTGTGGGCCCAGTGAATGAGATCGATGCCTTCAGAACACATGACTATGGTTCATAACAATTTATGTAATTATCGTCAGAAGCAGAAACTTGGAATGATCTGGGATTTTTTTAACACCTGTAAGATTTTTCACAACTTCCAGTTCAGATATCAATAACTTCAAATGATGCACAGTTAGATAACAGGTGGTTATCTCAGAATGGAAGAATGAAAATCAATGAGTCTACAATGAGCAATATATTGTAATGAAGTACTCCTTAAAGGTATAAACCATCTTCTGGCTATATCTTTGGAGTGTAAGCGTCTGGTCCCAAGAGCATTAAAATCAAATCAACAGGAATCTTTTAAATTGACTTCAATGGACTTTGGATCAGGGTAATAAGAACATAAGAGCAGCCATAATGGGTCAGACCAATGGTCCATGTAGCCAGTATCCTATTTTCTGACAATGGCCAGATGCTTCAGAGGGAATTTGAACAGAGAACAGGGCAATTTTTTCCCCAGTTGTCCAGTCCCAGCTTCTAGCAGTTGGAGGTTAGGGACACCTGGAGTTGCATCTCTGACCGTTTTGGCTAATAGTCATTGATGGATGTATCTTCCAGGAATTTATCTAATTCTTTTTTTAACCCCGCTATACTTTTGGCCTTCACAATGTTCACTGGTAATGAGTTCCACAGGTTTACTGCATTGTGCAAAGAAGTACTTTCTTTTGTTTGGTTAAACCTGCTGCCTATTAATTTCATTAGATGACCCCTAGTTCTTGTGTTAGGTGAGGGGATAGATGACACTTCTCTATGCACTTTCTCCATACAGTCATGATTTTATAGATCTCTATCATATCCTGTCTTAGCTGTCTCTTTTCTAAGCTGAACAGTCCCAGTCTTTTTAATCTCTCCTTGTAGGGAAGCTTTTCCATACCCTTTATTATTTTGGTTTTCCTTCTCTGTACCTTTCCAATGCTAATACAGTACATCTTCTTTGAGATAGAATAACCAGAATTGCATGCAGTATTCAATGTGTGAGTGTACCATTGATTTATATGGCATTTTGATATTTTCTGTCTTAATGGTTCATAAAATTCTGTTAGCTTTTTTGACTGCTGCTGCACATTGAGTAGATGTTTTCAGAGAATGCTCCATGATGATTCCAAGATCTCTTTCTTGAGTGGTAACAGCTAATTTACAACCTCATCATTTTGTATGTAGAGTTGGATTTATATTTCCCAATGTGCATTACTTTGCATTTATCACCACTGAATTTCATCAGCCATTTTGTTGCCCAGTCACCCAGTTTTGTATGATTCCCTTTGAAACTCTTGTCAGTCAGCTTTGGATTTACCTATCTTGGGTAATTTTGTATCATCTGCAAACTTTGCCACCTCACTGTTTACCCTCCTTTTCCAGATGAATGTGTTGATCAGGGCAGGTCCCAAACAGATCCTTGGGGGACCCTGCTATTTACCTCATTCCGTTGTGAATATTGACCATTTATTCCTACCCTTTCCTATCTTTTAACCAGATCCATGCAAGTACCTTATCTCTTGTCCCATGATGGCTTACTTTACTTAAGAGCCTTTGGAGAAGGACCTGTCAAAGGCTTTCTGAAAGGACAAGTACACTATATCCACTGGAGCACTCTTGTTCACATGCTAGAATTCTAATAGATTTGTGAGGCATGATTCGCCTTTATAAAAACCATGTTGACTCTTCCCCAATATAATGTGTTCATCTGTGTGTCTGATAATTCTGTCCTTTATTATAATTTGAACCAATTTGCCTGGTACTGAAGTTAGGCTCACTGGCCTGTAATTACCAGGATCACCTCTGAAGCCTTTCTAAAAAATTGGCATCACATTAGCTATCCTCCAGTCATCTGGTACAGAAGCTGATTTAAATGTGGTTACATACCACGGTTAGTAGTTCTGCAATTTCATATTTATGTTCCATCAGCACTCTTAGGTGAATACATACCATCAGGTATCTTGACAGTGAGCACAATTCCTCATTTTTTATCACCATAAATAAAGGTTGGACTCTCCCATTATATTTTTGGTCAATAGACACAGGAAATAGCAGGTAAACTAATGAGATAATTGGGCATTAGTGTAATTACAAAAGGACATCATATATTCCCTTCCTCCTAGACTTTGTATTTCAAAGTCATATTTCACAGTAGGACTCTGCCCTTAATGATGGATAGTGTCTCACAGATCTGAGCAGGAATCTCAAGGTTTCAATTCAATGTCTCAGAACCAGTTTCTAATCCTTAAAATAAAAATCAAAACCATATGTATTCTTGGGACTGAGCAGAATCTCTCATTTATGTAGTCTCTACCAAAACAACACATGTAAATTATTCCCTATTCCATATACTGACATGTACATAAAACACAAGTAATTTACGAATAAATCAAAAGCAAACTAGCCACACTAAAAAAAGGATTGGTAGGTATCCCTCTCCAACTTGTCCCAGGTAACTAAATATTTTTAGGTAAATCAAACTAACTGTGGGTGTAACCTATCCATATTTTCTCTAACATGAGGCTTAATGTACATTTACATTGCATCAGCAAGCCTCCCAGCCCAAGATGACAGACCTGGGCTAGCAGGGTTCATGGTACCACTCTAAAAATAGTTGTATAGACAGTGCGTTGAAGTTGCTCAGCCTCAGCTGCAACTTCAAGGCACTGTTGACACAGTCATTTTTAGAGCACTACCACAAGCCCCACTAGCCCAAGTCTGTTGACCTGGGCTGAGAGGCTGACTTCTGCAGGCTGTGTAGACATACTCTAAGATTTTCAGGCCTGTGTTTGTGCTTTGTCGTCTTCTTTGTCTGTGAAATTATCTTGCAGTTTTCACCTCTTTGTTGCTGAATCATCCTTCTGAAATTTTCCTATGTTGTCTTCATCAGTTTCTTTTCGAGTATCTATCTACTTTGAAACAAGACCCTCTAACACATAAGAACATAAGAATGGTCCTACTGGGTCAGATCAAAGGTCCATCTAGCCCAATATCCTGTCTTCCGACAGTGGCCAATGCCAGGTGCCCCAGAGGGAATGAACAGAACAGGTAATCATCAAGTGATCCATCCCCTTTCACCCATTCCCAGCTTCTGGCAAACAGAGACTAGGGACACCATTCCTGCCCATCCTGGCTAATAGCCATTGATGGACCTATCCTCCATGAATTTATCTAGTTCTTTTTTGAACTCTGTTATGGTCTTGGCCTTCATAACATGCTCTGGCAAGGAGTTCCATCACATGCCTGCAAGCAGAGGCAGCAGGGGTGGGCAGGGGCAGGGGGGGGCATCCTGGGGGGGCGGGGAGGGGGCGGGGCGGGGTGAGCTCCTCGCCGCCTGCCTGGCCGTCATGCGGCCGGACGGGAGCGCGGACAGCGCCGCCTGCTGCCGCGGGCATGTCCCGGCTTCCCGCGGTCCCGCCGCCGCTGGGCCGGCGCAGGCGGCCGTCCGCGTCCCCGGTCCCGGGCCCCGTGACCAGGCATGGGGCGGCGAGCTCCAGCACACCCAAGCGCGCCCTCCCCCCCATGGATGCCGGAGAAGGGGGGGGGGGGACGGGGGACTGGGGGGGCGGGCGCGCGCGCGCGCTGCTTGGGGCAGCCTACTTTGTAGAGCCGCCCCTGCCTGCAAGCCCTGGATTACCTATTAGGTAGAGATCCCAGTGTTTCACTCAGAGGAGTGAAGTTCTGGAACAGCCTTCCAAGGGGAGAAGTGGGGGCAAAAGATATATCTGGCTTCAAGACTAAGCTTAATATGTTAATGGAGGGGATGGTATGATGGGATATCAATTAATTGTCAAAATTAGGCTCTTTGACTATTAGTGGTAAATATGCCCAGTGGGCTGTCATGGGATGTTAGATGGGGAGGGATCTGAGTTACTACAGAGAATTCCTTCTTGGGTGTCTGGCTGGTGAGTCTTGCCCACATTCTCAGTTAGCTGATCACCATATTTGGGGTCAGGGAGGAATTCTCCCCCAGGGCAGAGGCCCTCGGGGTTTTTCCACCTTCCTCTGCAGCGTGGGGTCTGGGTCACTTGCTAGAGGATTCTTTTTACTTTGAAGTCTTTAAACCATGATTTGAGGACTTCAGTAACTCAGACATAGGTTAGAGGTTTATTGCAGGAGTGAATGGGTGAGATTCTGTGGCCTGCGTTGTGCAGGAGGTCAGACTAGATGATCATAATGGTCCCTTCTGACCTTAAAGTCTATGACTCTATGACTCAAATAGTTATGGAAATAGCTCAACATTCCAGGGCTTGTTTCAGAAAGTGTTGAAAAGTTGGGATGCTTGTCCAAACTGCCTAGATGAGTCATGGGGCTGCATAATTGTCTAGAAATCTTGCAAGGATTTGATTGCTTTTTCAAGGGTTCTAATATTTCTATGGACTTAGGTCATTATCTAGCACAACAGTAAATTCAGTTAGCCATATTGAACTCCTACAGGCCTTGGCAATTCACATGATTCTTAGAAACAGATGTGCAAACTTCTTGAATTAGCTAGTCATAAGATTTACAAAACTAGTTCAAAGGCAGATGCTATTTCCCCCTCTGATTTAAATCCTTTTTTCAAGAATGAGTCACTATTAGCTAAAGAGAAGTTTGCTATATATTAAGGAAAAGAGAGAACTGCACTGAAGTGCAGTTCTCATCAATGGCACAATAGGAGAATGATTTAGCACCACTGCTGCCTTCTTTTGCTCACACTGTTCAACATCTACTTGGCGTGCATAATGACTGATGCCCTAGAAGATCACATATGCACAGTCAGCATTGGAGGGCAAACAATCTCAAATCTTTAGTTTGCTGATGACATTGATGGCCTGGCAGACAGTGAAGATGAACTTGCCAACCTTGTGAAATGATTGGATGAAACCTCTGCAAAATACGGCATGCAGAGAAAACCAAGCTGATGACAAACAAACATGACAGGGTCAGCTCACATATGTCAGTGGACAAGAGCTGGAGACAGTGAAACAGTTCACATATTTGGGGGCAATCATCACTGATGAAGGATCAAAAGCAGAAATTCTGGCAAGAACTGAGCAAACAACAGCAGCAGTGGCAAAACAAAAGCCAATTTGGAGGAATAAGAACATTTCCCTGGAATCCAAACGGAAACTGCTGCACGCATTGGTCACCTCAATTTTTCTGTATGCGTGCGAGACATGAACCCTTACGGCAGAGCTTGAACAGAAAATACATATAGTAGAGATGACATACTTCCATAAAATCCTACTTCACCATGTCACTAATGAAGAGGTCTGCAACATCATCACCCAATACTCTGGGTCATATGAAGACCTGATGACCGTGAAGAAGCATAAACTGAAGTGGTACAGCCATGTAACAAGGTCAACTGGCCTATCCAAGATCATCCTCCAAGGGACGGGACAGTACAGGGGAAGAGAAGAAGAAGTAGACAGAAGAGACAGATTGACAACATAAAAGAGTGGACAGGAATGAACTTCACGGAAACTCAAGCACTGACACACAATCATTGGGGGTGGAGACAATTAGTTGATTGCTCATCAATGATGGTGTCCCAATGACCAATGCAGTTATGGGAGTGATGATAATGAAGGAAAAGAGAGATCTTCCTGTCCCCCACCTGCCCACACTTTTTTACTTCTAAATTTAGGCTATTTAAAATATGTTACTTCTATTGTGGTTTCCTCTCTGATCTTTTTTGCATAGTCTCACTAAGTGGAACATGAAGCCAATGTTATTAAAGTTTGATTCAAGTTTTGGAATCTATCCTAATCAGACACTGTAGCTATTAGATAAAATTTTGCCCCCCTCCCTTCCCATTCACAAATGTTCTCAGAAGCCCCAATTCACCAAAGCACAAAAGCACATGCTTGCATTCCACTGAAATCAAATGGGACATAAACACAAGCTTTAAGTTAAACATGTTGTTCATTGCTTTCCTAAGTACAGATGTACTGTTGAAATGGAGGCTAAAATTTGGGGACATTTGTAAATTTGCACCCAGCTTGTAAGAATGCCCAATTAACTTTGATGGTCGGCAGTTGGTACTAAAATCAATTTATTCCATATTTCACTTTTTTATAACATCACTATCTCTCTTTTAGACAGAGGGGACTCCTTTTCATGCTTTATCTAGTCTTTTCTCTGAGTATACTGTCATTCAGGACTACTCTGTTTGCTAAAGAGTTAATTATGCAGAGGTGAAGATTCCCAACACTGATATTTTAAATGTTCTTCAATTCAGTAATAGCTTTATAAACTATTTCAGTGGTTTATTAAAATATTAACACTGTAAATAACATTTGGCCTTTTCTTAAAGTATTTTAAAAACTGGTCCTCATATTCCAAATTACATCAGCCACAAGCTTCTATTCTGTGCTTGTTGCCAAAGCTACTGAGTGAATTTCTATGATCTGTGTTCTGAAGGTGGTAAGACTAATGGTCTGTGATCACCTATGAAAATTTGGTAGCATAATTTTGATGCCCATTTGACCCCACTGACTTTAAAAACATAAATCAAAAATCTCAACTAGTAAGTAATGAATGTCATCTGACTTCAGGGGAAGCTGCTGGCTTCTCTGCACTTTTGAAACTCATCTCACTGATTTTCAGAAACCTAACTTTATGCTCCTATTTAAAAAAATCTTGCTCAAGATTTTTTCAGGCACAGAGAAAAGGAAGGAAGTTGAAATCTTTGAGTAAGGGGATTCTACGGAGACAATTATTGGAGAAAATCCTTAATGTCCTTTCATTTATGATCATTCTGAAGTAATAAACAAATACGAGAGCAAACATTATTAGCAGGCCTGCCAACGGGGAGGGACAAAGAAGGCAATTGCCCAGGGGCCTGGATGATTTAAAAGGGCCTGGGGCCCATGGCAGCCTGGAGCCCAGAGCCCTTTTAAATTGCTTGGCCAGGCCGCAGGGCTCCTAGGCGTGTGAGAATGCTCTGGGCCCCATGCTTTGGGGGGCCCCGCGAGACAGTGCGATTGGCCAACACAGGCAGTCCCAGAAATGATGGATTCGTCACTTGCGCTCTGGGCCCCTTTCCCCCTAGGGACAGCCCTGGCCCTGGGGCCCAGAATTTCTGTTGCCAGGCCTGGTTATTAGCAGGAATAATATATGACCAATTAACCTTCCCACATCTCTTGAGAAAACAATAAATGATCTTTCAAAGTTATTTGGCAAAAGCCAAATGACTGAAGTAAATCTAATGCAGATGATATTCACATTTTACTGGCACATTATTTTAACTATTTTAGTAAGGTTTTATTCCAACTCTTAGTTGAAATAGCTGGTCTGAAATTTGCTGGACTGGGTATCATTACTTACTCCAAATATATAATTAAAGTTCAGGACAGAGGGATGTAATATGAACTGCTCTCCTGACTATAAGCTTCTCATATTGAAATGAGCTATTCAGCAACACCTTGCAGCAGTAGTAAAGCCTTTAAAGCATTCCATTAATTCTACCACATTAAAGAAAAAGAGCATCCATTGTCATGGGAAGCAGCTCTGGCTGCTCTCTGGATTGAGCTATGCTGCTTAACTGCTGCTCCTGAGCAAGCAGTTAACGGATGGCTTTCAAGGCAGAGTTACATCATGTTCTCAGGCCGCAGGCAATCTCATTGGCAAGTTATGGAAAAATGTATATATAACTGGATACAATCCACATATAAACTGGGCAGAATCTAGCACACCAGTTAAATATTAAGTGAACTTTCCTACTATCCCAGGCACCCAAGTGGTGGTTGGTCCTTGGTCCGCCTATCTGCAAACCTGGATATGTTCAAAGGTGATTTTCCTGTGTCTATAGAGCATGACAGGATTGGAACCACTGGATTTTGCCTTCAAATTCTATCCCTTCATTCCAATCTGCCTCTTAAGTGCCTAAATATTTTTGTGAATTTGAGCCTAAAGCTCATAAATACCTTTGTGAATCTGTATCTGCCTTGATATTGGTTGTACAAATACAGAAACTATAGGCCAGATTCTGTGCTGAGGCTGAGATCAACCATGTGCAGCAGAAAAAGTGGGCTGCCAGGGAGCCAGTGATGGCTTCCTGATTCTGTGCCTGCATCTGCCCCAGTCCTGTCCCTGGAATAGGTTAGACAGATAGAGATTGTTCTATGTAATTTCATGGCCATTCATCACCATAATATCTGGGCACCTTGCAAGTAATTAAAAGAACAAAGAAATGCAAAAAGCAGCTCTTCCTTTATCACCTATAAGAGAATATTTTAATAGGTAATAAATGTCACAAATAAACCCAGCTTTACTGTGCAAGTGGCCAGACCAGCTATTGAATCTCTTTAATGTTGCTAATACGAAAAAGCACATAAGATTCTTTCCCACATGCTCCCTTGGATATTTCACCATCTGTGTGGCAGATGCATCAAGGAAGGACATTATTTAACAATGAATCTTTCTTCACTGGCAGCCTTACCAATGAAATTAAAATCTCCCTTAGATCCTGACTGTTTGAGTTTGATTAGAGTTACGATGATGAGGCATGAAATTAAAATGAGGCAGGATTATTAAAGGTTATGAGTAAAGAGCACATGCACTGAGATCATCTAAGGCTATTGACTGTAGCACTGTGTGATCATTTTATACCACTGGACATTTAATATAATTGCTCTTGAAAGCTGGGAAGAGTTGAGCTTTATAAGTGGTTTGGGCCAAGATGTCCTGTCTTCTCCTTGTTCCAGTTCTTCAGCACTGGACAGGTTCTAAATCTATAGCAGATGTGATTAATAACAATAAATATCATCTCTGTGTGAAGTATTTCTCTGTGTGAAGTAGCATAATTTGACTGCTCAGTAAAAATGATGCAGTATATTGAACACAGTAAACCAAGGTCATGAAAACATGTCTCAAAACAGATATATCAACATGAAATATTAAAACACCTGTGTGTGTGCCTTGTTGAATTGCCTGTGAATGGTTTGTGCTATGACATGCTACATGTTTTCAGTTTTTAATTTTTACAGCAACTTTTAGCTATAACAATCCTATTTTTAATTAAACGATGCTAGTATTTTTTTTAAAAAGCAGACTGCTACTCTCTGTCCTATGAGAATGTTTTAGAGCAGGGGTTCTCAAACCCGGGAGGTCACAACCCTTCAAAGGTTGCGAGGTTATTACCTGGAGGTCTCAAGCTGGCAGCTCCAGCCCCAGCCCCCATTAAATTAAATTAAATTAAAAACCTCCATTTTTTATTTATAAGGGGTCGGGGGGTCGCACTCAGAGGCTTGCTGTGTGAAAGTGGTGGCCAATACAAAAAGTTTGAGAACCACTCTTTTAGAGTTTCAGGTTTGAGAGGTGAGGACAGATTGTCCTCTTTTCTGAAGGTATGTCTACACTACAGCAGCACAGTTATGGCGCTGCAGCTATGCAGAGCAGTGCAGTAGTGTAGATGCTTGCTTCATAAATGTCAGGGTTTTTTTTCCTATCACTGTAATAAATCTACCCCATCACGAGGTGGTGGTTAGGTCAGAGGAATTCTTCCATTGACTTAGCATTGTCTACACCCAGGCTTCGGTGGCTTAACTATGGCTGAAGATTATAGATTTTTTTACATCCCTGAGTGATGAAACTGGTTTTACTTATATTTTAGGTGTAGACCAAGTCTCAGACTCCAGAGAGAATGAATGGTCCTAGGGGATGGTCATGGGAAACTGTTTATTCACACTCAGGGATTTCTCCTATGGGTTACCATAAGGTTCTGTACTGTTAATCCTCTTACTTAAGGTGTAGTTGAGCCAACTAGAAGAGAAAGGAAGAAGGTTTGAGTTACTAGGATACTCAAAACTTGTTCTCCTTTCTTGATCTGCTCAGTTTCTGAGATCAAGGACTGGATATGAAGTAGTTGCCCGAGTCGCCAATCAGAAGAGGGGAGAGACCCAGGCTGGATGAGGAAACAACTAGGGAACATAATGGAGGTGATATTATCCCTTTGGGGGTATGTCTATTTTTTTATTAACAAGGTTTGCAGTTTAAAGATCCTACTAAATGGCTGGCTGCTCTTGGATTTCCAGGTGGCAGCTGTAGCCAAGGGTAATAGAGCAGGTCAGTGAATATTCGGATGACATTTCTTTGTATGAAAATGCTGATTATTGAACCTGAAACTTTTCGTGGAAATGTATTGGTTTTGATAAAACTTCCATCAGGAAGGCTTCTCAGGTCCAGAATGAAATTTGAGAGAGGGACTGATTCTCTATAGCCCAATTAGAGCACTTGCCTCAGATGTGGGAACCTCAGGTTCAAGTACCTGTCCTGAATCAGGTAGAGCAGAGCTATTGGCTATTGGCAGAGGATCTGTCTCTCATTTTTTTGCAAAGAAATTCTAGAGACCTCTGTTTTCTTCTGTTGTGGAAGGAAAACAAATTTTGAAACCTCAATTTTATTTTTGTGAAGCTGAATTTTTGATAACTGGCTAGCTATAATTTCTTATTCACTGGGCAAAGAAATGGAGACTAATCCTTTTGGATGCAGACATCACCTTGGTTATCCATGACTTTGTCACCTCCAGATTGGGAATGTCTCTGAAGAGCACTCAGAAACTTCAGATACTGTAGAATGTCATTGCCTACTCCCTTAGGCTACGTCTATACTACCCGCCCGGGTCGGCGGGTAGCGTTCGACTTCTCAGAGTTCGATATATCGCGTCTCTAGACGCGATATATTGAACTCCGAACGCGCTCCCGTCGACTCTGGAACTCCTCCACCGCGAACGGCGGTGGCGGAGTCGACGGGGGAGCCGCGGACTTCGATCCCGCGGCGTCTGGACAGGTGAGTAGTTCGAACTAAGGTAGTTCGAGTTCAGCTATGCTATTCGCGTAGCTGAACTTGCGTACCTTAGTTCGACCCCCGCCCCCAGTCTAGACCTGGCCTTAGCTTACACTGGTGCTTCAAAGATGCAATTTTAGTTTTTAAAGACATATGACATAAGGGGGTCATAAATGTTGATAGCTTCTAATTTGCCTTGAGCATTTTGCAGTTACCTCATGAGCGGTAACCACCATGGTCTCCATGTGACTGGAGAAATGTCTTGGACAACTGCATTTATTTTAAATGGAACATCAATAACATTGGAAGTACAAACACTTTACTAAAAAAAAAATCTTAGAGCTGTTCATAAAATGGTCTCTTTCTGCAGACTACAGAAGTCAGTGGAGCACTATGTAATTTCAGCCTACATGGTTTTCACACTGAGGAAAAGTAAGCCATAAAGGTTTTGTGGATTCAAGAGTTAAGGGGCCTGATAAAAAACCTACTGAAGTCAATGGAAACACTCCCAGTGACATCAGTGGACTCTGGATTAGGCCCATAATGAATTGTTGTTATAGGAGTTCTTCACTCACTGTGAAGTAGTTGGCTATAGAAACTTTCTAATTCTGTTCTGTGGGGCTGCCATCTTAATAAATTCACTTTCTCAAACTGAAAAATAGCCAGTAAAAGGGAAAGGCTGAGAAAGGGAAGTGGGACTACTTTTGTCATGGCTTTCACACTATCCCATAATGGGATATTGCTGGATAATTGCTAGCAAATAAATACATAGCTTAAATAATATTTTACCATTATTTTTTACATAGTTTAGGAACAGATTTCTCCTGAATAATTTAAAATAAAATAATCTTGTGAAAGTTGATTTGCTTTCATGTATTTTTTTCTACTTTCTCCACTTTCCATGTCTACTCCCTAACCACCTCTCTGTATTTTCTCATTTCTTGTTCTAAAAAAGCATTACAGCTTTTTGGAAAGTTGGACAGAACACTCCGCTCCTCTCCTGATGCTGTTGGCTAATGAAAGTAGCTATTGCTCATCGCTCAGAGATTTTTACTACTTACAAGAGAAACATACAGACTATTAAAAATAGTTTAGTACTCTGAATTTGCATGCATTTCACAATAAAGACCACAGAACCATAGCTATGCAATTTGCAGTAGTAATCCAAGAGAATTTAACAGAAACATTTGCTAATATCTGCTTCTGAAGCAAGGGGCTTTGGACAAAAACATATCAAGAGAAAGAGGCTTAGTTTAAAAAAAATTATAGTGGTAATGACAGTTCTAGCAATAATTAACCCTTTGCACTTATATAATGTTTTAATATTGTCAAAGTTCTGTGCTAACACTAATCTTTGACAATGCTGAGGCTGGTAAGGAATTATCCTCATTTTACAGATGGAGGAACTGATGTACAGAGGCTAAAGCCAACATTTTCAAATGCAGGTACTGAAGTTTAGCCACATCAATCCATGTTTAGCCACCTAAATAAGCAGTTTGATTTTTTTCCAGAGCTGCTGTTGGTGCCCAAAACCTCTGAAAATCAAGCCAACAATTTAGGTGCCTAATTTTAGACAGCCACACTTGAAAATTTCAGCTTAAGTGATTTCCTGAAGGCTCCACAGGAAGTCTGTGTCAGAGACAAGATTAAAACTCAGGACTTCCTGGAACCTAGCCTATTGCCCCAATCATGAATTATAGGCCCATCCTAAATTTATGTTGCTTTCTATGCAGTCCTCTTCACAATGTGATTGTAGCAAGAGATACATGTATGCATTACATTTGCATACTCATATATGATGGGACATGACCCCATTCCTCTGGTGAAAAGGCTAATAAGCAATCTTACGCTCAGACAACACCAATTAGGTGCACCTGGAGAACATGGTCCACTGGAGAAATGGAGCTTGCCATAGAGCAGGGAAGCTGCCATGGATTGCTATCTGTCCTAGCACAGGGATTTCAGTCTGAGGCAGTGACTAACCCTTCCCTCACCTTGTTTGGGGCAGACTGATTGTACAAACCTGATACAGAAGAGGGGCCCCGGAGGGCTCCTCACATCTGATGACCAGTGACAGGACCTGAAGAGCACTTACTAGAGGCAGGTGGACTCAGAAAAGACCCCAGGATTGAACTGGACTCCTGCCAGGAACAGTGAGATTTCCTAGGAGTGGGGGATCCTGTACCTATTGTGGTTGCTGGGAAACAGTAGGCCTAAGTCCATCCATAGCTAAAGGCCGTCCCCATTAACAAAGCGGGAGGGCCAGTGAACTTGGGCCACAAGTGGATACTGGGGACAACAAATACAAAAACAGCAATGGAAGTGAAGATCACGGGGTCAAAATTACAGAACCAGAAGGGGACACCAAGCAGAGAATCCCAAGAGCACCCACTGCTCCTCAAAGGCATCTAAGGGGTCAGTAAACACTGCCCAGAGGAACTCTGTCCAGAGACATGATCAAACAAGGGAAGGGAAATAGGTCCCACAGTCTTAGAGCAACCCCTGTCCAACTTCCTTCCCCTCGTGTGACGGATAGCCATCTTGGACAGCGCCAGGAGAAGGTTGACAAGGAGGTCTTGCAACTGTGTAGGACTGGGTGCTCCTATAGGGTACCCAAGAGAAAGAGACTCAAAAAGGCAATAGGTAAGCCCAGGCTAGGGTTGGACAACTACAACATAAACATTCAAAACTTGGAACATGGGCAGTGCAGAAATATTTAAAAATGAATCCGACATTTATCAACAATTGTGTGAAACTATATAAACAGTAATAGCTTTAAGACTAATACTGTATCATATAGTCTTACATATACCAAGAGATGTAGAGAAGTCCTTCCATTCTAATGGAATAGGGAAAGAAAAGGTAACTTAAAAACTTAATAGAGTGATGTAGGGTGTGATGGCAGAAAAATGAGGTTGCTTGACTGCTGGGTTCAGGCTGATTGACAGCAAGATGGCAACAGAAGAAGGTAACTAGGTAGTGGAGCAAGATCCTTGTACTTTATAAGTGCGAGCTGTATGGTAAACTTGCATAACTCATTCGTAGCTTCATCACGCATGAGTAATAGGATGTTCCAAAATTCATATAAACCTTCCCTTGTACCACATCACACCACCATGAAATCTCCCAATCACTCTGTCAACAAAGATATCTAATTACACACAAATTCTTAACATTAAAAGAATATTAAGTGTGTAAAGTCAAACACTCAAAAGTTAGGAAATGCCAGAATTAAATTACCTGCAACCACCTTAATTCTGACATTTCCTAACTTTTGAGTGTTGGACCTTAGAAACTTAAAGTTCTATTAATATAGTTTCTGTATGCAATTTCCTAAGCTTTTAAAGCAGTGTGCGTGCGGGGGGAGATTCTATCATGTGGAACCATATTGACTACTCCATGGTTCGTCAGCAAGGTCAGAATATTTAGTGCCACAGCACAGATCTCTTCCATTTGAAGTAACAGAATGACTGATAGCAGTAATAGATTGTCATCCTCTGGGTGGACCAGCCAGTAGAGGGAGATGAAAAGCACATTTTGCCTGTGGGTTTCAGAGCTATTTGCTGACATCAGAGGAATGTTGAGATTCAGGAATTCTAGGTTCCAGTCCAGGATCTGAAGGGAGTGTACTCTAGCGTACAGACTCTTCTGCTTCTGGACTCTCCCACCTGTCCTCATCCTGGTCTGTCTTTTACACTGTCTCTCCACCACTCCATTTGTCAGGCTTCCTTATTCTCCTCTCTCTTTTGCCTGTGCTCCTCTTCTCGCCTCCAGTCTGCCTCTTGCCCCCGTAGCCCCACCCATCTCCACCCTCACTTTGCCTCAGGCTCCACTTCCACTTGGCCCCCTCCCCTGAGGCTCCTTCCACCCACCGCTCATGCCTCTTTGCCCCTCCCCCGAGGCCACCCCCCCGCTCACTGCTTGCACCTCTCTCCACCCCCCTCCCGGAGGGGTCCCCCTGCCTGCCACCCATGCCTCTCAGAGGGCAAAGAGGTGCAAGAGTTGGGCAGGGGGAAGCAGCGAAGAAGTGTGAGAGGCGGATGGGTGGGCGGCGGGGGAAAAGGGGTAGAGAAGCATGGGTGCGGGAAGCCTGAGGGGAAGAGGTGGAGTGGGGCCAGGAAGAGGGACAGTGTGGGTGGGGCCAATGGGTAAGAGCAGGCTGCAGAAGTGGGGCCTTGGGGTGGAGCATGGGCAGGACCATGGCCCAGGTGCCCTTTCAGGCCAGGTCCAAAGGTGGCAGGCCAGCAGTGCACTGCCAAAGGGAGGCGCACTGCATCCTGTTTGGAGAGGCTTAGCCTCCCCTGGCCTATTATACCCACCGCCCAAGTCCAGTGAAGTGAAATTAAAGGACTGTAAAAAAAATTTAACATAGGCAAAACAATGTATGCTTCCTAACCTCATTCTGAGAAACAGCTGAACTCTTTTGCTGAACCCTGGCCTGAAAAAAATCAGGCCTGTAATAATGGAAGCTGAACTAAGACAAGCTCTTTTGTACAGCCACATTTAGGTTTCGTTTACATGGCATGTATTTTACCACTATGCATACATATTGCATTAGATCAGAATCTGCCTCCAACTTTCATGGCAGTAACAGTACTTGGTGGATTGTGCCTGGTTTTGCTAAAAACACTACATGAGGCTAGGTTTTATCTGCCTCTACTTAATCTCATGGCACCAGGTGTCTAAGTACTAAAGCAGCAGCATTCTTCCCAGGTTTAAAAAGCTGCAACAGTTCCTAGCGTAATAGGCATTATTAATTCAGACTAGCCTGACTAACTAAACCAGAGGCTTCAAAACAAAGCAGAAGCACCAACATGATTTTCAGGTACTGTATCCTCATCCCCACTGTTCACAGAAGAATTAGAAGCAAAATAGCTTCCACCAGCATATATCTAATCAAAATAATGGATTCCAGTATGCTATGAATGGTATTTGGGACACATGAATAAACAGCATCTCTATCCACAAAACACTCTTTTCACTTACAGTATGTATGAAAATCCCATTTACCATTAAGTAGTTTGCATGTTACTTACTACATTATTTATCTGGACCAGTTATAGCAACTCATTTTATGCCCTCATGATGCAGTGTCTGGTCAGCAATCTCTTGTAAATTCCTATGTTCAGAGGTTTATAGGTCAGGTTTCTTTTTTCAACAATTAGCTTTATTTTCTAGAAGGAATACACTATAGCACTCTAGAATTTCTGTGATTTACAGGATATCAGACAAACTTTGCATACATTTTCCACATGGCAGATACATTCACAAGATCTCCCCTTGTCCAGTAATTATCCTTTGTGTATTAAATCATTACCTTAATCAGCCAAGATCATAGATTTATACTCAGTGTATGCCATATAGCAAACGAAAAGAATGCAAAGCACACACTTCATGGTGTAAGATCAAGTAGCATAATACGCAAGGAAATAAGTGAGTATTTACATTCTAAAGAGCAGTGATAAGACATAGATGGTTTCACTGGGTTTGGGACAGTTTAAAAGGGAGGCCTCTATTGCCATGGCACTTGTAGGTGCTTTAGAAGTAAGATTAAATCATATACTGGCTTTTCACTAGCTGTACTCTACTGCTGATTTCCCAAAAGCCTTATCTTACTCATCTGTCCATGACCAGTTTAACTACTTGGTTTTGAAACCGTTGTCTGACCAGAATTTATATATTGTTATTCCAGTTTATTTTACTAGGTAATTCCAGGTGCAGTGACTGAGTCAGCACTGCAAGCAAACAACTAGCTAACTGAGGCAAGGATGATGCCAGCAGCAAAAGCTAGCATGCTCAGTGAGCTGGCAAAAAAATCATGCTAAGCTCCACTGTCTTTTTCCCACAACCACTTAGTTATCTCACTCACATGCATCAACACTTCTCATTCAGCCAACTCATTCTATTCGTTCCTCCACACCATCACCCGTAGTTCCACATGTGCCACCACTCATCACAAACACTGCTTTCCCACCATCTCCAACACCACTTCTGGTATTTTTAGATGGATTATGTAATGTCTTAGGGGAAAAAATGCCCTTGTCTTATTACCTTCAATGTTCTCTGACAAACTGACACAAGTGCCACCAGATTCCTCATTGTTTTAACACAGGTTCTTTTTTGCACTTCCGCAGAGCTCCGGCTGCTTGCTTATTTATTTATTTATTGCACTTTGGCGGTGCTCTGGCATTTTTTTCTTTTTCTTTTTTTGCGCTTCCGCGGCGCTCCGGACGCTTTTTTTTTTTTTTTTTTTTTTTGCTTGGGGCGGCCGGAGCCACCTTATGATCACCTTATAGCGGAATTCACATTATTGCGGGGCGTGTTATAGCGGGGTTTCCCTGTATTAAGTTTTTATGAAAGAATGCTAACATACTCATTAAACAGATCACTAGAACCCAAAACTCTATGTAATTCCCTACAGAGGGTCCAATTATTTCTCTCTCATATCCTTCTGGGACTTGCTCCTTCCTTCATAAGAAATATTTTTTTAAAAAGGAACAGACTAATAATCATTGATACTCAAAGGGTCAGCTGAGGAAGTGTCTCATTTGCATTGGTACATAAACCAGTTGGCAGGAAAGACACAACTACTACAGACCGTTTTTAGTCCCAGAATGAAGAGCTATAAAACGGAACTCTTTGATCAACTGTTCTGCGAGTTTGCCTCTTTCAGTTGGGTTCTGAATGACTCCTTAGGTATTAATCAGTAATATATATCAAAACCCCGTGCACTCCTTCACCAATGTATTACCTTTAATCTGAAAAGAGATTTTTTGCAATTCTGTGTGGATGAAAAGCACTACACAAATGCAAATTTCATTTATTTATCCAGCTTCAGCTATGATAAGGATTATAAAAATTTAGTTCCGTGACAGAAGAGAAGCTGCCTTTGATCCCATTTTAGATTTAATATTGTACCCAGACCTTCATTATCCACCAAGATTTCTGCAATAGCAAACCCTTCAACAAAGAGAACGTACACCACTGTCATTTCCAATTACACTATTGCACTCTGAACAATAATGTTATATAACATTATTATATATATTATATATGTTATATCTTAAACATCAGATTTTCATAAAGAGTCTCTCATACACACCATGGAGTATATTCTCTTCTAAATTTGTGGCACGGATTTTGTCATTTAAAGGCCTTTGTATCAAGAGCCCTTAATAAGGAACCATGGAGGAAAAGGTCTTTTTCATTCAGTTAGAAACCAACTTTCAACATTCCACTGAGCTATTCAAAAGCGTAGTTTAGACTTTAGCATGCTGATATAAAGCAATCTATGGATGTTCTCAGTAAAATACAATGTATCACTTAAAAGAGTCTGAAATGTCCTTTTGTAAGATAAATCCTTTTGATTAGTCTTTTAAATATCTGCCCTACAGTTATTAATAAGTGTGAGACAAAGGCATCTGATCTGTTTCACTAGCATAAATCTGAAGAAACTTGACTGATTTAAACAAAGTTTCTCAGGATTTACAGAGGTGTAATTTGAGATCAGAGTCAGCCCAGGATTAAATGGAGGTGTGTGAGGCACTTTATTCAGGAGGCAAGGAAAAGGTTTTGAACCATATTGCTTCAAATTCAGCTTTGAACACAAATGTCCAAGGAAACATTCCTCTCCCACCCATATCAAACCATGAGATCTCTGTCATGGTCATAGGGCTAGCTGCATCTCCATCCCCTTCCTGGTCTCTGAAGGTATGTCTATGTTGCATCTGGGAGTAAGCCTCCCAGCCCAAATTCACAGATTTGTGCGAGCAGGTTTATATTAGCATGCTAAAAATAGCAGTGTAGACAATGTTTTGATGTTGAGGCTCAGGATGGAGCTCGGGCTCTAGGCCCACCTCCATTCTACCCAGGCTTCAGAGCCCAAGCTGCAGCCCAAACTGCAATATCAAAACACTGTCTACACAGCTAAAATAGCATGCTAGCATGAGCCCCACTAGCCCAAGTCTGTGTATATATACCCGAGTGCATTCCCTCAACTGTCAGGCCTCATTCCTGTACCTATCTCAGGGTGGAATTTCACAATACCCCCACTCTTTGACCAGGCTCTGGGTTACAGTACCCTGTGTATCCACCCTGCTTACCCTTCAGGTCTGACAGAGCAACTGTTCCTTTCAGGAGTGTGTGACCAAACAGCCATGTTAAAACTAAACTATTGTTTATTTTAAGAGTAGGAACAAAGTATTTAGAGAAAAGGAATTTTAAAATAAGTCTACGCACATGTCTAACTTAACCAGAGGGTTCCTATCCCCTGATGGCAACCTAGGCAGGTCTAACTTCTTCAAACGCCTCCAGTGAGTGCTTGTTTCTAAGTCTGGTGTTCCCCCCAACCCCTATTCCCCTGCTGTCTTGACAGACAGGCCCAGCCATAATTTCCTCTTGTCTCAGTGATCTCTCCAAAGTGTCCTGGGCATCTATTCAGGTTCTTACTGCACCCATCACCCAGGAGGGCTAAGATCATGTGTAAGGTATGCACTAACACACAGCTTTTGCCAGAAAATTATTTGTTCTGTCTGAAATTCTGGAGGCTGTATTATAGTTCGATGGACATGTCACACTCTGCAGTCTCTAAAAGCACTGGGTTTATCGGTTTATCACTGCTGGAAAAAGCAAACTACTGAATTCAACCTAATCCAAGGAACTGGGAACTCATATATCAGAACCATAGATGGATTTGTGCAAAGAAAAAAATATATGAATGAATGAGTTTTCTGATTACTGAGTAGAGTTTGCAGTGCTCCATCTCTTAGGTGGCTTTGTGAATTAAAGACAATCTATTCTCTCCTCTCAAGCTTTCAGACAAAATCGACTTAAAATTTCCCTCCTGTAAAAATTACACAAAGCTCAAAAATGGCAATGTTAAAATACCTGAATGCAATCAAAGCTTGACTCAGAAAAGAAAAATGTGTGGGACTAGACTAATTATATTCAAAACAATTTTTATATGACCAAATAAATCATCTCCAAAGTACTCCTCCACTCAGTGAGGAAATGCTGCCACTGCCACCAAGGAAGCAGTCTCCAAAGTGTGGACACTTGCCAGCTCCGAAATCAATTTTAGGGCCAATAAGTGCAATCAATCACGTAGCCTGACCGAACGACAAACTGTGACTGGCCAAGAGTAGTGTGAAGCCCCTGGTATTCTCCTCAGTAAACTCTATCAAGAGTGTCCGGGTTGGACTGGGATGACTTGCGCTATTAACAAAAGGACAGTAAAATTTCAGTCCTAGAACAAGCATGGCACTTGAAAGTTATTCTTTTTCCAAACTGCTTCATAGAAAATTTATGTAAATTACATTAAACAATTCCAGTTTCAATGGCAGGTCTTTAAAAGAATTACAGACGATGTCAAATCATCCAAAAAGTAATATCTTCACATTTAGTTTTTAAAACAGATGTTTAAAAGCTGGTAAAATATTAATAATCATGTTCATATTTTTTTTCAGAATAGTGGATTTTGCAGCACATGCAGTTAAATGTTCTGTTTCTAATTCCAGTTTCACATTAGGCATGCCTAGATTTCTGGCTACCATCAGTTCTCTTCATCAGGCCTGGTCTACACTATGTGTTTAAACGGGTTTTAGGAGCATTAAACCGATTTAACGCCACACCCGTCCACACTAAGAGGCCCTTTATATTGATATAAAGGGCTTTTTAAACCGGTTTCTGTACTCCTCCCTAACGAGAGGAGTAGCGCTAATGTCGGTATTACCATATCGGATTAGGGTTAGTGTGGCCGCAAATCGACGGTATTGGCCTCCGGGCGGTATCCCACAGTGCACCACTGACCGCTCTGGACAGCAATCTGAACTCGGATGCAGTGGCCAGGTAGACAGGAAAAGCCCCGTGAACTTTTGAATATAATTTCCTGTTTGCCCAGCGTGGAGCTCCAATCAGCATGGGTGGTGATGCAGTCCGAAATCAAAATCCAAAAAGAGCTCCAGCATGGACCGTACGGATGTGATCGCTGTATGGGCAGGCAAATCTGTTCTATCAGAGCTCCGTTACAGAAGACGAAATTCCAAAGCATTTTTAAAAAATCTCCAGACAGAGGCCACAGCAGGGACTCAGCACACTGCTGCGTGACAAATGTAACACAATGCCAAAGAATCAAATGGACGCTCATGGAGGGAGGGAGGGGGGACTGAGGACTCAAGCTATCCCACAGTTCCTGCAGTCTCCGAAAAGCATTTGCATTCTTGGCTGAGCTCCCAATGCCTGTAGTGTCAAACACATTGTCCGCGGTGGTTCAGGGCATAGCTCGTCAATTTACCCCCCTCACCCACCCCCAGAAGTAAAAGGGAAAAAAATCCTCTCTTGACTCTTTTAAATGTCACCTTATGTTTACTGAATGCTGCTGACAGACGCGATGCTGCAGCAGTCAACGGCAGCATCCTCGCCCTCCCCCCCATGGGTGGCTGATGGTACAATATGGCTGATATCCAGCGTCATCATCAGCCTTGTGGCAGATGGTGCAGTGTAGTAGGACTGGTATCCATCCTCATCATCAGCCCATGAGTGCTCCTGGCTGGCCTCCAGTGAGGTCGGCCGGGGGCGCCTGGGTAAAAAACTCCTGATCATTCCCAGTAGATGGTACAGAACGGCTGGTAACCATCTTCATCATAGCAACAGGGGGCTGAGCTCCATCAGCCCCCGCCTTTCATGTGTAAAGAAAAGATTCTGTTCTGCCTGGACTATCATAGCAGCGGGATGCTGGGCTCCTCTCCCCCACACTGCTTAATGTCCTGTCTGGACTATCATAGCAGCTGGAGGCTGCCTTCCCCTCATTTTATCTCACTAACAAGTCACTGTTTTTTATTCCTGCATTCTTTATTACTTCATCACACAAATGGGGGACACTGCAACGGTAGCCCAGGAAGGCTGTGGGAGGAGGGAAGCAACAGGTGGGGTTGTTGCAGGGGCACCCCCTGTGAATGGCATGCAGCTCATCATTTCTGCGGGATCTGACACGGAGCGGCTGTGCTCTCTGGTTCTCTGATACACTGGTTCTCTAGTACACTTGCCCCATATTCTAGGCAGGACTGATTCTATTTTTAGGTACCATAAAGGAGGGATTGACTCGGGGAGTCATTCCCATTTTTGTCTTTTGCGCCCCCGGCCGATCTCAGCCAGGGGCACCTATGACAGCAGCAGATGGTACAGCACAGAAGGACTGGTAACCGTCATCTTATTGCCAATTTACAATGGCATGGTAGATGGTACAGAACGGCTGATAACCATCTCTGCTATCATGCAAAAGCAAATGAATGCTGCTGTGTAGCGCTGCTGAATCGCCTCTGTCAGCGGCATCTAGTACACATACGGTGACAGTGACAAAAGGCAAAACAGGCTCCGTGGTTGCCATGCTAATGGCATCTGCCAGGGAAAAAGGGCATGAAATGATTGTCTGCCGTTGCTTTCCCAGAGGAAGGAGTGACTGACGACATTTACCCAGAACCACCTGCGACAATGATTTTTGCCCCATCAGGCACTGGGATCTCAACCCAGAATTCTAAGGGGCGGGGGAGACTGCGGGAACTATGGGATAGCTACGGAATAGCTACCCACAGTGCAACGCTCCAGAAATCGATGTTAGCCTCGGACCGTGGACGCACACCACCGAATTAATGTGCTTAGTGTGGCCGCGTGCACTCGATTTTATACAATCTGTTTTACTAAACCGGTTTATGTAAAATCGGAATAATCCCATAGTGTGGACGTACCCTCAGATTGTCCCACAACATTATTTCCACTACTAGCTTTGCCAGGTTTCTGCCCATTACCCTAAATAAATTAACCATGGGCCAGTTCTTTTATTTATCATTTGTCAGTCAACTCTGCTCTGAGCTTAGTTAGTGGCTTTAGTATCCACTCACAGTCACTTTAAATCCCTAAGGGTCAAATTCTTCAGCCCTGGTAAAGGCCACAGTGGGCCGTGAATCCAGCAGAATTGGTCCCTTTTATGCTGCACAGAGGGAGACAGGAGAAGTGAGCTTGGTAGACAATAATGGCACCCATATAAACAGGGATTGTTGTGGGACAGGCTGGAGGTGACAGACATAACTACAAGGAACAAGGTATCAGCGAAAACCGCCAGACGAGCTGTGGGCAAACACAACAGTTGCAGGGACTTTTGCAGTAGCACCCATCAAGCTATTTGCTGCTTCTGAGACCTCTGGAGAAGAATTTTGGTCCCCTTACATCAAGGCATCTTTACACCATTCTGGCAGTGTAAAGAAGCCTAAAATTGGTATGAATTACATTTATACTCACTTCTTAACCTCTTTGCACTTCCAAAGTGGTGTAAAGGGGCCTTCATGCAAACAAAAATCATTTTCTTTCCACTACCCTCACAGATCCCCCTAAAGTACAGCCACTTTCCTCAGACTACTCTGAAACCTTTCCTCAGACTGTGCACTCTGGAGAAGATCTGGGTCCATGCATTCTGCTGGTATAGCCAACTTAATTACTAAACCTTCCCTCTCTTATCAAAGCTATGTCCGTCCTTGACAGTGGGTGTTGGAATAATGGGCAAATACATATAGGCCATTCCAAAACACTAAACAAACAGCCTTCTATACAGTATCAACACCCGAGAAGCGAAGAGCATGAGGAGGTACAGCAGCAAATTCTGCAGGACGACACCATGGCCTGATTGGGTAAAACAGGTGAGAAAAAAGACTGCGGGACTGAGTCCATAGATGCATGGGGTAGAAAAGCAGCATGGCGCAGAACAGAGCATTAAAGTGTCAACAGAGTAATTTGAGGGTCCAGAGTTGGCTAGTGCAGCCTAATAGTATTTCCTTTATTTTCAGATAAGTTATTTGACATGACTTCTTCCCCTAAATAGGGCATAACTAAAAGTTGTGTGTGTTTAGAAAGTGAGGTGAAAACTTGAATGTGCACAGCAGATGCTTCAGTGTTGAGAAGTGTTTTGGGATCCTATTGATTTAGGTCCTAATAGAAATCATTTACACCATAGAAGTTATAACTGTAAGACTTCCATTGACTTCAGTGGTGCAGGAGTAAGGCTCTAGACTCTTCCCCAGGGAGGGAATTCTTGTATTTGTTTGAGCAGGGGAATGGGAGTCCAGGATAGAACTAGTCAATAATGGCAGGGGGTAGAGGGGTTAAATGTCAAATACCTTATTTGAAAATTATTATGGAATTATGGAATTCATAGAATAAATCATCTGTCAGGGTCAGATTTATATGAGTAGCATCTTACTATGCTTTACTTAATAAAACTATTCTGAGTAAGGTAATGATCAGTGTATACTAAAATGGAGGAATCTGGCCCTGACTTATTAGCTCAGCTGTCTATTTAGGAAAATACTTTAAATTATTCACTGAATCATTTATTTTTAAAATATTGTGAAATGTCAAGGCATTTATTCTAATCAAGGCTATTAAGCACATTCCATATTTCATAGCTAATTTAATTTTCATAGAATCACAGAAATATAGGGCTAGAAGAGTCCTCAAGTAGTCATCAAGTCCAACCCCCTGCATGGTGGCATGACTAAATAAATCTAGACTATGCCTGGTGGGTGTTTGTCCAACCTGTGTTTAAAAACCTCCTATGGTGGAGCCTATTCCAGAATTTAACTCCCCCTTGTATTTAGAAAGTTTTTCCTAATATATACCCTAAATCTCCCTTGCTGCAGATTAAACCCATTACTTCTTGTCCTGCCTTCTGTGACATGGAGAACAACTGATCACTGGCCTCTTTATAACAGCCCTAAACATACTTGAGGACTGTTATTAGGTCCGTCTGCCCCCCCGACCGCCCCCGGGTGTTCTGTTGTCAACACTAAATATGCCCATTTTTTAACCTCTCCGCACAGCTCAGGATTTCTAAGCTTTTTATCATTCCAATTTGTCCACGGCAATGCTTTCCCACAAAAAACTTTCCTTGATATCACTGGGAGTTTTGTCAGAGGAAGAATTGCAGGATTTGACTCTAAATCACATACATCTAATGTGATGTACGTGTTAAATCTCAGTAAAAGAAAATTGGTGATCTCTCTCCAGACGAAACTTTTAAAAGAGCAGACTTGCTGCAGCAATATCAGCTAAATAACTTCCTTGAATATACTATGAGCCACATGTAAACAAGAGCCTATAACTTTATGATATACAAAGTAACAAATGACTGAGCCATGAGTGAGCAAAACCCCACCTCCAGCATTTTCTAAACATGTTTTGCTGAGTACAGCCAGGGCTTGATCCAAAGCCAGTTGAAGTCAATCAAAGTCTTTCCAATGTTTTCATTGGATCAGACCTTAACTGAGCACACTGCCAGCAGGCAGAGACTGATATGGAACTTTATGAGGTTTTTGACTCCCTATGCAGACCTGTCAGCTACAAAACTGCTGCTGCCTTGAACCATTCTCTGCCACCTCCCCCTATCCTGCTTATTCCGCGGGCAGCTTCTGTGTGCCTCATCTCATCCCCTGGCCTATAGCTTAATTGTTGCCTCAGGCCCCTAATGCTTTATTTCAAGTCTCCTTAGGCTTTTCCCTAGCTCTACTGTTCACCCTCCTCACTCTCACAAACTTTTAAAAATAATGCAGTGACGATTAAGTCACTTAATCTCTCGTGCCTTTGTTCTCCCTCTGTAATGTGGGGATGATAATACTTTCCTTCTTCAAGAGGGTGTCACACAAGTTAAATAAATCTCCTCTTGCTGTAATTTTCCAGAGAAGAGCAACTCCATCCCCTCAAATATTGAAAGGAAAATAAAAGCCACATGCACATATGTTGAACTAGAGCATGCTGTGCATAACGTAGTACATATGGAGAATTATATTAACAGTCCTGTGCTTCCCTAGTTTCACCCAATGCAGTCACTTTGTGATGGAGGATTAAAAAGGTGAGGCAGAGTAGCCTCTGTAATCTTCCTGTTATGGAGGAAGATTAATACTTATAGTGGACTATATTCATCTCTCTCTGTGACCTCCCTATGTTCCAAAAAAGGGTGATTGCTCAAATATGAAGCTGTTGCTAGCAAGCAAGGAAATTCAGGACCATATATAACTTCTAATCTACTGACATAAATACCAAAGACATTGCTGGCAGTTCTGCTATAGATCAAAGGTATCAGATGGTCCTTGCAGTGAAAATCTTGGGTTTAGGTGTTCACAGGTCTTATGAACCTTCCATGGGTTTGGAAAAGAAACCATGAGAAAAGGTTCCAGTTTTTTCTAGTTACCCATTTCATTCTCTATTTTCTGGGAAGACTGAAGCATTTGCTTGTTACCATAATCTTTCCTAACATTTAGTTCTCCACTGACCTTAATTGAGATCTCTAAATTTGCACCGGCACGTTCAGTTATTTTTTATGCCAATTTGTTTTCCAAGAGGTTTTTTCAGGCTTTGAGATCTAATGCAAACCCAAGAGAGCAATACAAGGAAATAGTCTATTATGTGCTGGGAAATGGAAGCACATACAACACCTACAATCTATCACTGTAAGGTCTCATGCTTCACAGATATACTGACACTGAATCTAAAATGCTGGTTAATAATTCCTGTGAAGTGTTTCCTTCAAAGCTGTCTGGGAAGGTAAATTAAGATGACTCGAGTACAAATGTCCACCAATTATGGAACCTATGAAAAGGTGTCAGAGAGAAGAAAGATTTTTTTTTGTTCTGATACCTGCTCTGTCACAGGCATCCTGTGAATTGAGCTAGTTACTTAATCAATCTGTTCCCTCTTTGTAAAATGGGGATGACAATACCTCCCTATCTCACAGGGCTGTTGTAAGTTCATTAATACCTATGAGATGCTCAGATACTATGGTGGCCAATGCCCTAGAAAAGCCTGTTAGTGAAAGAAAAAAATCTGTTGTGTTTATGCTACATGAAACATCAGTCTTGTGTCTGAATCTACAGTACCAGGAACTGTACGAAGGAAATTCTCAGGGTGATTATACAAATTGCCTGATTTCAAACAGGAGACTTCTTGTTTTCATTCTCACAGTGGCTTGTTTTGTATAGTTGAAAAATAAAGGGAAGCCCAAGCATCTGCACAGTTTCAAAGATACTATGGAAAGTGGGATTTTCAAAAGCAAGAGAGGTAGGCACCTAGCTCCCATTGAAAATGGATGGCAGCTGATCATCAAACTTTCTTAGATGCTTTCAAAAATCCCCTCGAACACTATTCTGCAACCTGCATATTTCAGTCCAATAACTGTTCATGGGACACAGTTCTCCCCTCCCCAAAAGGCCCCACTAACAAATCTTTTATCACCTGGGGATAGGCTTACATAGCTGAGAACAGAGAAAGGGGCCTAAAGGAGAGGAAAGCGATGTAATGCGCTGGACAGAATGCCATGAAGAGAAGTAATATCTTCTAAAGGGGTTAGAAAAAGCTCTAACACTTTTTTAAAGTCTGATGTCTTTGAGATCAATTTCACTAACCACTTGAGGGCTAAACCTACACATGTCATAGAAGAATCCTTTTGTATGTGTGCAATACTAGCTGGCTAATCACAGATGCAAGAAAACTTTTCAAGTTTTTTTTCAATCTGTTAAATAAACAGGCTAGAGAAAAAAAATTCTAGCAACAAAAAAGGAATACAAGGCAGCCACCTTCGTCAGAATAGCAGAAGTGAGGCCGGAGGCATCAGTTTCTAATGCACATTGCTGGCTGTTCTCTGGCTGGAAAACCTCTTCTGTTTTTGTTTTTTCAGAGTTGAACCTGAGCCACAAAGGGTCTGATACCAAGAGATGTTGCCCACTCAATTCCATTAAAGTCAGTGGGAGCTGAAGGTGCTCAGCATCATGCAGAATTGGGCTCAATCTGAATCTAACAGATTTCAGTCCCTCTTCCCCCAAATTTGGGATATTTGGATGTTGGCTATTATTTTATTTTAAAATCAATTCATCCTTGAAAAATATCTACTAAATGGCCTTAAAATAATTACCAGGGGACAAAGGGTTTGCACACTTGAACCCCAAAACAGTCTGAGTGGTTGGCAAAATCTTAAATTCCATGAGATTTGCACATTACTACTTTAAAGTAGAGCAGAATACAAACCCAAGATTATTTCATTGCATTGCAAAGTGAAAATGGCAATTCCAGTTTATACTGAAGTTTTTCGGAGGGGGGGCGGGGGGAGCAGAAACTTCACCATGAAAGATTTAAAGCATTTGTAAGTGCTCCTTCAGTGAGAGTAGAAAAAGAATATTGGGACTGGAATATTCCGTGGTAATTGGGAAAAATAGCAGGAATTTGGCAGTTGGCCTCTAGACAGGCTGTTGAACGGACTCCTTCAGTCCTGCCCTCGTCTAAAGCAAGGAGAAGCCCAATTGGAGAACAGTGCTCTCTGCTAATACGATCCTGATGGGGACAGTTCTGACCAAAAAGGATTTTTGAGGGATCTTGTACATTGCTCCTGACAATGTTACTGACAGGGAACAGTAACATTCCCTAGTGGTTATCAAGCAGTGCAGACAGTTTCTATTTATACTCACTAGTATATTCCCATCTTTACACAATGAAAAGAAATAAAATGTAACAATAATTACACAGATGAAAAGAGCTGAGAAATGGCAAAGTAGACAATAAAAGATCCTCAGCTGGTGTAAATCTGCATAGTAGAGCTGCTTGATATTTTTCCTTCAAAACATTTTTCAATGAAAAATGCCCTTTTTGGAAAAAAAAATTGTTCCCCCGAAAACTTATGATTTTTCAATGAAAACTAAAAAGATTTGGTGTTTTACCTTCCTTTACCCTGTTTGTTTTCCTTTTGCCACTGAAAAGGCGTGGGGGGAGAGAGAAAGGCAGAAAGCTATAAAAATTCTGGCTTCGGTGAGGATTTCTCTTTCTTTTAATTTTCTCTCTCTCTCTTTTTTTTTTATTTTATTATTTTTTTTTTTTACAAAATATACTTACCCTTTTTCAACTAGCTCTTCTGCACAGCTCCGTTAAAGTCAGTGGAGCTCCATTGATTTACATTAGCTGAGAGTCTGGCTCATGGAATCTTCTGTTCCAAGACAGTGGATAGTCTCTAACAAGTTGTTATCTCCCTAAACATAAAACATTTAGCTATCTGAGATGTAATCTTTCTAACAGTAGAGTGGGCTTTTGGGAAAGGGAACATTTTTCAGGTCTACTTGTGCATGTGTTTGGGGAACATACAACATTTTTATCATTTAGGAATTGTATTTTAATTATATCAATAAGGATGTTTGACTTGCTTAGCCAAACAATAATTAACTGAGCACTTTGTATTCAGTACTGGGTTCTGGTTTTGCTAAATTGAAAGCAAACCCAAAATAAATCTATTCTTTATGTTCATTATCTAGAATCATTTGAAACCCCTTTCCCCGCACCCCCAAAAAGATCAAATGCTCTCCAAGAAGACCAGCCTTAACACAGCTTGAGAAACACTGACTATGGTATCTTTTCTAACAAGTGCTTTGGATTCAGTTCTATAAAAGCTGTGTTTGCCTTGCATGCTACTCAGGCAGATTTCTCAGGGATGGTGTCATGAAGAGGAGGAGGCCCACAGACATTTGCTGAATTCGACTCAGATATGTTTACTTCTTTATGAACTTGAACTTTAAATTAACTCTTTTCCATGCAAACATTGAGTGCTAAGTTCCCTTCTGGCACATAGGCCTTGCAGGGAGAATGGCCCCTCACTTTCTCAGGGACACTAGTGCTCTGTGATAACAACCCCAGTTCATTCAACATATCCAAGAATAGCCCCAAACATCAGCAACTTCAAAGCCACACATTTGAATTTTGTTTTTCTACCCTTGCAGATTTATCCACCAAAGGTAGACTGGAGCCCAGTGTAATATGGCAGAACCAGAAATTGATCCAGCTCTCCTGAGTTCCAGATTAACTCAGTGCCTTCACCGAAAGCCCATCCTTCCTCTCTTCAGTACTTTGTTGTGGCCCACAACATTTTATGTTCCTGATTTTTACAAATGAATTGTCACAGAAGGGAGATATTTTCCCAGAAATAAGCTGGTAATGTTATCAATATTTACAAATATCTTCCACGTCTTTTGACAGGAAGCAAAGTCAGACATATTTCACTAATCTAAAAGGCAGGGATGTTTTATTGCACATCAGGTTACTGAGCAATGAGCCAACTTTAATGTTGCAGATGTGTCATACTGGCAGCAGAAACCATGTTAAACCATTGTAAGTGGAACATCTAGATAGAAAAACTATACTGAGGAGAATTATAAAGTGCTCTAACCATGTGATTCTAGGCCCTGCGTGACAGACAAGGTTCTGAGATCTGATAATTATAGCCTATGTTATCCCCTCTGGTTCTTGTTGAAGCCCACTGAAGTAAAAATACATTTTGATCAGTTCATTAGTCAGAGCAAACATGACATTGCATATAATTTTCATTGCTACGCTTCTGCAAATAGGGTCTTGCAAGTAAGAAGAAATGAATATCCCTATCTCAAAGAAACTCTATAGTAGGTGCCCTAACTTGAAAACACAACAGTGAAAAATAAAAGCTGACTTTCATATTTCGTCCACTGTAGCTAAACCATTTCCTTATGGAACATGGCAGGGACATGCATTGAAATTTTAATATGAAGACTTGACTGGTGATTAAGAGCTAAGCTTTAAAGTATAGTGAACTACCTAGAACAATATGAGAAGCAGCCAAGCATGTGCATGCTCTAGCAACAGAGAAGTGTCAGACTTTGAAAGCCAACAAAAGTTCTGTAAACAAAACTTTATAGTGTAGCCACAGCCTTAAGGTATGTCTACACTTACAGCTGTGTGGAGAATACAGACACGGCTAGCACGGGTATAAATATCAGTGTAGTTGGTGAGGCACTGCTTAGGCGTGTAAAGTACAGACACTCCAGAACCTTAGGGTATGAACCCTACAGGGTTCTCTACATGCCCAAGCAGTGCCTCCTATGTCTACACTGCTATTTTAGCAGTGTAGGGTCTAGCTGCTGGAGCCTCAGTGAAATACTCTGGCAGCAGAGACAGGTTCTGGTGGGGGTAGGCAGCAGGGAAAGGATCTGGTAGCTCCCTGGTGCTGGAGCCTTTCCCCGCCGCAAGGAGCTGCCAGAGCCTTTTCCTGCCAAATGTAGCTATACACTGCAGTGTGGAGGCAGCCTACTTTTCACTGCAACAGGTAGCTACACGTATCCTACACACCACTGCAAGTGCAGACAAGGCCTGAGTCTGGTATCTTCTTGATCATCTGCCTAACAAATGCTTCCTCTTTCTTGTATGAAAAGTCACAAGATTAGTTCACAGAGATATTTAAAGACTAACATAGATTTAATCGTATTTTTAAACCTTAGTCCTTGTCTATACTAGGGATTTTTGACCCATTACCTGTTATTGGTATAGCTACACTAGGGGATTGCACAGCTGCAGCTACAATTTGCCTGTTAATCAGATTCATGCAGTGGCTAATTGCACTGGTACAAATGGCAGCATTCCTTGCCGGCACTAAGACTTTTCACAGATGCAGTTACACCCATAGCTAGTATAGGGGCAAACTCCCAGTGCAGAAAAACTCTTAGTCATACACTTTAGGAAGTGTAACTGAAAGTGAAATCGATTGTCTTCAAGTTAGATTTCTTTTTTCAGTTTTACAGCTTGTTTTAATATGCTAATTTCTGTGAAGACTCAGGTTTGTCCACTTGTCCTGGTTCTTACTAGTCATGTGACCATGTGTACAGCTCTAGAAGCTATGTGCATCATCACCCTTCCATTGTGTAGGAATAGTACATGAGGACATCTGCCATTCAGATGCATGTAGTAGGGTAAGTCTACACTGCAATTAGACACCCAAAGCTGGCTCATCCCAGCTGACTCAGACTCTCGAGGCTTGCACTAAGGGCTGTTAAACTGCAGTGTAGATGTTCAGACTTGGGCTGGAGCCAGGGCTCTAGGACCCTGTGAGTTGGGAGGGTCCCAGAGTTTGGGCTACAGCCCAAGGCCAAATGTCTACACTGCAATTAAACAGCCCCTTAGCCTGAGCCTGAGTCAGCTGGCATGGGCCAGCCTCAGGTGTCCAATAGCTGCGTACACATAAATGTGAGTAACTGTTTTAATTGCTAGTAAATTATAAAACAATCAATTACTTGCTAAATCAATAACTGACCTGGAGCCAATGGCTCTCCACTGAGGTTCAAGGGTCTGCCCTTGCAGATACAGTATTGGAACTAACGCTAAATAACCAACATGTTTGTTCTATCATCCCCATCACTGTAGCACCTCACAATTTTTAATATATATCCTCACAACATCTCTGTGAAGTTCCTATTTTACAGGTAGGGAACTAAGGCACAGAAAAGCTAAGTGAGTTGCCCAAAGTCACACAGGAAGTCAGTGGCCAAGTAAGGAATTGAATCCATGTCTCCAAGGTCTTAAATTAGTGGCCTAACCACTGCCCTTCTTTACTTCCTGTTCAGCTCACCTTCTTTTGCAGTTCACTAATCTAGGCCACTGAAATCTGCCATTCTGCCTATTGTCAACAGTCACAGCTGCTAAATTCTGAGCATATACCAGGCACTAAAAGCAGGAAGTGTGTATCTTCAGATACACTTCTGCACCTTCCCTGCATCATGACATTTTAATTTCTTCAAATTCAGTGTTTTGTACAATATGTGCTGCAAAGCTTAGTTCTTTAACTAGGATCACTGCAAATCACTCTTGAAATTGAGCTTGAGGTGGAAGTGAGTTTCCAGAGAAAAAAGATTTCAGTGTAACAAAGATTCAGTAAAAAACACAATATCTTTCTCTTCGCTCCCTCCAACTCTCCTTCCTCAAAAAATCAGGTTTTGCCATTCTGAGCAGCTTCTAAGTTTTGAGGATAATCTTTTTGTTATTGCCAAAGGAGAGTTTCCATTATTTTTAACTACAGTTTTAAACAGTTGTTAAATTGGTTATACAAAGTTTCTTTCTGGTAGGAAACTTGGTCATACAGGGCCACAACTAAGGACCACCTAAAGGGTTGCAAAGAACATTGTAGGAGTGCAAAAAAAAATAAATCTGAGGATCTCAGATGTCATGCATTCTCAACAACATTTCTATAATTTGCATGGGTACAAATCTCGATATCTGCATGGATCCTGGGGAGAAAGATACAGAGAGAACCCCCTTTGAAGGTATTGGCCTTTATTTCTATGAATATGATCAGTTGAATCTATTGGCTGGATATGGGGTATGAATATTGTAAAAATACTATGCCTCTCACACTAATCTAATGGTGAGACAATAGCTAATTTATAGCTATTTGCCACCTGAATATGTTCAGCGAACAATCTCATGAATGTAATTTGTAACTTTATGAATCATTAATGAAAGAAAGCAAGTTCATTCCAGAATATTTGATTTATGGATTATTAATCTCAGCCACAATCAAGTCCTGCCACTGGCTGCAGAGCCCTAACCACTTCCACTCATACTGAACATCCAGACCTCAGAGGTTTGGGTGTGTATAATGAACTCTGAACTACTTACAGAATTTGAGTAATTTGCTGGCATATAAAACTACCCAGATAGCTAGTTATGTCTGTCTGTCATGGATATCATTTTGCTGAAAAAGAAGTGGCTCCTTGTGTTCGTTAGAAGTGAGAAAGATATTTTAATACATTGTTACATCAAAGAGAATGGTTCTAGCCCAAGAAAGGGCAGAGGGAGGGGAATAATGGAAATCTATGGCCATGGGCAAGTTAGTTCTCTATCTCTGACATGTATATGGTAAGAGTGCTACCTGAGACTCAGTTCTGAGACAGGGACATGGGAAGCAGCTTATATCCTCAAGTATATTGTGAATCTATGTTTATAAAATGTGTCATCGATACTGATAACTAAACTTAAGCATCCCAAAGCATTTCTGTCTGTTGATCTCATGCATATATAATACCTTGTAGGGTGCAGGGACCGGGGCGTGGACTAGGCCTAGTGGCAGAAGCCAGGGTCAGAAGCCAGGTGCCAAAGCCAGAGTCAGAGCTGCAGTCAGAATCAGGATCACACTAAGGGTCAAGGCTGCAGTCAGATTCAGGAGTCATGCCAATGGTTGTGCTGGAATCAGTGTCAGGAGTCATACCAAGGGTCAGGCATGGAGCCAGAATCAGACAACCTTGCCAAAGGTTGAGCCAGAGTCAGGAAACAGTGCCAAACCAAACATCAGAGTCAGATAACAGCAGCAAAGGTCAAACCAGAGTCAGGGTCCAGTGCAGCAGAAGGTCAGGAATTCACTCAGTTGCTTGGACAGCTTCCTATGCCTCCTTCTGGCTTAAGTAGTGCATTCGAGCCAATTGGTGGGACCAGACATCTGCTCCAATCAGGAGCTCTGTGGGTGGAGCCTGTGGTGGGTCAGAGTTCCACTAGTTCCCTTCCGTGCTGGTTCCCGAGAGCTGTGGGGTGGCAGTTGCAGTTTGGGGAACTGCGGGCCCATGTTCAAGACCTGCAATCCCTCACATCTGAATACCAGGGAGCTTGTAAGAAAGAAGATATACTGTTTCAGAAAAGTTATTTAAAGTAATTTATCATGAGACAATTGAATTAGTTAAAAAAACAGACACAAAACTATAAAATTCATCATGTTGACTTATACAGGAAGCTTAATCAGCTTCCACCTTCTTAGTGCTCATTAAAAAACACACAGTCCTCAGTCCCAGGACTGGAAAGATAAAATGCTATGATCTCATTTATTCATTAGATTACAAGTGTACTGCTACCAGTACATTCTTTAAGTTAATTGAAATAGCTGAGCACATTGCTGTAATGTTAATGTGAGTTGTATACCAGATAAGAATCAGACAGCTGGAGAAATATTTATATCTTACCTGAAATGGACTGCTATACACAGAGCATGATGGGTGCTTGACACAAGGGGCTTGAACCTGTCCCATTTGAGTTAATTATATGGGTCTGTCTACATTGCTGCAGAAAGAGTGCCTCACAGCCTAGGTAGACAGATGCATACTAGTGGGGCTTGACCTAGTGCACTAAAAATAGTGTGGATGTTGCAGCTCAGGCTCTCAAGCCTAGAGGGTCAGGTGGGCTTGAGACCCTGAGCTCCAGCCCAAGACTCAGTTTCCACACTGTTATTTTAGCATGCTAGCTTGAGCCCAGCTAGCATGAATTTGTCTACCTAGGCTGGGATGCTCTCTCCGAGCTGCCGTGCAGACATACCCATAAGTTTCAATGGTGCAGGAGTACACTTAGTGTATTCCATGTGGTTTCTCAACATGTGATATGAACCCAATTGTCTATCCTTAATCTAGATGCTGTTTCATATCTGGCCTGGAGCTGGCTCAGACTTGGGACAGGAAGCACGTAGGTGTGATATTCTATCAAGATTTATTTTGATGAAATATTTATCCATCTCAGTTAAACACTGTGGAATTTGTTAACTTTTAAATTAGAAAATGGGATACCCTTGTTATGCAGCTAAGTAGAGGATTGTTGTGGAACCGTACGTGTGATTCTGTCTATAATTACCTTGTTTGCAATAGTAATTTGCCTGCATTCCTAGGTAACTCCTTCTACTGCAGGTTGACAAATGTGGAGATAACATTTATGATAGTACCTAGTTCTAGTTGACTGATGCAACTTACATAATATCTAAGTTGTTTGTAACGTTATTGTAGCCATGTTGGTCAGGGATATGAAAGAGAAAAAGTAGGTGAGGTAATATCTTTTCTTAGAAGCTGGTCCAAAAAAGGTACTATTACTAGGGCTATCAAGTGATTAAAACAAATTAATCACAATTAATTGCAGTGTTTAACAATAATGGAATACCATTTATTTAAATATTTGTGGATGTTTTCTACATTTTCAAATATATTGATTTCAATTATAACACAGAATACAAAGTGTACAGCGCTCACTTCATATTTATTTTTATTACAAATATTTGCACTATAAAAACAAAAGAAATAGTATTTTTCAATTCACCTAATACAAGTACTGTATTGAAATCTCTTTATCATGAAAGTTGAACTTACAAATGTAGATTTATGTGCAAAAAATAGCTGCATTCAAAAATATAATAATGTAAAACTTTAGAGCCTACAAGTCCACTCAGTCCTATTTCTTGTTCAACCAATCAAGTTTGTTTACATTTGCAGGTGATAATGCTGCCCACTTCTTGTTCACAATGACACTTGAAAGTGAGAACAGGTGTTCTCATGGCACTGTGGTAGCCGGCGTCGCAAGATATTTACATGCCAGATGCGCTAAAGATTCATATGTCCCTTCATATTTCAACCACTACTCCAGAGGACATGAGTCCATGCTGATGATGAGTTCTGCTCAATAACAATCCAAAGCAGTTCGGACCAACGCATGTTCATTTTCATCGTCTGAGTCAGATGCCACCAGAAGAAGGTTGATTTTCTTTTTTGGTGGTTCGGTTTCTGTAGTTTTCGCATCGGAGTGTTGCTCTTTTAAGACTTCGGAAAGCATGCTCCGCATTTCATCCCTCTTACCTTTTGGAAGGCACTTCAGATTCTTAAACCTTGAGTTGAGTGTGGTAGCTATCTTTAGAAATCTCACATTGGTATCTTCTTTGCATTTCATCAAATCTGCAGCAAAAGTGTTCTTAAAATGAACAACATGTGCTGAATCATCATCCGAGACTACTATAACATGAAATATATAGCAGAATGCGGGTAAAATAGAGCCGGAGACATACAATTCTTCCCCAAGGAGTTCAGTCACAAATTTAATTAACGCATTATTTTTTTAATGAGCGTCATCAGCATGGAAGCATGTCCTATGGAATGGTGGCCAGAGTATGAAGGGGCATATGAATGTTTAGCATAACTGGGACCTAAATACTTTGCAATGCCAGCTACAAAAATCCCATGAAAACACCTGTTCTTACCTTCTGGTGACATTGTAAATAAGAAGTGGGCAGTATTATCTCCCGTAAATGTAAACAAACTTGTTTGTCTTAGCAATTGGTTGTATGAGAAGTAGGACTGAGTTGACTTGCAGGCTCTGAAGTTTTGCATTGTTTTGTTTTTGAATACAGTTATGTAACAAAAAAAATCTATATTTCTAAGTTGCACTTTCACAATAAAGAGATTGCACTGCGGTACTTGTATGAGGTGCATTGAAAAATACTGTTTCTTTTATCATTTTTACAGTGCAAATATTTGTAATAAAAATAATAATATAAAGTGAGCAGTGTACACTTTGTATTATGTTGTAATTAAAGTCAATACATTTGAAAAGAGAGAAAAAAATCCAAAAATGTAATAAAATTTAATTGGTATTCCATTGTTTAACAATGTGATTAAAACTGTGATAAATCACGCTTAATTTTTTTCAGTTAATTGCATGAGTTAACTGCAATTAATCAACAGCCCTAATTATTACCTCACCTACTTTGTCTCTCCCATAATACATAATGACAGATACTCTAATGTATAAGTCAGTTGTACCAGAAAACTTTGATTTATTGAGTGCTTCAGACCCTGCAAATGCTACTGAATAAAATACTTGCTACCATAAGTAATAAACACTATGCTCTGTAATAAGTGTTTGTAGTATCAGTCCCATATATTGCACCGTTAGCTGTAGTAAATAAGCAGTTCATGTAACATTTAACATTAAATTAAATATTAATTATATGATTGACACAAAAATTCATTGCTGAATATCAGATGGTATGTATACACCTAAGAGTACAGATGAAAATCAAATATGAAATTGCAGAACTACTAACTGGTATGTAACCTCATTTAAATCAGCTTCTGTACCAGATGACTGGAGGATAGCTAATTTGATGCCAGTTTTTTAAAAAGGCTCCAGAGGTGATCCTGGCAATTACCAGTAAGCCTAACTTCCGTACCAAGCAAATTGGTTGAAATTATAGTAAAGGATAGAATTATCAGATATATAGATGGACATGATTTGTTGGGGAAGAGTCAACACACCTTTTGTAAAGAGAAATCATGCGTCACCAATCTATTAGAATTCTTTGAGGGAGTCAACAGACATGTGGACAAGGGTGATCCAGTAGGTACAGTGTACTTGGACTTTGAGAAAGCTTTTGACAAGGTCCCTCACCAAAGGCTCTTAAGCAAAGTAAGCAGCCATTGGATAAGAAGAAACGTTCTTTTGTAGATCAATAACTAGTTAAAAGACAGGAAACAAAGGGTAGGAGTAAATGGTCAGTTTCAGAATGGAGAGAGGTAAATAGTGGTGTCCCCCAGGGGTCTGTACTGGGACCAATCCTATTCAACATATTCATAAATGACCTGGAGAAAGGGTTAAATTGTGAGGTGGCAAAATTTGCAGATGATACAAAATGACGCAAGATACGTAAGTCCAAAGCAGACTGTGAAAAGTTGCAAAGGGGGCTCCCAAAACTGGGTGACTGGGCAACAAAATAGCTGATGAAATTCAATGTTGATAAATGCAAAGTAATGCTGTAGCTGGGTGGTCACCTGCTCCTGCCTTAAAAGGCTTAAAACAGCCTGGGGAGAAGGCTGTGGCAGGGAAGGAAAAGCTGGGCTGATTGGGGAAAGCAGCCTCAGCTTGGGGCCACACCCCAATCAGGCCAATGCTGGCTTAATGAGGGCCCAGCTGGTCCTTATAAGAGGGCAGTGGGCCAGAAGCACAGACAGTCTCTCTCTGTCTCTAGAGAGAGGGGGGCCTGGCTGCTGGGAAGCTCAGGGTACCTAGAGTGAGGCAGGGCTGGGGAAAGGTCAGAGGGGCTGGGGAGCTCCAGGCTGGCAACTCCCCAGGCTGCAGGGCCTTGTCCAAGGCCCCATAGAGGTACTGGGTTGCAGAGAAAGGCAGCAGGTCCAAACCCTCCTTGCCAGTGATGAGTGGCTTATACTGCAGTCTGCCCCAGGAAATGGGGGCTCTTGGTGACTGGCAGTAGCCTATGATTGAGGTGAGGTGGGGCTGGAGGTGAGGGTTCCCTGGGGAGGGGAGACCCTGAGACTGAGGGATGTACGGCCAGGGGGAAGCACCCCAGATAACTGGGCATCGGAGTCCAGGGAAGGACATGGGGGCCAAGTTGCAGCAGGGCACTGGCCTGCAGAGGGCGCTCCGGGGGCTGGAAAAGCTAATTCCCTGAGAAACCAGAAGGAGGCATTGCAGCAGTGAGACCTTGCATCACTACAAATGCACGCTGGAAAATATAATTCCAACTATACATACAAAATGATGGCACCTTGTAAGCTGGGCTTCCGTCGCTACCTCCGCTTGCGGAGGGGGCGGGGCGAGGAGCCCGGCCCACGCCCTTCTAAGACGGGCAGGCCAGCAATTGTCCACAGAGCGTCCTCATGCCGGGGAGGCCGGGAGAAGTCTCTGGCGGGCCCCTTGTGCGGGGGGCCGCGGGCAGTGGTTCACGGCGCGCCCCAGGCAGGGGGGGCGCCGGCAAAGGTCTCTGGCGGGCCCCTTGTGGCAGGGGACCGCGGGCCGTGGTTCACGGCGCGCCCCAGGCAGGGGGGGACGCCGGCAAAAGTCTCTAACGGGCCCCCTTGTGGCAGGGGACCGCGGGCAGTGGTTCACGGCGTGCCCCAGGCAGGGGGGGCGCCGGCAAAAGTCTCTAGCGGGCCCCTTGTGGCAGGGGACCGCGGGCAGTGGTTCACGGCGCGCCCCAGGCAGGGGGAATGCCGGCAAAAGTCTCTAGCGGGCCCCTTGTAACAGGGGGCCGCGGGCAATGGTCTACGGCGCGCCCCAGGCAGGGGAACGCCGGCAAAAGTCTCTAGCGGGCCCCTTCTGGCAGGGGACCGCGGGCAGGGGTTCGGACGCACAAACCTCCGACTCGGTCGGGTAGACGGCAGCGGGTAGCTCCGGCTCGTCAAGGGGTTCGGGGTCCTCCGTCTCCCCGGGGTCAGCAGCTGAAGCGGGGGGAAGCAGTCCGGCGTCAGCCTCTACCTCCGCCCAAGGCGCCCGCCCCCTGGAGCAAAGGGCCCTGCCCTTTGTACGCCCTGCCCCGCCCCTCCCACAGCTGGGGACGGAGCGAAACTTCCCTGGCCCTGCCTCCTCCTGCGGACCGTGCGGCGCGTCCCGGCTTACTCTGCCCCTCCCGCAGCTGGGGACGGAGTGAGTTTGCCGCGGCCCCGCCCCGTCTCGCGGAAGCCGCGGCGTGTCCCGGCCCGCTCTGCTGCTGGGAGCGGAGCGGACGTGCCGGGGCCCCGCCTCAGTTGGCGGGGGCCGCGGCGCGTCCTGGCCCTGCTCGGTAGGGGGCCACCCTGGCTCCCTACATACCCCACCCCTCAAGTCCAGCTCCCGAGCACCGGAGCTGGCGTCCTCAGCCTCGCCGAGGCGGGACAGGAAATCCGCATTAGTGTGCTCGCGCCCCGCCCGGTGCTGAACCGTAAAGGCGTAGGGCTGCAACGCGAGGTACCACCGTTGCAGCCGGGGGTTCGTATCCTTCATATCGTTGAGCCACTTCAGGGGGGCGTGGTCCGTAACAAGCGTAAAGGGGGCACCAAGGAGGTAATAGCGGAGGGCGTCTACTGCCCACTTAACCGCCAGGGCCTCTTTCTCCAGAACGGAGTAGTTCCGTTCCCGGGGGAACAGCTTTCGACTTAGGTAAACAACCGGGTGTTCCTCCCCATCGACCTCCTGCGAGAGGACGGCGCCAAGCCCGACGTCGGAGGCGTCGGTCTGCACGACAAAGTCGCGGTGAAAGTCCGGACTGAAAAGCACCGGCTCGCTACACAGCCGGGCCTTGACCGCTAGAAAGGCTGCATCACAGTCGGCTGACCACCGCACTCGACGGGGGCTATCCTTCGTCAGGAGGTCGGTCAAAGGGGCCGTCAGGGTTGCAAAATGGGGTATGAACCGTCGGTAATAGCCGGCTAGACCCAGGAACTGCCGTACCTGTCGTTTGGTAGTCGGCGGCTGACACGCTTGGAGTGCTTGAACCTTCCCTATGAGGGGCCGCACCAGGCCTCGGCCCAAGGTGTAGCCCAGGTACGTCGTTTCCTCTCGACCGATTTGGCACTTTTTGGGGTTGGCCGTAAGTCCGGCGGCGCGAAGGTCGCGGAGGACAGCGGCTACCTGATTGAGGTGGTCCTCCCAGTCGCTGCCGTAGATGACTACATCATCAAGGTAAGCCGCCGCGTAGGTCGTATGGGGTCGCAAAACTCGATCCATCAATCGCTGAAAGGTTGCGGGGGCCCCATGGAGGCCGAACGGCATGCGAGTGAAATGATAAAGCCCAGAGGGAGTGGCGAAGGCAGTCTTCTCCTTAGATAGCGGCTCCAAGGGGATCTGCCAATATCCCTTTGTAAGGTCTAGGGTGGTAATATATCGGGCGTCCCCGAGCCGCTCCAGGAGCTCATCGACGCGAGGCATGGGATACGCATCGAACTTGGAAATGGCGTTGACCTTCCGAAAGTCGATACAGAATCGGCAGCTCCCGTCGGGCTTGGGGACAAGGACGACAGGGCTCCGCCACTCGCTCTGGGAACGCTCAATAACCCCGAGCTCCAACATTGCTCGGACTTCGTCCTCCACGGCCCATAAGAACATAAGAACATAAGAAAGGCCGTACCGGGTCAGACCAAAGGTCCATCTAGCCCAGTATCTGTCTACCGACAGTGGCCAATGCCAGGTGCCCCTGAGGGAGTGAACCTAACAGGCAATGATCAAATGATCTCTCTCCTGCCATCCATCTCCATCCTCTGACGAACAGAGGCTAGGGACACCATTCTTACCCATCCTGGCTAATAGCCATTTATGGACTTAGCCACCATGAATTTATCCAGTCCCCTTTTAAACATTGTTATAGTCCTAGCCTTCACAACCTCCTCAGGTAAGGAGTTCCACAAGTTGACTGTGCGCTGCGTGAAGAAGAACTTCCTTTTATTTGTTTTAAACCTGCTGCCTATTAATTTCATTTGGTGACCCCTAGTTCTTGTATTATGTGAATAAGTAAATAACTTTTCCTTATCCACTTTCTCAACATCACTCATGATTTTATATACCTCTATCATGTCCCCCCTTAGTCTTCTCTTTTCCAAACTGAAGAGTCCTAGCCTCTTTAATCTTTCCTCATATGGGACCTTCTCTAAACCCCTAATCATTTTAGTTGCTCTTTTCTGAACCTTTTCTAGTGCTAGAATATCTTTTTGAGGTGAGGAGACCACATCTGTACACAGTATTCGAGATGTGGGCGTACCATGGATTTATATAAGGGCAATAATATATTCTCAGTCTTATTCTCTATCCCCTTTTAATGATTCCTAACATCCTGTTTGCTTTTTGACCGCCTCTGCACACTGCGTGACATCTTCAGAGAACTATCCACGATAACTCCAAGATCTTTTTCCTGACTCGTTGTAGCTAAATTAGCCCCCATCATGTTGTATGTATAGTTGGGGTTATTTTTTCCAATGTGCATTACTTTACATTTATCCACATTAAATTTCATTTGCCATTTTGTTGCCCAATCACTTAGTTTTGTGAGATCTTTTGAAGTTCTTCACAATCTGCTTTGGTCTTAACTATCTTGAGTAGTTTAGTATCATCTGCAAACTTTGCCACCTCACTGTTTACCCTTTCTCCAGATCATTTATGAATAAATTGAATAGGATTGGTCCTAGGACTGACCCTTGGGAACACCACTAGTTACCCCTCTCCATTCTGAGAATTTACCATTAATTCCTACCCTTTGTTCCCTGTCCTTTAACCAGTTCTCAATCCATGAAAGGACCTTTCCTTTATCCCATGACAGCTTAATTTACGTAAGAGCCTTTGGTGAGGACCTTGTCAAAGGCTTTCTGGAAATCTAAGTACACTATGTCCACGGATCCCCTTGTCCACATGTTTGTTGACCCCTTCAAAGAACTCTAATAGATTAGTAAGACACGATTTCCCTTTACAGAAACCATGTTGACTATTGCTCAAGAGTTTATGTTTTTCTATGTGTCTGACAATTTTATTCTTTACTATTGTTTCAACTAATTTGCCCGGTACCGACGTTAGACTTACCGGTCTGTAATTGCCGGGATCACCCCTAGAGCCCTTTTTAAATATTGGCGTTACATTAGCTAACTTCCAGTCATTGGGTACCGAAGCTGATTTAAAGGACAGGTTACAAACCTTAGTTAATAGTTCCGCAACTTCACATTTGAGTTCTTTCAGAACTCTTGGGTGAATGCCATCTGGTCCCGGTGACTTGTTAATGTTGAGTTTATCAATTAATTCCAAAACCTCCTCTACTGATACTTCAATTTGTGACAGTTCCTCAGATTTGTCACCTACAAAAGCCAGCTCAGGTTTGGGAATCTCCCTAACATCCTCAGCCGTGAAGACTGAGGCAAAGAATCCATTTAGTTTCTCCGCAATGACTTTATCATCTTTAAGCGCTCCTTTTGTATTTTCATCGTCAAGGGGCCCCACTGGTTGTTTAGCAGGCTTCCTGCTTCTGATGTACTTAAAAAACATTTTGTTATTACCTTTGGAGTTTTTGGCTAGCCGTTCTTCAAACTCCTCTTTGGCTTTTCTTATTACACTCTTGCACTTAAGTTGGCAGCGTTTGTGCTCCTTTCTATTTGCCTCACTAGGATTTGACTTCCACTTTTTAAAGGAAGTCTTTTATCTTTCACTGCTTCTTTTACATGGTGGTTAAGCCACGGTGGCTCTTTTAGTTCTTTTACAGTTTTTCTTAATTTGGGGTATACATTGAAGTTGGGCCTCTATTATGGTGTCTTTAAAAAGGGCCCACGCAACTTGCAGGGATTTCACTTTAGTCAATGTACCTTTTAACTTTTGTCTAACTAACCCCCTCATTTTTGTATAGTTCCCCCTTTTGAAATTAAAGGCCACAGTGGTGGGCAGTTGGGATGTTCTTCCCACCACAGGGATGTTGAATGCTATTGTATTATGGTCACTATTTCCAAGCGGTCCTGCTATAGTTACCTCTTGGACCAGCTCCTGCGCTCCACTCAGGATTAAATCTAGAGTCGCCTCGCCCGTTGTGGGTTCCCGTACCAGCTGCTCCATGAAGCAGTCATTTAAAGTATCGAGAAATTTTATCTCTGCATTTCGTCCTGAAGTGAAATGTTCCCAGTCAATATGGGGATAATTGAAATCCCCCACTATTATTGGGTTCTTAATTTTGATAGCCTCTCTAATTTCCCTTAGCATTTCATCATCACTATTACTGTCCTGGTCAGGTGGTCGATAATAGATCCCTAATGTTATATTTTTACTAGAACATGAAATTTCTATCCATAGAGACTCTATGGAACCTGTGGATTCGCTTAAGATTTTTACTTCATTTGAATCTACACTTTCTTTAACATATAGTGCCACTCCTCCCCCTGCACGGCCTGTTCTGTCCTTCCGATATATTTTGTACCCTGGAATGATTGTGTCCCATTGATTGCTCTCAGTCCACCAGGTTTCTGTGATGCCTATTATATCAATATCCTCCTTTATCACAAGGCACTCTAGTTCACCCATCTTATTATTTAGACTTCTGGCATTTGTGTACAAGCACTTTAAAAACTTGTCCCTGTTTATTAGCCTGCCTTTTTCTGATGTGCCAGATTCTTTTTTATGTGACTGTTCATCATCTGATCCGGCCCTTACATTATATTTCTCATTCCTCTGCTCCTGACTATAACCTGGAGATTCTCTATCATCAGACTCTCCCCTAAGAGAAGTCTGTGTCCGATCCACACGCTTCTCTGCAGCAGTCGGCTTTCCCCCATCACCTAGTTTAAAAACTGCTCTACAACCTTTTTAATGTTTAGCGCCAGCAGTCTGGTTCCACTTTGGTTTAGGTGGAGCCCATCTCTCCTGTATAGGCTCCTCCCATCCCAGAAGTTTCCCCAGTTCCTAATGAACGTGAACCCCTCCTCTCTACACCATCGTCTCATCCACGCATTGAGACTCTGAAGCTCTGCCTGCCTACCTGGCCCTGCGCGTGGAACTGGGAGCATTTCTGAAAATGCCACCATAGAGGTCCTGGATTTCAGTCTCTTCCCTAGCAGCCTAAATTTGGCTTCCAGGACATCTCTCCTACCCTTCCCTGCCCCCTGCATTCGCCGAGGCAAGGGCCGCGTCGTCCCCCGGACTACCACCCCGGGGTCGGTTTGGATCACATGTTGGGCCAGGGTAGTCCTTCCGGGCCTTGAGGTGAAGGTCGTGGGGAAGGCGTCTATCAAGCGGCTAGCTTGGTCCTGCTGCTCGGGGGTGAGGGTCTCGGCGAGCTGGGGCCGGCTGGTTTCAGAGATCTCAGGGGGCTCTGGGCCCAGGTCTGGCTCAGGGGGGTAGGGGGCAATCAGTAGCCCTTCCGGTTCCCTCCACGGTTTTAACAAGTTTATGTGATAGACCTGTTTTTCCTTCCGGTGGCCGGGCTGTCGAATTTCATAAGTAACCGGGCCCACTCGTCGAAGCACCTCGTAGGGGCCCTGCCAGCGGGCGAAAAGCTTTGACTCCTCCGAGGGGAGTAAGAGAAGGACCCGGTCCCCCGGTGCAAACGCCCGGGCTTGCGCGCCCCGATTATATTGCCTCTCCTGGGCTCTCTGGGCGGTGCTCAGGTTTTCTCTAGCGAGCTCACCCACCCGGGCGAGACGCCCCTGTAGCCTTAGGACGTACTGCAGGAGCCCTTGCGCCGCAGACGGGGTGTGTTCCCACGTTTCCCTCAGGAGGTCCAACACGCCGCGGGGTCGTCGTCCATAGAGGAGCTCGAAGGGCGAGAATTTCGTAGAGGCTTGCGGGACTTCCCGGATTGCCAGTAACAACGGAGGAAGTAGTTGGTCCCACTGGTGGAGGTCCTGGGTGGGGAAGCGTCGTAGCATCCCCTTCAGGGTGCGGTTGAACCGCTCGACGAGTCCGTCGGTCTGGGGGTGGTATACGGAGGTTTGTAACTTCTGGATCCCCAGGAGGGCACATACTTGCCGGAACAGCTTGGATGTGAAGCTGGTCCCCTGGTCGGTGAGAACCTCGCGCGGGAGGCCTACCCGGGCAAAGATTTTCAGAAGCTCGGCGGCAATAGCGCGCGCGGTGATACTGCGTAAGGGCACGGCCTCCGGGAAGCGGGTGGCATAATCCATCACCACCAGAATGTACTGATACCCCGCCTGGCTTTTGGGGAAGGGCCCGACGAGGTCCATTGCCACCCGCTCAAATGGTACCCCTACGACTGGCAAGGGGACCAGCGGGGCCTTCCGGACCCCCGCGGGGGCAGCGTGTTGGCAGTCCGGGCAGGAGTTACAATAGTCCTTCACCTCGCGGTGAATTCCGGGCCAGAAAAACCGGGCGAGGACCCTGGCTGCGGTCTTCTCTGGCCCCAAGTGGCCCGCGGCGGGGATGTCGTGGGCTAGCTTCAAGACGGCCCGCCGATGGATGCGGGGAACCACGAGTTGGGTCCGAACCTCCTTGGTTCGGGGGTCTCGCTCAAGACGGTAGAGGCGGTCGTGGCGGAGCTCGAACCTAGGCCAGTGGGTGATTCGGCGGGGGTCCGCGACCTCCCCCTCGACTCGGGCTAGTTGTTCGTATGCGAACCTGAGGGTAGGGTCTTCCCGCTGATCCCGACTAAAGTCCGAGGTGCCGTCTGCGGTGTCCGCGGTCCCCCGCCCGTCCAGACCAGGGGGCGCGGGAGAGGCGTCGTCCAGGTCGGCCTGGATACGAGGGCTGGTATCGGGCTCAGAGGACGCGCCCTCGAACGCTTCGGCGGGGCCGACGGACCGGAGCACGTCGACAAACCCGGGCCAGTCTCGGCCTAAAATGACCGGATAGGCCAGGGACGGGGCCACGGCCACGCTGAGCAGCTGGGTTGCTCCGCCTATCGTGAGCGCGAGCTGAGCGGTGGGATACGGCCTCACGTCCCCATGGATGCATTGAATCCGAATTTCCCCCGTGGTTTTCTGCCCCTCCGGAAGGAGTGCCCGTCGAACAAGAGTCTGTCCGCAACCGGAGTCGATCAGACCCACCACGGGGTTCCCGGCGACCTCCATGGGGGCCGTCAACTTGGCCGCTGAGGGCGGACGAGCTCGTCGTTCCCCTGTCTCCACGTGACCGAAGTCACACTCCATGGCGGTGCAGTCGCGTTGCAGGTGACCGCTCTCGCCACACCGGAAGCAGGGGCCCAGCTCTGAGCGCGCGGACCGGGTGGGGGCGCTCGGGGTCCCGCGGGGTTGGCCCGGTCCTGGGGGTTGGACCCAGCGCCCGGAGCCGGTACGTGGTGGCGGCTCAGGGGGTCGGGAGAAAGAGGTTCCCCCGCCTTCCGGGCGCCGAGCCCGGGGCGGGGTTCCCGGCTTGGAGCTGGGGGCCCGCTCTGGCCTCTGGGCGCCTGGTCCGGCCGGGTGGCCGCGGGCTGCTGGCCCCAGAGGGGCCTCCGCTTCTAGGAAGTCCTCCATGAGGGTTACGGCCGCCCGCAAGGTTTGGGGTCGGTGCCGCAGCACCCATGCCCGTCCGGGGGTCGGGAGGATGTGGGTGAACTGTTCAATAACGATCTGTTCTATTACTTCCTTGGCGGTCCTATGTTCCGGCTGGAGCCACCTGCTGGCCGCGTCCTGTAGTTCCTGGGCGACGGCTCGGGGCCGGGCGCCAGGAGGATATCGCTTTCCCCGGAACCGCCGCCGAAAGGTCTCGGGGGTAATATCGAGAGCGTCCAGGATAGCGGCCTTCACTCGCGCATACACCCGAGCCTCGTCGTCCGGTAGTCCCCGGTACGCCTTCTGCGCCGGCCCCGTCAAATAGGGGGCCAGGAGGGTCGCCCACTGCTCCGGGGCCCACCCAGCTACCGTCGCCACCCGTTCGAAGGTGACGAGATATGCCTCGGGATCGTCGTCGGGCCCCATTTTGGCCAGACGGATCGGTGGGGCGGGAGGTGCGGGGGACGCAGCCCCCCCGGGTGCGGCGCCGCCGGGGCTCGGCCACAGGGTGGCGAGCTGCTGAAGGCATTGGGCCTGCTGCTCTCGATGCTGGACCCCCAAGGTCTGGAGCAGCTGCTGCTGGTGGGCTCCCAGCTGCTGCACGAGCTGCTGCTGCTGCTGCTGCTGGCTCTCGGCCAGGAGTTTGATCAGGGCCTCTACCTCCATGGGCGACCCAGGGCGGCCACTGCACCCTGGTTCGGATCCCTTCCGGCAGGGATGGGTCGAGGTCCCTGGTCAGGTGCCACTGTAAGCTGGGCTTCCGTCGCTACCTCCGCTTGCGGAGGGGGCGGGGCGAGGAGCCCGGCCCACGCCCTTCTAAGACGGGCAGGCCAGCAATTGTCCACAGAGCGTCCTCACGCCGGGGAGGCCGGGAGAAGTCTCTGGTGGGCCCCTTGTGCGGGGGGCCGCGGGCAGTGGTTCACGGCGCGCCCCAGGCAGGGGGGGCGCCGGCAAAGGTCTCTGGCGGGCCCTTTGTGGCAGGGGACCACAGGCAGTCGTCCACGGCGCGCCCCAGGCAGGGGGAACGCCGGCAAAAGTCTCTAGCGGGCCCCTTGTGGCAGGGGACCGCGGGCCGTGGTTCACGGCGCGCCCCAGGCAGGGGGGGACGCCGGCAAAAGTCTCTAACGGGCCCCCTTGTGGCAGGGGACCGCGGGCAGTGGTTCACGGCGTGCCCCAGGCAGGGGGGACGCCGGCAAAAGTCTCTAGCGGGCCCCTTGTGGCAGGGGACCGCGGGCAGTGGTTCACGGCGCGCCCCAGGCAGGGGGAACGCCGGCAAAAGTCTCTAGCGGGCCCCTTGTGACAGGGGACCGCGGGCAATGGTCTACGGCGCGCCCCAGGCAGGGGAACGCCGGCAAAAGTCTCTAGCGGGCCCCTTCTGGCAGGGGACCGCGGGCAGGGGTCCGGATGCACAAACCTCCGACTCGGTCGGGTAGACGGCAGCGGGTAGCTCCGGCTCGTCAAGGGGTTCGGGGTCCTCCGTCTCCCCGGGGTCAGCAGCTGAAGCGGGGGGAAGCAGTCCGGCGTCAGCCTCTACCTCCGCCCAAGGCGCCCGCCCCCTGGAGCAAAGGGCCCTGCCCTTTGTACGCCCTGCCCCGCCCCTCCCACAGCTGGGGACGGAGCGAAACTTCCCTGGCCCTGCCTCCTCCTGCGGACCGTGCGGCGCGTCCCGGCTTACTCCGCCCCTCCCGCAGCTGGGGACGGAGTGAGTTTGCCGCGGCCCCGCCCCGTCTCGCGGAAGCCGCGGCGTGTCCCGGCCCGCTCTGCTGCTGGGAGCGGAGCGGACGTGCCGGGGCCCCGCCTCAGTTGGCGGGGGCCGCGGCGCGTCCTGGCCCTGCTCGGTAGGGGGCCACCCCGGCTCCCTACACACCTAAATTAGCTGTTACCACTCAAGAAAGAGATCTTGGAGTCATTGTGGATAGTTCTCTGCTCAATGTGCAGCAGCAGTCAAAAAAGCTAATGAACTGTTAGGAAAGGGATAGATAATAAAACAGAAAATATCATAATGCCTCTATATAAATCCATGGTGCATCTACATATTGACTACTTCATGCAGTTCTGATCACCCCATCTTTAAAAAACAGATGTTAGAATTTGAAAAGGCATTTAGGCGAGCAAGAAAAATTATTAGGGGTAGGGAACAGCTTCCATATGAGGAGAGATTGAAAAGATTGGGACTTCTCAGCATGGACTAAGGGAGGAGGGTATGATAGAGGTTTATAAAATCATGAATGGTGTGGACAAAATGAATTGGAAAATGTTATTTCCCCTTCTGCATGGCATGGGAACCAGGGGGTCACCCAGTGAAACTGGTGGGTTCCGTAGAATCATACAAGATTAGGGTTGGAAAACAAAGGGAGGTACTGCTTCACACAGTCAACCTGTGGAACACATTGCCAGGGGATGTTGTGAAGGCCAAAACTATAGCTGGGTACAAGGAGAATAGGATTAATTCATGGAAGATAGGTCCATCAATGACTATTGGACAAGATGATCAGGAATGTAACCCCATGCTCTGGGTGTCCAAGGCTTCTAACTGTCAAGGGCTGGGAGCAGACAACAGGGTTCTGCTAATTCTGAAGCATCTGGCACTGGCCACTGCCAGAAGGCAGGATACTGGGCTAGGTGAACCATTGGTCTGACCCACTATGGTCATTCTTATGTTCTGAATCAATGGTCCATTTTTCCATAAGTACTTGCCTGCTGTAATAAATCCAATTCAGCAAAATACTTAAGAATGTGCTTAGCTTTAAGTATGCAAGTAGTCCCAATAATTTAAAAGGGATTATTCTCATATTTAATATGTTTAAGCATATTCTTAAATGCTTTACTGGTTCAGGGCCATAATGATGGAATTAAACAAGTTCATTAAAGCCAAACTTAAAACAAAAAAGAGTGTTATACTTTGCCCTGAATATTGCTGGTTCTTACAAAAATTTAACTGGAATGAGTTACAAAGGTAAGGAGCTTAAGCTGAGAGCAGTCAAGGAAAGTTTAATTCATCAATGGCCAGAGTTTCACAGTAGATTTCAACATCCATGATGTGGAGGCATGGGCTCAGAGAACCAGGTCCTAGACCTACTCATTTGTTCTTCACACATTTTTAGAGGACACTGACTTACACTTGAGTCTGAACTGACTGGAGAATTTAGCTGTGGTTCAGATGCTCAGGTCTATGTGGCCATGTTTTGCATGTAGCCTAATCCAGCTCCCACTAAAGTCAATGGAAAGACTGCCTTTGATTACAAGGGAGCAGATCAATTTGGATCAACTCCTATGTGTTTTACATTTATTCTAAACTAGGTGACAGGGGAAAAGTTAGAGTGCAGACTCCAAACATTACCAAATAAAATCAATAAAGAAATTCAATTGTGTTCCTTATGCCGATTTAATAAGCGTATTTTTTAAAGGTGATCTACAAAGGAAAAATGTAATTGAGTTGGACCCCTTTTATTATTTTATGATGTACTGTATATAAAGTCTTGACATTTGGGATAAGGGTATTTTCCCCAATTTAAAACAACAGGAATGTTGTCACGTGTTCCTGAATGTCTCAAACATGCATTAGAAGTTCTCTCAGCCCTTAATTGAAGGAGCAATGGTGTTGAATTGATGATAAAGAGCTTATAGCCAAATATTTTAAATGGCTATTAACAGAAATCAATAAAACAATGTCTTAAACAACTGGAATAAATGTCACTTCCTCCCTCAGTTAATTAGTTCTCACTTTACTGTTCTAAATCTACAAATTCTCCAGTCACCCATAGTCTTCTAGGGCAGACAAAACTTGATTTTCTAATGTAAAAAATATAGTACAAAAACTTTGGTCCTTGTTTCTAAATCATAAAGAAATTATAAAAAGGCACAGGCCCATTTATTTTTCCTTTTACAGATCTCCTTTAAAACATCTTAAGAGTTGAAATTTCCTAGCATGAGCCATCATATCTTGCAACAGCATCCAGCAGCTTTTGCAAAAGGGTGAACTAGCTGAAAAATGTTAATGGTTTTTCTTTCATGCAGTTCTTTAAACTAGAAATTTAAGAGCTTTTTGTGCTATGCAGTATGTGCATGTAAGAGATCAAAGTCCACCAGTCAGTATGGTTTCTAGGAGGAAAAAAACTAAAATAAAATTCAATTATTAAACTGTAAATTATCAGTTTTACTAGTTGTCTGATGCCTTTAGTTTTTCAATATGACGCTTGGCTTAACTTTTTCTGTTTGTTGGAGCTACTGTTATATAAAGTGAAGTCAGAATGCCAATTTATATAAGGAATAGACCAATGGTCCCCAACCTTTTCATCTGGCGGGCGCCAGACGAAGGACTGTGGCAGCGGTGGAGCACCCGCCGAAATGCTGTCGAATTTCTGCTGTATTTCGGCGGCGACATCTCTTGATGACGTCACTTGTCGGCGACAAACAGTGTCATCGAGAAGCGTCGCCACCGAAATGCCGCAGAAATTTGGGGGCAACGCCTCTCGATGACGTCACTTGTCAGCAGCAAGCGGAGTCATCGGACAAGCGGCGTCATCGAGAGGCATCGCCCCCGGCGGCATTTCGGCGGATGCTCCACCGCCGGCCAGGATGCGGGGACCCCTGGAATAGACTTTTTCAAGGTTGATGTGCAGGTGCCTAAAGTGTGTAAATGAACTGCTGAAAACCCTCAAAGGAATCATATTTTTTGTTACCTATGTTGTATATGATGGATGACCATCAGCCATGCAGCTCTCCTTTATTACTATTACAGCTGCTGCTTTTTTATTTCTGTTTTTATAGGGTTGCATTATTTTCTTTCACAGCGTCCTCTCGTTATTGATGTCTCATAGCCTCACAGACTTTAATATCAGAAGGGATCATCATGGTCATCTAATCTGCGGGTCCCTCGGTCCCTCTCGGAGGGAAGGACTTGCTGCCGAAGAAGAAAGCGACATGGTGGAGCTGCCACTGATAGTGATCGCGGCTTTTTTTTTTTCCCGACGCTTGGGGCGGCAAAAACCCGGGAGCTGGCCCTGATTGCAGGCCACAAAACCTCACCTACCCACTCCTGTAATAGACCCCTAACCTCTGGCTGAGTTACTGAAGTCCTCTGATCATGGTTTAAAATCTTAAAGTTACAGAGAATTCACAATTTAAATAGTTTAAATCTGCAAATGACCCCAAGCTGCAGAGGAAGGTGAAAAACCCCCACGATCTCTGGCCCAGGGAGAAAATTACTTCCTGACCACAAATATGGCTTATTCTCCCTCTTGGGTTTTCACCTCCCTCCTGTCTGCTCCCAGAAAGTGACTGCAGTCTCTTTTCCTGCAGCCCCTTTCTGCTGCAAACTTCTTGGCTTTATAAGTCCAGCCTTCTGAGCCTCTTGTTCAGTTAAGCCTGGCCTTCCCTCCAGGTGCAGCCAGGTATCCTAACTGGCCCCTCAGGCATGGGCGGCGGGTAACCCCCCCCTTTGGGGAGGCTAGCCTGCCGGCCCTGCCCCTTCCGCCCAAGCCTCCTGCCCACATGCTAGAGCCCCAAACCCTCCCCTCCCCTCCTGAAAGGAAAAGCCCTGAGGGGGTCCCACAACCGGAGGAGCCCTGGCCCGCCCACTCCAGCTTCCCCCATACTCCCCCCACACACACACACACTCCCCAGCACCAGACTGGGCCAGCCCCAGTACTGGACAGAGCCACCAGACACCCTGAGCATTAGGCCAAGCCAGGTCCAGCGCTGGGCCAAGCCGGCAGCCTCCCCGAGCACCAGCTCCTTTTGCCCCTGTAGGGGGGACCATGCGGCCCAGTTGTCCGGTAGTGGGGCAGCTACCAGGGAAGGTTTCTCTGGCCTATTATACCCACCGCCCATGCCCTCAGGCATACATTAACCCCTTTGGGGCCTATGTGGGGTGTTCGCACAGTTCTACTCTCAAGTCAAGGAGGGCTGGATGCAGCATCTCCTAAGAGACTTGTTATTAGTCTGGGTACTTGATAGCAATATGAGACAATCCTTTACCTCCATGCCTCCACTGGCCTGCGTGTTTGGCCATGCCAGTGCACTCAGCTTCCTTCCGCTCAGGATGAACTTGTAATCACTGTGTGCTAATGCATTCATTGCCATTACACTGCCAGGAGCCTCCTTCGTTTGATAGATTCTTTTCGTTCGATTTTTTTCTCTCTTCATGCTCCTAAAACACATCAGAAAAATGGATGTGTGTACACTTCAGTTTGATTATAGCAATCTCTCTCCCTCCTGCCCTTCCTGCCCTGTGTTTCTTTTGAACAAATTAAAACTACAGAAAATTCAGTGTAAAAGAAAATAGAATCATTCAGGGATATATTGTGCCAAACAAGCTGATTTCCCAGTTCCAAAGGACTCCAATCAAGTTTTAGGAACAGAATAAATCACAACTACTTCCTCTCTTCCTAGTCTTCAATTTTCACTAGCCTATGTTCAGCAATCACACCTGAGCTCCTGTGGCATTACCTTTATCCACATAGGGTCAGAGTGTGGAACCCTGGCTCACACTGAAAAGTAGAAGTTCATACAGGTATATGTGAGGTAAGTTACTGCTCTATGAGAGTAAGGGACTTACAGTCTGGCCCACATCCCATAGAAAGTCTATTCAAGGTCCAGGTAACTTTCTGTCTTCCTAGTGCTAATACCCTTTTAAAAGCACTGTGTTAGTCATTCACATTTCAATCACCAGACCTCATTTACTAATAGAAACAAAAGCTAAAACAGCAGCTGGCTCTTACACTTTTGAGCTGCTTCATGGTATTTTTATTAGGGCTGTCAAGCGATAAAAAAATTAATCACGATTAATCACGCTATTAAAAATTAATCACAATTAATCACGCTGTTAAACAATAATAGAATACCATTTATTTAAATATTTTTTGATGTTTTCTACATTTTCAAATATATTGTTTTCAATTAGAACACAGAATATAATGCTCACTTTATATTTTTTAATTCAAATATTTGCACTGTAAAAAACAAAAGAAATAGTATTTTTCAATTCACCTAATACAAGTAATGTAGGGCAATCTCTTTATCATGAAAGTTGAATTTATAAATGCAGAATTATGTACAAAAAATAATTGCTTTCAAAAATAAAACAATGTAGAACTTTAGCACTTACACGTCCACTCAGTCCTACTTCAGATAATCACTCACACGAACAAGTTTGGTTACAATTTGCAGGAGATAATGATGCCCATTTCTTGTTCACAATGTCACCTGAAAGTGAGAACAGTCATTCACATGGCACTGTTGTAGCTGGTGTCACAAGATATTGACATGCCAGATGTGCTAAAGATTCATATGTCCCTTCAAGCTTCAACCACCATTCCAAAGGATAATGCATCCATACTAATGGTGGGTTCTGCTTGATAACAATCCAAAGCAGTTCGGACCGACCCATGTTCATTGTTATCATCTGAGTCAGATGCCACCAGAAGAAGGTTGATTTTATTTTTTGGTGGTTCAGGTTTTATAGTTTCTGCATTAGAGTGTTGCTCTTTTAAGACTTCTGAAAGCATGCTCCACACCTCTTGAGATTTTGGACGGCACTTCAGATTCTTAAACCTTGAGTTGAAACAAACATGTGCTGGGTCATCATCCAAGACTGCTATAACTTTAAATATATGGCAGAATGTGGGTAAAACAGAAAAGGAGACATACAATTCTCTCCCAAGGAGTTCAGTCACAAATTTAATTAACACATTTTTTTTAACGAACGTCATCAACATGGAAGCATGTCCTCTGGAATGGTGACCTAAGCATGAAGAGGCATACAAATGTTTAGCATATTTGGCATGTAAATACCTTGGAATGCTGGTTACAGAAGTGCCATACAAACACCTGTTCTCACTTTCAGGTGACATTGTAAATAAGAATCAGGCAGCAATATCTCCCATAAATGTAAACAAATTTGTTTGTCTTAGGGCTAGTCTACACTTACCAGCCGGGTCAATGCGGTGAGTTCGACTTCTCAGAGTTCGAACTATCGCGTCTAATATGGATGCGATAGTTCGAACTCCGGAAGCGCCGCGGTCGACTCCGGTACTTCACCACTGCAAAAGGTGGTGGCGGAGTCGACCTTGGAGCTGCGGACTTCGATTCCGCGGCGTCTGGATGGGTGAGTAATTCGAACTAGGGTACTTCGAATTCAGCTACGCTATTCACGTAGCTGAACTTGCGTACCCTAGTTCGACCCCCGCCCTTAGTGTAGACCTGCCCTTAGTGATTGGTTGAACAAGTAGTAGGACTGAATGGACTTGTAGGCACTAAAGTTTTACATTTGGGGTTTTTTGAGTGCAGTTATGTATTTTTGTACATAATTCTACATTTGTAAGTTACACTTTCACTGGTGGGTCTTGCCCACATGATCAGGGTCTAATTCATCACCATATTTGAGGTCAGGAAGGAATTTCTCCCCAGTTAAGACTGGCAGAAACCCTGGGCGGGGGGTTCACCTTCCTCTGCAGCATGGGGCACAGGTCACTTGCTGGTTTGAACTAGTAAATGGTGGATTCTCTGTAATTTCAAATGTTTAAATCAAGAGTTGATTACTTCAGTAACTCAGCCAGAGATTATGTGTCTATTACAGGGTGGGTGAGGTTCTGTGGCCTGCAATGTGCAGGAAGTCAGACTAGAGTATCAAGATGGTCCCTACTGTCCTTAAAATCTATGAGTCTTTAAATGAGGTGAGCCCACATTGTCCAAAACTCAAAAGAAACCAAAAACTTTAATGCAGCCTGAGCCCTCACACCAGCTCCTGCCTCCCGTAGAACTGACATCAGACAGCACCACCCAACAGAAGAAGGCTTTGCTTCAGTCCTGTTACTTCCTAAGTATTTCTTCCAAACCACACCCACCTGCAACCCCCTTAATGGGGAAGTGCAAGCCTATTACAATATATTACTTTCCCCCTAGAAGAATAGACACTTTGCAATTGCCCATTTTCCTTCAGTGCTAGGCAGAGGATGGCACACATGTGGGAAAAGTTTAGAAATACAGGAAATTCATATATTGTATGTAGTGTTGTAGTAGCCACGTCAGGCCCAGGATATTAGAGAGACAAGGTGGGTGAGGTAATATCTTTTATTGAACCAACTTCTGTTCGTGAGAGACACAATAGTAAGTGTCTGTGTGTGTGTCTCTGTGTGTCCAGACTACAGTGACTGTTGCTAGACTTCCTGGATAATGCCATTAGCCCTAGGTTTCCCTTAACCGTTTGCTCTCCATTTTCCATCTTCATTCAGGTTACCCACACTTCTACTTTTTCTCTGGAAAAGGGTAAAATTTTAGAAAGGAGTAAAATTTCGTACCCAAGGTTTGCACCCTCTGGGGTATTAATATCTTTGTACTGTGATCCAGATCCTAGACAATGTTAGGGCTTCTTTGCCCAACACTTACTGCACAAAGCATTGTGATGCCAGTTTAGCCATTCACACACATTCTACACCCTCCTCCTTTTTGTCCCGGATGTAAAAACTAGTCACAGGAAGGAGAGGGTGAAACCAGAATGCCCCTGAACTCCAGCTGTCTCTGCTGCTGTAACAGTCTCTTGGAGCCATAGGTAGCTGGTCTTAAATTGAAAGCAGTCCTGAAGTTGGCCTAAGTCATGCTGGTGCCCAGTTTGGCTCCCATCCAACCCAAGGTATGAAATGAGGTATAAAGGTGACTCAGAGGCACTATGCCTCCATCTTTGGTCCTGCACTGAGAACAGTGCTGTCAGGTTGAAATATCTGGGTCTGCATCTTGAGCAACATAGAGGTGGGGAGATAAATGCATGCTTCAAGGGGGGAAAGAACCTAAAAAACTCAGAGGATTATTTCATTAATTTGAGCATGTTCTCACTGATCTGATTTCAAAATGAGAGCTGTGTATATCCCCCAAAAGATTGCCGCCACAAGTGAAGACAAGTCCGGGTAATTTGGTTGCAACAGCTGATATGCTCCTTCTTCTTTTAATGTCATTATGAAAAACATATCTAACTTCTGAAGGTAGTTTAAGTTTAATTAACTTTAATTTTCATGGTTCCTTGATAATCACTAAAACTTTAATGTGTTTACTGCTATTGGGCAAAATCCAAACTTTTATTTAAAAGGACTGAGTTTAATGCAACTTACTTTATGTAATTTCACTTTTTGCTTTCCCCCGTTTCCTTTAACTCCCTGAGGTCTGCGAAAGCTAAGAGTCAGTGAAGCAACTTTAAGATTTAATAAGTATTACTATTCCTGCTTCATATTCCTTCATTACTCACTTTTATTAACTGTTTTGTCTAACTGCTTTGCCTTCAGGTAGATGGAAAATTAGTGATTTATTCAATTGTTTTAGGGGGAAAAATACTGCTGGGCAGTACTGGCCTATACCCAGGTGGTTAGAGCAATGGTAGAAAAATAGTTCTCTGCCTTTGTATCGACAGCAGTTAACCCTTAACTCTTATAAGGCTACAGTATTTGTAGGCCCCAGAAAGGATCTGATCTCTTATAGGTGCGATGGAAAAAGACCTTGGGAAAATATAGCTAAGGAATTTTCCCTTCTGTTTAAGACTATAATCCAGAATTAAATCCTACATATTCAATAGATTATTCCTGTCTAGTTTAGCAGACAGGGCCCAGAAAGAAAAAAAACGGTTACTTACCTTTGTAACTGTTGTTCTTCGAGATGTGTTGCTCATATCCATTCCAGTTAGGTGTGTGAGCGCCGCGTGCATGTTCGTCGGAAGATTTTTACCCTAGCAACCCCAGTGGGTCGGCTGAGCGCCCCCTGGAGTGGTGCCATAACGGCACCGTATATATACCTCAGCCGACCCACCCGACCCTCAGTTCCTTCTTGCCGGCAACTCTGACAGTGGGGAAGGAGGGTGGGTGTGGAATGGATATGAGCAACACATCTCGAAGAACAACAGTTACAAAGGTAAGTAACCGTTTTTCTTCTTCGAGTGATTGCTCATATCCATTCCAGTTAGGTGATTCCCAAGCCTTACCTAGGCGGTGGGGTCAGAGAAAGATGTGGCGGAATGTAGGACCGCGGAGCCAAAGGCTGCATCATCACGAGACTGCTGGACCAGCGCATAGTGAGATGCGAAGGTATGAACCGATGACCAGACTGCCGCACGGCATATTTCTTGTATTGGCACGTGTGCCAGAAAGGCGGCGGATGAAGCCTGGGCTCTAGTAGAGTGGGCGGTGAGATGGCCCAAGGGAACGTGAGCTAAGTCATAACAGGTGCGTATGCACGCCGTCAGCCACGAGGAGATCCGCTGCGATGAAACGGGAAGATCTCGCATCCGGTTGGCGACTGCAACGAACAGTTGAGGGGATTTACGGAACGGTCTAGTCCGATCTATATAGAAGGCCAGCGCCCGACGAACATCGAGGGAGTGAAGATGCTGCTCGCGTGAGGATGCATGCAGTTTTGGAAAGAAAACCGGCAGGAAGATGTCTTGGTTGTTGTGGAAAGCCGATACCACTTAAGGGAGAAACGCAGGATGCGGACGCAGCTGTACCTTGTCCTTATGAAAGACAGTATAGGGCGGGTCCACCGTGAGCGCTCGGAGCTCAGAGACCCGCCTAGCCGATGTGATAGCTACCAAAAAGACCGTCTTATAGGACAGGTACAGCAGTGAGCAGGTGGCCAACAGCTCAAAGGGTGGAGACGTGAGCCTGCTGAGGACCAGGTTCAGGTCCCAGGTAGGAGTCGGGCGATGTACTTGAGGGTAGAGACACTCAAGGCCCTTCCGGAACCTAGCAGTCAAAGGGTGAGAGAAGACCGTATGGCCACGCTCTCCTGGGTGGAAAGCAGATATGGCCGCTAAGTGTACCTTTAGCGAGGATAATGCTAGGCCTTGCTCCTTCAGGGACCAGAGGTAGTCAAGGACAACTGGGACAGAGAGCTTCGAAGGGTCAGCGTTGCGCGCCTGAGCCCAGCAGGTGAAGCGCTTCCATTTGGCTAGATAGGTAGAGCGAGTGGAAGGCTTCCTGCTGCTTAACAAGACATGTTGTACAGGAGCAGAGCAGCGCAGTTCCGACTCATCTAGCCACGCAGGAGCCATGCCATAAGGTGGAGGGCTATCAGGTCTGGGTGACGGAGAGTGCCGTGATCTTGGGTGATAAGATCCGGGTGAAGCGGCAGATGAATCGGGCTGGCTATGGAGAGACGGAGCAGCGTGGTGTACCAGTGCTGCCTGGGCCACGCTGGCGCAATCAAGATGAGATGTGCTCTGTCTTGTCGGAGCTTCAGCAAGACCCTGTGGACTAGGGGAAACGGGGGAAATGCGTAGAGCAGATGATGAGTCCAGGGAATGAGAATAGCGTCCGACAGGGACCCCGGTGACAGGCCTTGAAAGGAGCAAAAGTCCTGGCATTTGCGGTTCGCTCGAGATGTGAACAGGTCTATGCGGGGAAACCCCCACTGTTGGAAAATTGTGTGGGCAACATCCGGTCTCAGCGACCATTTGTGGCAGAGAAATGATCTGCTCAGGCGATCTGCTAAGGAGTTGTTCACGCCTGGGAGGAAGAACGCCACCAGGTCTATTGAGTGGGCTATGCAGAATTCCCACAGTTGTGTCATCTCGTGGCAGAGTGGTGAAGAGCGAGTTCCCCCTTGTTTGTTGATATAATACATGGCCGTTGTGTTGTCCATAAAGACTGAGACACAACGGCCGCTGAGTTGAGTTTGGAACGTCTGGCACGCGAGGCGGACTGCGCGTAGCTCCCTGACATTGATGTGCAGGTTCAGTTCCTGCCACGACCAGAGGCCCTGTGTACGAAGGTGGCCAAGATGAGCTCCCCATCTGAGGGACGAGGCGTCCGTCATCAGGGAAAGTGAAGGCTGAGGTGGATGGAATGGGACCCCTGCGCACACTTGGGACGGTGTCAGCCACCAGTCCAGGGAGCGAAGGACGCTCGTTGGAATGGTGAGCAGGGTGTCCAGAGGGTCTCTGTGTGGACGATATACAGAGTTGAGCCACAGCTGAAGGGGGCGAAGGCGGAGCCTGGCATGCTTGGTGACGTAAGTGCAAGCCGCCATGTGACCCAGGAGGCGGAGGCAAGTACGAGCCGAAGTCATACGAGATGTCTGAAGCCCTTGAATGACCTGTGTGAGGGCCTGGAACCAGAGCTGAGGAAGGTAGGCCCTGGCTAGAGAAGAGTCCAGGGTCGCTCCGATGAAGTCCAGCCTCTGGGTTGGTATTAAGATGGACTTCTCCAGATTGAGTAGCAGGCCCAGGTGCGTGAACAAGTCCCTGATCACTGCTACATGCTGCTGTACTTGGGTTCGCGAACTGCCCCTGATGAGCCAGTCGTCTAGGTAGGGAAACATGGAGATGCCGCGCCGACTGAGGTGGGCGGCGACGACGGCCATGCACTTGGTAAATACCCTTGGGGCCGTGGATAGGCCGAAGGGGAGGACCGCAAACTGGAAGTGAAGGTGATTGAGCGTAAATCGTAGAAAACGCCTGTGTGGTGGAGAGATGGTGATGTGAAAATAAGCGTCCTTCATATCGATGGCGGCATACCAGTCTCCAGGATCCAGGGAAGGAATGATGGTTCCCAAGGAGACCATGCGGAACTTCAACTTCTGCATGTATTTGTTGAGGTCTCGCAGGTCTAGGATAGCCCGGAGGCCCCTTTTGGACTTGGGGATCAAGAAATAACGGGAATAAAACCCCTTGCCTCTTTCCCTCTGTGGAACCTCCTCTACCGCTCCGATAGCGAGGAGCGTCTGCACTTCTTGGAAGAGGAGTTGCTCGTGAGAGGGGTCCCTGAAGAGGGACCAGGAAGGAGGGTGGGAAGGAGGGGGTGAAACAAATTGGAGGTGGTATCCACGTTCCACTGTGCGTAGGACCCAGGCATCGGAGGTCAGCCGGGACCACGCCGGGAGGAAGTAGGAAAGGCGGTTGGAAAAGGGGGGGAAGGATCCTGGACAAGAGCTGGTAGGTCGTCCCCCGGCTCATCTTCAAAATGATGACTTCGGCCCCGCCGGAGGCTTAGTTGTGGCCCGACCTTGGGACGGTTGTGGGCCAGGCTGTCGTCGGCGTCCCCCTCGACCGCGACGTCTACCTGAGTCCTGCCTGTACCGGGGCATAAAATAAGGCCGGTTAAGCTGGGGACGGAACGGACGTCTCTGGGTTACAGGAGTGTGCATCCCCAAAGTGCGGATAATAATCCTATTATCCTTCAGGCTTTGGAGCCTGGAGTCCGTCTTCTCAGAGAACAATCCCTTGCCGTCAAAGGGAAGGTCCTGGATAGTATATTGTAATTCGGGGGGGAGATTCGAACTCTGCAGCCAAGAGATGCGTCGCATGGTAATGCCGGCAGCGAGAGTCCGAGCTCCCGAATCGGCCGCATCCAAGGAGCCCTGTAACGATGTCCGCGCCACCTTTTTACCTTCCTCTACGAAGGCTGCAAATTCTTGGCGTGCGTCCTGGGGAAGCAGTTCTTTATACTTCTCCACCTCGGCCCATGTGTCATGGCCATAGCGGCTCAATAAGGCCTGCTGGTTAGCGACTCGTAGCTGTAGGGCCCCCGCAGAGTAGACCTTGCGGCCTAGAAAGTCCATTCTCCTTGCGTCCTTAGATTTAGGCGCTGGGGCTTGTTGACCGTGGCGCTCTCTGTCGCTGACGGATTGGACCACTAACGACGAGGGTGGAGGGTGGACATACAAATACTCATATCCCTTGGAGGGAACCATATACTTGCGTTCCACCCCTTTGGCTGTGGGAGTAATAGAGGCCGGTGCATTGGCTTGGATAGTCTTTATGAATGGCAGGGCCACCCTGGTTGGGGCATCTGCCGACAAAATAGTAACCACTGGGTCGTCCACCTCTGACACCTCCTCTGCTTGGAGGTCCATGCGCAACGCCACCTGCCGGAGAAGATCTTGGTGTGCCCTCAAGTCAATCGGAGGGGGCCCTGAGGACGAAGACCCCGCTACCGCTTCATCCGGGGAGGAGGAAGAAGATACCCCTGGGACGATCGTGTCATGTCCCGCCTCTAGGTCCTGTGGGGGTTCCTGGTCGAGAGGCTCCTGAGCAGGCTGGAGGGGTGATGGTACGTCCATCTGAGTTTGAGGGCGGCTTATCGTAGCCTCTGGGATGCGCGCTTCTGAAGACACTGCGCGGGTGGGAGGCAGAGGAGCACCTTGGGCCTGGTGGTAAGCCCAAGGAGTCCAAAAACCCCATTGACGAGGGTCTTGGTCAGTGTACTGGGCCTCCTGGAATATCCCCGAGGGCACCTGAGGGTCCTGCTCAACCACATAGTAGCTGTCAGCCTGCGATGAGCCCGACGCGTGCCGAGATGGCCATGGAGGGGCGGAGAAGCCTGGCGCCGAGGTGCCGACGGAACGTGTTCCTCTGCACTCCGGTGACTGGTGCCGGGAGACAGAGTAGCCTCGAGAGCGAGAGCAAGACCGGGACCTACGACCGGCACGGTGCTGGGAGGTCGACCGCGATCTCCACTCTCGATGCTGCGAGTGGCTTCGAGAGGCACGGCGTCCGTATCGGCACTGGGATCTGGATCGGTGCCGTGAGTGACGTGTCGGAGAGTGGGAGAAAGATCGGTGCCACAAGTCTGACCGGCGCCGCGTGGCAGAGCGGTGCCGTGACTGCAAGCGGCGTTGCGATCGACGCCGAGAATTAGATCTGCGGTGGGACCGGGAACACTCGTGAGATCTGGATCGGGAGCGGTGCCGGTCCGACTCAGTGCCGGCAGGTGGTTTGAGCAGCGCCGGCTTGCCGATAGATCGGGGCATCCGCACCGCCGGCGCCGGGGGTGGGGGCGGTGCCGTGTCCGTTAGAGCAATAAGGTCCTTTGCTGCTGTGAAGGACTCAGGAATTGACGGCAATGTGAGCTCAACCGCGGGCGGTGCCGGGGAGGACACAGGATCCGGACTCGACGGCCTCTGTGGGGCCGGAGTTGGTGGTACTGGCAGAGTTGCCGGTGCCAGATCAGTCGGTGCCGCGGCAGGTTTCGGTGCCGGGCGGTCCGGACGGGGCACAGTCTGCAGCCTCAAAGCGGGCGGTGCCGAGGCAGCAGCGGCCTTCGCTTTTTTCGCCTTTGGCAAGAGAGAGCGTCTCGGGGTCGATTTCAGTGCCGATGGTGCTCTCTGTTTGGGCAGAGAAGAGTGACCCTGTGCCGAGGAGGTACTGCGAGAGTCTGAATGTGGTGCCGAAGCCGGAGGGGTTAAGGCTGCCTCCATGAGGAGCTGTTTGAGTCTGATGTCTCTCTCCCTCTTGGTGCGCGGCTTAAAAGCCTTGCAAATGGGGCACTTAGAAGATAAGTGAGACTCTCCCAGGCACTTTAAACAGGAGCTATGTGGATCTCCTGTAGGCATAGGCCTGCGGCAGGCCGAGCATGGCTTGAATCCCGGGGAGCCGGGCATGCGCTCCGGTCCCGGGCGCGGGAAGGGGCTAATCCCCTAACCTGCTAACTACTATAACTCTAAAACTGAGGTAAACTAATAAAACAAGAAAAGACTAAAAACTAAGATAATAACTATGTACAATTTTACAATAGAAGAACTATGAGGAAGCTAGGGAAGCGGAGGTCAGGCAAGCTGCAATCCACCGTTCCAACGACCGACACGGGCGGTAAGAAGGAACTGAGGGTCGGGTGGGTCGGCTGAGGTATATATACGGTGCCGTTATGGCGCCACTCCAGGGGGCGCTCAGCCGACCCACTGGGGTTGCTAGGGTAAAAATCTTCCGACGAACATGCACGCGGCGCGCGCACACCTAACTGGAATGGATATGAGCAATCACTCGAAGAAGAATAAATGATCAGTCTTCCCTGTCCAGTATAATTAACATACACTTGCTAATACAACTTTTTTAATAGATCTCTCAGACACAACTTCCCCATACAACCAATTTTAAAAATATTTACATTTAGAAGGGAGAGGAAGACCAGGAACAGAGTAGGCCATTTACTCAATGAAGAGGGAAAGGCAATAACAGAAGACGCAGCAACAACCAGAATGTTAAATGTTCTTATTTTCTTTGCTTCAGATTTCACCAAAAAGGTTAACAGTGAGTGGATGACCAACATAGTGAACATCAGTGTAAATGAGGTAGGATCTGAGGCTAAAATAGGGAAAGAATAAGTTAAGAAATACTTAGACTAGTTAGATGTCTTCAAGTCAGCAGCACCTGATGAAGTACACCCTAGAATACTTAAGAAACTGGCTGAAGAGCTCTCTGAGCCATTAGCGATGAACTTTGAGAACTCACGGAGGACGGAAGAGATTTCAGAGGACTGGAAAAGGGCAAATATAATACCTATATATAAAATGGGGAATAAGGACTGTGATGCTGGCAGACCAGGTGCCAGTTCATGCTAAGGCCTCAGGCCTCCTAGAACATTTACAAATGCATAGCTAGAAACCAGTTTTGCTTAGCTATGTTAGCACTATCAAAATAGATACTAGATGTTAAATTGATAAGAATGTGTTCAGTGTTTAGGCTTTATGAACTGCTTGTAGGATACTGCATATATTGATCAAACTTATAATCTCTATAGCCTATGGTATAAAGTTATATTGAGTGTTTGCATTGTAAACCTCTGTAACTGTGTAATTCACCAAACAGGAAAAGAAGCATTGATTAAGGTAAAGTACTCATACGACACACAAGATGGCCCATTGAAGGCAAATGACATACTATGTAGCATCAAAGCAGAGGGACTTGGTTGATTGCATTCCTAACTCCCTCCTGGAAGGAGAGACCTTGCACATGACTCATCCCCATCAGCTTGGATTCTGGGGTGAAAGGGGATAAAAATTCCTGACAAGGAGAAACTGGATCTCTTTTCTGTTTGGACTCTCACAAGGGCTGGAGCTAAGAAACAAAAGCAGAGATCCCCTGGGTCAACATGGTTTAGACCAAAAAGACCTGGACAGCTTATTACATCTCCTTCATCTTTTGGAGCCATAGATTGCAACTCATTTGTGCTTATATGTTGCCACTTTAACCTGTAAATAACTCTCTCATTTCTTTTTCCTAGTTAATAAATCCTTAGTTAGTTTACTATAGGATTGGCTACCAGCATTGTCTTTGGTATAAGATACATGGTGCAAATTGATCTGGGATAAGTGACCGGTCTCTTGAGACTGGGAGCAACCTGAATATTTTGAGATTTTTGGTGTAAATGACCATTTATCTCTAAGTCTAGCATATAGTGCTTCAGAAGTTCACATTTGTTACTATGTTGGTGAAATCTAATTATAGAACATACCACAAATTTGGAGTATCTACCATGCATTTTTACAGTCCACCTTGAGGTTGGCACTCAGTCGTGAGCCACTCCAGACAGCATGACAAGGACAACTCAGGGAATTATAGACCAGTCAGATTAACTTTGGAACCCAGAAAGATAATGAAGCAAATTAACAATCAGTTTGTAAGCACCTAGAAGATAATAAGGTGATAAGTAACTGTCAACATGGATTTCTCAAGAACAAATCATGTCAAACCAACCTGATATCCTTCTTTGACAGGGTAACAAGCCTGGTGGATAAGGAGGAAGCAGAAGATGTGATATATTTGAACTTTAGTAAGGCTTTTGCTACTATCTAACATGACCTTCTCATAAGCAAATTAGGGGAATATAACCTAAATTAACCTGTTATAAAGTGGCAGCATAATGTTTGGAAACCCATATTCAGAGAGTAATTATCAAGGGGTCACAATCAAGTTGGAATCGCATATCAAGTTGGGTCCCGCAGAGATCTGTGCTTGGTCTGGTTCTATTCAATATCTTCATAATGATTTGGATAATGGCATAGATAGTATATGTGGAAATTTTGCAGATGATACCAAGCTGGAAGGGGATGTAAGCACTTTGGAGGCCAGGATTAGAATTCAAAATGATCTTGACAAACTAGAGAAATGGTCTGCAATAAATAGGATGAAATTTAATATGGACAAAGGCAAAGGACATTTAACAATGCCTAAGATGAAATAATCAATTGCACACCCAAGCCGCCGATTTAAACTACATTATACTATTAAAGATTTAGAACATCTTGAAGAAGAGAGTATTTGTTGAACTCTGGGGAGGTTGCATGTTTTGCTGCCAAGCTAATTATTTACTAGAGTGGAAACCATGTTAGTTCCCTCTCACAACATGCAGACACTCCGCTACCATCTTGCAAGTGTTATTCACAGAAAGATGCAAAAAGTCTGTAAATGGAATATGAGCACAGCAAGTCAAAGGAGTAATCCAGGGAAGGCAGGCAGTGAAATCTCTATGAAAATAATGCCCTTTCAGCTCTGTCCATGAAAAGTAATAAAAAAACTCAGTACTGCTTTTGAAATTATGGTATCTCCATAGCAACCAAAGCATCCAAAAAGACAGGAGGAAAGTAAATATGATGCAAGAAATAAGGAGCAGGATTTCACAATGTGGTTCGGTAAATGAGGACTTGACCTAACACAAGAGATAATAATGGGGAGAGTTTGATTGCTGCTGCTAAGTTAGGTGAAGAAGCTTTGCTAACAATATGACCTAACATACTGTGGGGGAAAATCATGAGTCTAGGCTTTTCTGCTTGGCCTGGGCCTGCCTGGCAGCTGACAGGCCCAAACCCTGAGCTAAGCTAAGTATTGTGCTCCCTGACAAAGGTGGTCAGGGGTTGGACTGTGGGAAGCGGGGGCCAGAGGGTGGGTGATGGAAAGCCCCCAAAACAGGAACAATTTGCCATATGTGCCTACTGCTGTTAAAATATAAATTTAAAAATTGGAGATATCCCTATCTCCTAGAACTGGAAGGGACCTTGAAAGGTCATTGAGTCCAGCCCAACCTCCTGCCTTTACTAGGCAGGACCAAGTACTGATTTTTGCCCCAGATCCCTAAGTGACCCCCTCAAGCATTGAACTCACAACCCTGGGTTTAGCAAGCCAATGCTCAAACCACTGAGCTATTCCTATCCTCCCCCTCTTCCAGCTCCTTGTGTCAAGCAATAAGGTAACCTAAAAGTGTGAAGCAATCAGACCATATTTCCCCCTACTCCATTTGTGTAACCATGCCACCTCCTATCCCATTTGTGTAACTACCCCATTGTGTAACTGGACCCCGTAAAAGGACAATTGTGTAATAAGCACCCCATAAAAGGCAAGGTTGTAACAGTGTTGAAAACCACCAAAAAGCCCTCTACTCACATTGCACCCATCCTAGCGAAGGTTGCAACAGATGGCTAGAAAGTACCAAAAGACCCTAACTCTATTTTTCCTAATAAGGTCACTGTTACTCAATTGTGTGTAACTTGATTCCAAATATGGTCACTTATTACTTAACTGTGTGTAATTTGTTTGCTGTTCTAAGTTTTAAAAGCTGCTGTGTCCTTAACATTGGGGGAGCAGTTCTGACAACTGCTACCCCCAATGCGTTAGTGTGTTCGTCAATAAATGGGCCTCAGGCTGAGTCTCTGATCAAAATGATGCGTGGGTGAATTTTTCCACAACAATACTGTACTGACAATTGCCCAATACCTTGTGACGATCTGTACCTCGGGGAAACATCCTACACCCATACGTTCATCTTTATAAAATGATTGTGTGCAGGGGCGGCTCTAGCGTTTTGGCCGCCCCAAGCAGTCATGCGCGGGAGGCACCCCGGAGCCGCGGACCTCCTGCGGGCATGACTGCGGAGGGTCCGCTGGTCCCGCGTGGCTCGGCTGTACCCCCCGCGGCTGCGGACGCGGCGGCTCCGCTTGAGCTGCCGCAGTCATGCCTGCGGGAGGTCCAGCCGAGCCGCGGGACGAGCGCCCTCTCCGCAGTCATGCCTGCGGCAGGTCCGGTCATCCCGGGGCTCCGGTGGACCTCCCGCAGGCATGACTGCGGCAGGTCCGCCGGGCAGCCTGCCGCCCCCCCTCGGCCGCAGGGGACGCCCCCTAGATTTGGCCGCCCTAGGCACCAGCTTGTTTTGCTGGTGCCTAGAGCCGCCCCTGATTGTGTGGTATCCAATGCAAAGTTTGTCATGTTGTGTGTCTTTGGAAGGCTCATGATGCACTGAGCATGGTTGTTATAGTGATGGTATAGTAACTGTTACAGTAATGTTATAGGTTATAATTTCATGTATATAGTTATGAGACTGAAAATGTGTCCTCATGGCTTAGAGCAAGCCCAGGCAAAAACTCTCCAAGAACAGAGAGGCAGTACATCTCATCAGAGCATGTATGGGACAAACCCTGCCCAGCCTCACAGGAACAAAGGATGCTGGCCTAGGCCACAACAAAAGGATCTGTTAGATTCTGAGTCATGCCCCTTCCTTTGGTCAGTATGGGACTGTGATGAAGTAATGCTCATCTGACTCTGAAGGGAAGAGGGGTGGCAAGGCCAAGAGGGAAGAAAGGACATGATAAAAGGGAGAGATATTTGCCATGCTCTCTCTTCCACCTGTATGTACAGACACAACACCAAGCGACTTAAGCACTGATCAAAGGGGAGAGCCTGAAGAGCAACCAGGCAGCCTGTGGTGAGAAGCATCTAAGTTTGTAAGGGCACTGAAAGTGCTAAGATCAGCTTAGAATGCATTTTGCTTTTATTTCATTTGACCGTGTTTTGACTTATAATCACTTAAAATCTATCTTTATAGTTAATAAATGTGTTTGTTTATTCTACCTGAAGCAGTGCATTTGGTTTGAAGCATGTCAGAGGCTCCTCTTGGGATAACAAGCCTCGTACATATCAATTTATTTGTTAAATTGATGAACTCAGATAAGCTTGCAGTGTCCAGCAGGCATAACTGGGCACTGCAAGACGGAGGTTCCTACGGTTGTGTCTGGGACCGGAGGTACTGGGTAGTGTCATTCGGTTGCACAATCCAAGGAGCAGCTTACATACCAGAAGCTGTGAGTGAACAGTCCAGGAGTGGGGGTTCTCATAGCAGAGCAAGGTATGGCTGGCTCCCAGAGTCAATGATTGGAGTGACCTAGCAGATCATGGGTCCAGGTAACACCACAGAGTAACGTCACATACCTGCCTCAAAAAAAATGGCTCTTTCTGAGAGTGCTTTGGCTGTACACTTCAGCCCAGCAGAGAGAGACTATATAAATAGCCTGGAAAGTGTGATATTTGCAACTAAATAAAAAAATGCTGGGAATCTGTTTTGGTTTTTTGTTTTTTTTTTCCAGAGTGCTGCTGCACCTTTAAATGTAAACATTCTTCATGCTGTGGATAAGGAGTGCATTGCTGTGAAGGCAAAGTGCCCGTCACACAGCAAGTAATATGCTGTGCTGTTCACTTTCTCTGGGAGTTTTATAGTTGTTCTGCCATTTTCCATAATCTGAAAAAAAGTCATTCAGTCTGAAAGTATACATTTTTCATATGGAAAACAACAAAAATTGAGGCATGCTTCGCATTTAAAGGGCTGTTTTTGCTGGGGCCACTGAATAAGTAGGTCACACCTTTAGTAATGGGAGGATATTAGGAATGTATTCCTAATAATAGAGCTGTCTGGGGGAAAAAATCCAGCCTATGAAAATTTTCAAGATTTCATAATTTCTACATATCACAAAGGGATCTGCATTGGGACAAAAAGCAAAAATTTAAAGATTTTATGTGAAATGAAATTCCAAAAAAAAAAAATTGTTTTGAGTCAATTAATAAATTTCTATTGATAAAGTCAAAATATTTCATTTTGATTTTGGACCATGTTATTTATGTAAAATAACATTTAAAACAGAGTAATTTCAAAACAAAAATATCAGAAAGTGTTCCAAAAATGTCAAAACTGTATTTTTCAACATTTTTGAAACCTTTTTCCATTTTTTTTCAAAATGAAAATTTGTCAAAATTGATACAATTATGAAAAAATATTGTTTTTCCTCAAAAGTGGCAATTTCTGATGGAAAAAACTGTTTCCATCTATATTTTCCAACTAGCTCTAACTACCAGTGATTCCTGTTAGACTGTGTAGTAGCCTCCCAAAGAAAGTGTTGGAACCTCGATAACTTTCCATTTGAAGCCAGATTGGATAAAGCTCTTCAAAATACACTGAAGAGAACAAGCTTTCATCAGCAGGGAGTTGGACAAAATGACCTTTAATTTATACAATTATGATTAATTAATTCTGTGCATTAGTAGATTTGTTGTAAGTGAATATGAATTCGAGGGAATAGAATTTACATTGTTAGGGAATGTCACACCTGAGAGGCAGATCACCTTTTTCACTGCTCATGATTCATTATATATGTTCATAGTGATAGCTTCCTAGACTCTTCTGGTTTTACGCCTCTCTTTTTAGAATTAATCTTCCATATAATTACCCAATAAAATAAGGGTGAATACTACCTCTCCTTCTTACAACAAGCAGAACTGACTTTGCTCTTCTAATTTTTTTTCAAGGATAACTCTTCCTTTTTCTAACTTTTTCCAGCCAGAATTGCTTTTGAAATTTAGAAGTGTGTGTGAAAATGAACTGAAAGATCAAGCACTATGTAGGTGAAAAGAACAATGAACTGCTTTTTTAAAAATAAGAGGAAAATTGCCAGTGTTACTGGAAATGAACATATTTTGTTGTCCTATTGTGCTGTGTGCTGTATAGGTACTACCCTCCATACCAGAGTTGCCTGAATTCCAGTTCTGCCCTGTGATGGGCAGGGCCTTTCTCAGGGGTTGAGCTCAGGTGGCTTCAAAGCCCTTTCCCCCTTTTGAGGTTTTGTTAAGTCTTTGGGTGGTGGAGGCTTGTCAGCTGTTTCCCTCCCAGCTCCTCTGTAACAAGAGTCAGTTCCTTCTGAAGCACAGCAGTTTTCCCCTCTGGTTGCTGCCCAGGGCCGGCTCCAGGCACCAGTTCAGGAAGCAGGTGCTTGGGGTGGCCAATGGAAAGGAGTGGCAAGTCTGGGTCATCGGTCAAATTGCCGCCGAAGAACGAAGCAGAGCGGTACAGCAACTGCTGAAGTGCCGCCGATTGTGGCTTTTTTTTCTCTCTCTTCTCTTCGCCACACTTGGGGTGGCAAAAAAGCTGGTGCCGGCCCTGTCGCTGCCCCTTCCTGTGACCAGCTCTCCTTTTTAAGCTTGCTTTACCCAATTGGAGCAGACTCTGTAGGAGTGTCTGTTTAGTAAGGATTGAGCCCAGAGGAGCTCATTAGCCTTCTCCTGATTTGAATGGGGGTGTACCCCATCATACTTCTGTATAACAATACAGGACAATGTTGCCTGCTGTTCAGCACAGGCAACTGGAAGTCTAGAGACCTGGGTTCTATTCCTGACTTTTTCCCTTGGCTCACTGTTTGATCTTGAGCAAGACACAAGTCTTCCATCAGTAAATGGAGGATGATATTTATCTTAGGGGAGCATTTCAAGATCCTTTGGAAGACAGGTGTTTATATAATTATTCTTACATAGTTTGCCAAGTGCCTTGAGATGAAACTAACTAAGGAAAAGCAGCATACGATTTCATAGCTGAGTAAAGAGTAGCGGAGATATACAATGCTTTACTTTGTAATGGCTTGTGATATTTCATACTCTTGTGTAGCTTGATTTGGGGTGTGTTAGTAATGTTGATTTAATTTATTCACTTCAGTTATTCATATTTGATTACTTTTTAATTAATAATATTAATAATTAATTATTATTATTATTGGTATTAATTAGCATCTGTTTAGGCTTGCCAATTTGTTTGATTAGAAGATAAAGGTTGTTTTGAATTAGATTTTACAGAGTGTATAAAAGGACCTTTGGGGGTATGACAGGAAGCTTACACTGAAACAGATATAGTTATAAAGACCTTTTATTAAAATTAATGAAACAGTAAGCAAATGGTAAAACAGAATTACAGAGTTGCACTTGTATTACTGTTATTTAAGAGATACACATGATAATACAATATTATAAGCTGCAAACGTTGTTAATACTTATACTTTGTTTTAATAACCTGGTGTTGGAAGATAAGGGATGACGCCTTTGGCGGTTTTGTTTTTACACCTTTGGCACAGGAAACTACTGCAGAGCTGTTAAAGTTTTTTACTTTTTAACTTTACTTAATAAGCCTTAAATTAAATAAAATATAGGGAAACCGAGTTTTTTAAACTTACAGTTTGAAAAGAAATAAAGCACGGCCTATTAATAGTTAATAGCCGTTGTAGATAGGTAGCATTGACACGTTGTTAAAGGTCGAGGCAATGAAGAGTAGACAGGAGTAGATAGGTGGGTAGATTGCCTTCTTAATGTCGAGCTGCCTTGCCATTTTATAGGGCATTGGTTGGAAAAAAAAATTATGCCCAAATGTTATTTTTCCCCCACAGAAATGTTAAGGTACACTTACCCCATAGGCTAGTATGTAGATGAGTATTGATGACAGGTGAGTATGCATTTGTGGTGTACTTGTTACATTTGTTTTACCACTTTGAAAAATTCCCTTTGCCATTTTTTATTATTTATTGGTTTAGGCAAAAGGTTTTTAGACATTTGCGTGGGCGTTTTGTTTATTACTTTTTTGGGTAAGGGTCCCAAAATGTGCTAACTTTGCCTTAGCTTTGACATACAGGGTTTTGGCCTGTAGGCCTCTTGCATTTTAGCCAAACTTATTTTTAATATACATTTATAAGCCTATTACATTAATACATAAATTTGTAAGAAAAGATATATTTATACAAACAAGCAGATTAATTTTTAGGGCTACACTTGGGACAAATTACAGTTTTGATGTAGGGCCCAATGTCATTTCTATAAATGTTCCATGGTGGCGGTGTGTGAGTTGGGTGTTTGTTTGTTTTCAAAATGTGACCTTTTTCTTCCTAGAAGTCAAGTTTTGTGAATCTGTCACCGGCAAAATGAATAACTTTTCACTTTTTTTCATTAAGCTACACAAATTATTTTTGGCCATCAGTAATGAAAACCACTTCACACAGCTTTAGTCAGATCTCTTGATCGTCTGAGGATTGCTCTGTGAATAACTTCTCAAGAAAGATGTCAGCCTTCTGTAGTTCTCATCTGCATCCTTGCCAGGGACTCAACTCACCTTGTATCGAAGTCAATGGATTTTGGAATGAGCTCCAGAACAGGAGGAGCAAGGCTGCGAAATATGCATTAAATATTTGCCCTCCAGACACATAGAGAGTTCAGTCAGAAACATTTTTATGTTCATGAACAACAAAAGTTTGAGATTAACTGTGTATGTTATATAGACAAGAGCTAGGGAAAATCTAAGTCGCTGTAGAGCTAATAATCTGTCCATATCTTACAAAGCTACGTGATGGTGTGACAGGATACACAGACTGACAGGACAGGGATTGACCCTTCTGCCGAGGAAGGGTCTCAATTGCTAAGAATGACAGAGTCACTCAAGGAGGAGTCACATGATCAAACAGGGTCAGAAGACAAACAGGCAAGCACTGAGTTCCATTGGGGGAAGAGAGCAGGAAGGTTCCTACAGGAAACAGCCTTGGGTCAGGGGAAAAGGACCCAGGAATCCAAAAAGGGGGCACAGTAGAAAAAATCTGGGAAAGGCAGGGAGTGGGATGGTTCTCCTGTAGTAGAGCCAGATTGCTGGGAAGTGCTAGGAGGCTCTCTGTGACCACAACCAAGAAGAGGCCTAGAGAGAGAGAGCACCCAAGAAGGGGCTGTGGGAAAGATTTAAAGTTAGACTGGGGTGGAAAGTGGTCACAGAGTTGAAACTAGGGATCTGAGTACCTGAGGATCTAAGCTATTTGCTACTGAGTCCCTGGACTAGAACCCAAAGTAGATGGCCTGAGATCTCCTGCAGATAAATAGAGCAGAAGGATTATGCAGCCAGCCTGAAGCCCCAGCATGACATTGCTGGATGATTGTCTTGGACTTTTTGTTAACTGCTGTAAAGGAGGGGAAGGCTCTATGTTTTAGCCTTCTGACCAAATTACTAAGAGGCAATGGAATCATCCTATCAAAGAGGAGTCGACAGAAGTGTCTGGAGCCAAAAGATGGGAGACTGAGGCACAGAGTACCAAGCATACACAGAAGAAATTAAGATAATTTTGTCACAGAAGAAAAATGCCAAATGAAGAGAGTGTTTCCAGTTCTCCTGGGACGAGTGCCACTATATGAAACAGACCCAGTTTTGATTGAGTGGTCTAGCAAGCACTACTGCTGGCATTTATGTGCCATCATTAAGGCTACATTTATGTGTCAGAGATCATGGAAGTCATGGAATCTGTGACTTCCAGAGACCTCAGTGACATTTTCTGCTTTAGCCCCAGGGGCTGCAGGACTCCAGAGCTGGCAGGGTTCCAGCAACAGGCGACAGCAGTGACAAGCGATGGGGGGGGGGGCTGCAGAGTTCCAGTGACAGGTGACAGACTCCTGAGGTGGCCCTCTTCAGGTGACAGCCTCACACGGGCAGAGGGGAACGCCTCAGGCAAGCAGATGGGGTGTCCCATTTTCTCTTTGGGAAATATGGTCACCCTGCAGCTCCCAGCCGCTGTGGGCAAAGGGGGAACCCCACAGATCCCAGCCACCACGGTGGTGGGGGAAACCATGAAGCTGCAGCAGCAAAAGTCACAGACAGGTCACGGCTTCCCTGATTTTTGTTTATTGCCCTTGACCTGTCCATGACTTTTACTAAAAATAACCATGACAAAATCTTAGCCTTAACCGTCATCACATGGTTATGGAAAGCATGATGCAATGATCTGATTCTGGAGGACAAATATATTCTAATTCTAGATTATCTTTTATAACATTAACCAGTGTTTACTTTCCTATTGTAGTATTGCTCTCTTGATGTTGTTTGTATGTCACATAGTAGGATTGGCCACTGCTACATTATCTGAATTAATGTAATTGACAATACCAAGATCATGATATTTTACTGAATAAAAGAAAAGGAAACTAAATTGATATAAAATATCTCATGACAATTGCCCATATACTGTTAGCCCTGGATGCACAGAATGCTTTCATAAATGTATGTATTTTCATGCAAAAATTTCATCCAACAGTTAAGTTTGCTCTACACAACAAACCTATATAACCATACTATATGCTACTGTCATGTGAGATACTCATTTTGCATTGGTGTAAATGGTTTTCCATTGCACTACATGTGGCGCAGAACAATGGGGAATCGGACCCCTAAATTTCTATAACTGCCTTGGGGAAACTTCTTTAACCTGAGAGATGTTTCCAACCCTCGTTTCATTTCCTCCTCCTCTTCCCCTTCCCCAAACAAATAATAATAATAATAAAAAAATCTAAACCATCCTCTGTTTTCCCCTCATTATTTTGGGCAGCAGCTCTTCATACTAATCATTCAAGCAAGTCAGAAGAGGAATAACAAAAGAACAGGGTTTTGCTTCAACATTGCTACATTTTTCTTTTGCAGGCAATTGATCAGGAAGTGCACTGATGGGAAAAATGTCACTAAATTTAATTTCAGTTGAATATGCTGTGAAAGATCTACTTAACATGCAAAATGGCGACAGATGTTGCTTACTCTCAGTCAGTAGAGATTAAAGAGTAATACACAGAAGAGGCACCAAAAAGCAATTGTTCATTCAGACTTAAATAATTTGTAATGGTCTAGGTACGATGTGGGGTTTCAAGATGAAAATACATCAGCTAGCAACTACTCTTTCCGCGTGAAGAATATTATTATGGGCTCCGATCATATGCCGTCCTTCAGCATGTTGTTCCTATATGGGTTAAAGGCAAGTAGTGAGCAGCACAAACAGTGTGCTTTTCAAAAATCTGTTTTGGTACCAAACATCAGACATTCAAGCATAAAATCCAGTAAGTGGCTGGATTCTGGTCATAAAAGAACAGTGAAGTATTTCTCTTATAAAGAGGAAACCCCATTTTTTTCAACAACCAAAAAAAATCATACAGAAAATTTCCACTAGCTCTAACCAATAGGGCAATCTGAGCCTGCAAAGAGCACTAAAAACAAAAACAGATTTGACTCATTGAATCAAATTCCTTTTTCTGTGAAAAGTGAACTATACCTTTGCTGATACCACACATTATACATGGTACTATTTCTCTTACAATGGGGATACTCCTTTGAAGAAAAAAAGCTCATGAATTCATATTTCTTACTTGCTGGAAAGTTGTACACCACATGCCCTTGTTCTTATTAATAATTAATAAGAACAAGGGCAAGGTTAGAACAAGCACCACTATAAAAATATGGTCTACCTGCCAATTAATAAATATCCAAAATTGTGTGTGAGCAGTAACCAAATTATTAAATCTCTAACATTTTATAATTATAAATGTATTTTAATTTGATAGATTTTATACCAAGGATTTTGATCCAGTTGCTATCCTTTTCCCATAATATGTAAATTACTTCAACATAAGGAATCAGAGCAGGGTCATTGATGTACTTCACTTATTTCAACCAATGGTTCACTTTTGATTTGCAAACAGAAGTATTAATTGGAATACTGGAGGAGAGAATGTTAGAGTTGAAATCTAAACTTAATTTGCGTTCCCCTTTGTTTTTACTGCAGAAGGAAGCAGTGTTTGTTAAAAGGCAGAGGTGATCAAAATACTGGGCTAAGTGCATTTCACTTGTCTGAAAGATAAAGTTGCTTTGTTGACATTTAATTAACTGGCTGTTAGAAACTTAACTCGCCCAAAGCACAGCAGTGTAAATTGGGTGGATTAGGACCATTAGCTACACATGATCATCTTTATTACCATCATCTATGCCCTCTCAGTTTGAACTTCTCTCATTATAGATAGTAGTTTACCTTCTAGATAACTGGATGCCAGAATTAGAAACCAAGCTAAATCTAATTTACTGCTCATGACAACCTGACAACAGAATCCCCGGTTCACCAGCTCTTCCTTGATCAGCTCTCATCAGTTGAGGTGTGCAAATTGACTAAATTTTGAGTTCATTCCAGGTTAACTAAGTGAGTGGCTGTTTGGAATGGCATAGTTAAATCACACAAAACATAGCTGAGTTAATGAGGGTTGTTCAAAAACTAAAATAAAGTTACCTTCTAAAGGCAAACCACAGCACACAAAAGAAGAATGAATGTGGCCACTCCTGTGAGCACCCAAAAGATAGTGCACTACAGTAAAGTCAGTCTGAAAATCTCTCTGGCCCCATCTCAAATTTCAAACCTCAGATTTCTATCTGGGGCTCTTGTTCCCTACAACCTATCTCTCACTTGACCATTTCTCTAACGTCTCTGGTGTATTCAATGTCAGGCTTAACAAACAAACAAAATGGTCAGGAAGGAAGGAGAAATATTATCCCCCTTTAAAGGCCCTTCTTTGTATCCAGCTCCATCCTAATTAACACATCCAGGGCCGCCCAGCAGGTGGGGCAAATGGGGCAATTTGCCCTGGGCTCAGCAGGGGCCCCCATGAGAATGGCTGAGGCTCCCTCCCCGGCCAGCCCCCGCCCCTCACGCGGAGCCTCACCGCATCCAGGCGCGTCCCCGGCCAGCGGCGCAGCGTGGCTCCGGCGGGGCCTAAGCCCCGCCCCCTCAGAGCCGCGTGGTCAGGGGGCGGGGCTGCGAGCTCCAGCGGGGCCTGAGTTCCCTCCGCTCGGCCGAGAGCTCGCAGCCCCGCCCCCTGACCACACTGCTCTGAGCAGGGTGGAGTCAGTGGCCCCGCCGGAGCCACGCTGCAGCCGTCGGGGGATGCTCCTGGATGCGCTGGGGCTCTGGGTGAGGGGGGAGCCGGGGGGTAAGGGACCAGGTCCGGGTTGGCTAAGGGGCAGGAAGTCCCAGGGATAGGGCGGGGACAGAGGTTGGGGGGGGTGGTCAGGGGACAGAGAATGTGAGAGTTGGCTCGTGGGCGTTCTGGCGGGTCTGTCAGGACTCGGCAGGGTGGTGGGGGTCAAGGCAGTCAGGGACAGGGAGCAGGGGTGAGGTCCTGGGGTGGTAGTGGTGGTGGGGTCTCTGGGGGATGGTGTGGGAACAAGGAGCAGGATGGGTCAGGGATTCCGGGGGGGGCATGAAGTGGGTGGGGGTCAGCTAGGAGGCAGGGCCAGGCTGTTTGGGAGGCACAGCCTTCCCTACCCTAAAGCTCATTCAGCAGTTTGAGGCTTGCAGAAGAGCCAAGCTGTTAGCTTTTCCATTAGGGTTACCATCCCTTTCACGTCTCAAATGCCAAATTATAGTCTATAATTAATTTCAGTGCCATAGGGAGATTCATGTCAGGGGAGGGTAGCTTAATTTAAAATTAGCCACTGGGGGAGGGATCACATGAGAAGAGCAATATCCTTTCCAAGCCTACCAAGGGAGACCCTCCTCTCCTGCATTCCTTGAGGCTTCAGAGGGGTTAATTCAGTGGTTCTCAAACTTTTATACTAGTGACCCCTTTCACATAGCAAACCTCAGAGTGCAACCCCCCCATATAAATTAAAAACACTTTTTTATATATTTAACACTATTATAAATGCTGGAGGCAAAGCGGGGTTTGAGGTGGAGGCTAACAGCTCGCGTCCCCCCAGTAATAACCTCGTGACCCCCTGAGGGGTCCTGACCTCCAGTTTGAGAACCCCTGGGTTAATTTAATTTTAGCACCCTATGTTCATTCACATGCATTTGCTATTTTGAGCATTTCAGTTTTCACAACATAGGCTCATCCCAGATTCTGGAACAAGCTCAAATGCTCAGTTCGTGGAGTATGTACATAAGCTATACTAAAGACAAACCCACAGTAACCGTCTCCAGTTTTGAGGGACCCCATGGAGCCAGGATCTAGGAAACAGATAAATGCATGGAGGTTAAGTCCATTATTGGCTATTAGCCAGGATGGGTAAGGAATGGTGTCCCTAGCCTCTGTTTGTTAGAGGATGGACATGGATGGCAGGAGAGAGATCACTTGATCATTCCCTGTTAGGTTTACTCCCTCTGGGGCACCTGGCATTGGCCACTGTTGGTAGACAGATACTGGGCTAGATAGACATTTGGTCTGACCCGGTATGGCTGTTCTTATGTTCTAACCTAAATGAACATAAAGTTATGGAGATAGATATGAGTCAAGGGAGCCAGCAGAGTATCAGAAACCTGGAAAAATCTCTGACTGGATGAGCTCAGGCATTTGGTCACAAGCTGAGGTGGTTCAAAAGTTTTGGATTTTTTTAAAGCAGAATTTTTGTTGTTCTTTCTTTAAACAATCAAACACAGCAAGCAGCAAATATTTGGCCACACACTTCTGAAACCCCAAACCATATTCAGGTATTGGCAGACAAATTTCAGCTTTTCAATTAAAAAAAAACACAACAAATTTTGAAGAAAAGCAGACATTGTCCGTGATTTTTTTCTGCTTTTTAAAAAAACCCTAGTTTTCAATCCAGAAAAAGTTTTCACGAAAAATATTTGTCCAACCCTTTTAATGAGCTTTAGTGCCTTTTAGCACTAGCTGATGCTGAGAACCAGTGATGCCTTGTAAAGAATTTTTCTGAAAACTGGGTTTATGCCAAGATGCAGAAGGTTTATTTTTCCCAGGGCTGCTAGGGTACCCATAGGAACCCTAAAACTACGGCGGGGTGCCCTACCCATAGGAACCCTAACCCTAACTCTAAGTGCCCTACCCTTAGGAACCTTAACGCTAGCTCCAAGTGCCTACCCTTAGGAACCGTAATGCTAGCTCCAAGTGCCCTACCCTTAGGAACCCTAATCCTAGGGCGGGAAGCCCAACCCATAGGACCCCTAACCCTAGCTCCAAGTGCCCTACCCATAGGAACCCTAACCCTAGGGCGGGGAGCCTACGCACAGGAATTCTAACCCTAGGGTGGGGAGCCCTACCCATAGGAACCCTAACCCTAGCACCAACTACCCTATCCAAAGGAACCCTAACACTAGGGCGTGGAGCCCTACCCATAGGAACCCTAACCCTAGGGCGGGGAGTCCTACCCATAGAAACCCTAACCCTAGCTCCAAGTGCCCTACCCATAGGAACCCTAACCCTAGCTTCAAGTGCCCTACCCATAGGAACCCTAACCCTAGCTCCAAGTGCCCTACGCATAGGAACCCTAACCCTAGCTCCAAGGGCCCTACCCATAGGAACCCTAACCCTAGGGCGGGGAGCCGTACCCATAGGAACCGTAACCCTAGCTCCAAGTTTCCTACCCATAGAAACCCTAACCCCTAGGGCGGGGAGTACTAACCATAGGAACCCTAACCCTAGCACCAAGTGCCCTACCCATAGGATCGCTAACCCTAGGGCGGGGAGCCCTACCCATAGCTTCCCTATCCCTAGGGCAGGGAGCCCTACCCATAGAAAACATAACCCTAGGGCGGGGAGCCCTACCCATAGGAACCCTATCCCTAGCTCCAAGTGTCCTACCCATAGGAACCCTAACCCTAGCTCCAAGTGCCCTACCCATAGGAACCCTAAACCTAGGGCGGGGAGCCCTACCCATAGGAACCGTAACCCTAGCTCCAATTTCCCTACCCATAGGAACCCTAACCCTAGCACCAAGTGCCCTACCCATAGGAACCGTAACCCTAGCCCCAAGTGCCCTACCCATAGGAACCCTAACCCTAGAACCAAGGGCCCTACCATAGGACCACTAACCCTAGCTCTAAGTGCCCTACCCATAGGATCCCTAACCCTAAGGCGGGGAGCCCTACCCACGGGTTCCCTAACCCTAGCGATGGGAGCCCTACCCATAGGAACCCTAACCCTAGCTCCAAGTGCCCTAACCATAGGAACCCCAACCCTAGCACCAAGTGCCCTACCCAGAGGAACCCCTAACCCTAGCTCCCAGTGCCCTACCCATAGGAACCCTAACTCAAGCTCCAAGTGCCCTAACCATAGGAACCCTAACCCTAGGGCAGGGAGCCCTACCCATAGGAACTGTAACCCTAGCTCCAAGTTCCCTACCCATAGGAACCCTAACCCTAACCCTAGGGCGGGGAGCCCTATCCATAGGAACCCTAACCTTAGCCCCAAGTGCCCTAGCCAAGGGAACCCTAACCCAAGCAACACGTGTCCTACCCATAGGATCCCTAACCCTAGGGCTGGGAGCCCTACCCATAGGTTCCCTATCGCTAGGGCGGGGAGCCCTACCCATAGCAACCGTAACATTAGGGCGGGGAGCCCTACCCCTAGGAACCCTAACCCTAGATCCAAGTGCCCTTCCCATAGGAACTCTAACCCTAGCACCAAGTGCCCTACACATAGGAAACCTAACACTAGCTCCAAGTGCCCTACCCATAGTTACCCTAACTATAGCTCCAACTGCCCTACCCATAGGAACTCTAACCCTAGGGCGGGGAGCCCTACCCATAGGAATCCTGACCCTAGCACCAAATGCCCTACCCATAGGAACCCTAACCCTAGCTCTAAGTGTCCTAACCATAGGAACCCTAACCCTAGGGCGGGGAGCCCTACCCATAGGAACCGTAACCCTAGCTCCAAGTTCCCTACCCATAGGAACCCTAACCCTAGGGCGGGGAGCCCTACCCATAGGAACCCTAACCCTAGCAACAAGTGCCCTACCCATGGCATCCCTAACCCTAGCGCGGGGACCCCTACGCATAGGAACCCTAACCCTAGCTCCAAGTCCCCTACCCATAGGAACCCTAACCCTAGCCCCAAGTGCCCTACCCATAGGAATCGTAACCCTAGCACCAAGTGCCCTACCATAGGACCGCTAACCCTAGCTCCAAGTGCACTACCCATAGGAACCCTAACTCTAGCTCTAAGTGCCCTACCCATAGGAACCCTAAACCTAGGGTGGGGAGCCCTACCCATAGGAACCCTAACTCAAGTTCCAAGTGCCCTAACCATAGGAACCCTAACCCTAGGGCGGAGAGTCCTACCCATAGGAACTGTAACCCTAGCTCCAAGTTCCCTACCCATAGGAACCCTAACCCTAACCCTAGGGCGGGGAGCCCTACCCATAGGAACCCTATCCCTAGCTCCAAGTGTCCTACCCATGGGAACCCTAAACCTAGCCCCAAGTGCCCTACCCTTAGGAACCCTAACCCTAGCTCCAAGTGCCCTACCCATAGGAACCCTAAACCTAGGGCGGGGAGACCTACCCATAGGAACCCTAAACCTAGGGCGGGGAGCCCTACCCATAGGAACCGTAACCCTAGCTCCAACTTCCCTACCCATAGGAACCCTAACCCTAGGGCGGTGAGCCCTACCCATAGGAACCCTAACCCTAGCACCAAGTGCCCTACCCATAGGAACCGTAACCCTAGGGGGGGGAGCCCTACCCATAGGAACCCTTACCCAAGCTCAAAGTGTCCTACCCATAGGAACCCTAACCCTAGCCCCAAGTGCCCTACCCATAGGAAACCTAACCCTAGCACCAAGTGTCCTACCATAGGACCGCTAACCCTAGCTCCAAGTGCACTACCGATAGGAACCCTACCTCTAGCTCTAAGTGCCCTACCCATAGGAACCCTAAACCTAGGGTGGGGAGCCCTACCCATAGGAACCCTAACCCTAGCACCAAGTGCCCTACCATAGGACCGCTAACCCTAGCTCCAAGTGCACTACCGATAGGAACCCTACCTCTAGCTCTAAGTGCCCTACCCATAGGATCCCTAACCCTAAGGCGGGGAGCCCTACCCACGGGTTCCCTAACCCTAGTGATGGGAGCCCTACCCATAGGAAACCTAACCTTAGGGCGGGTATCCCTACCCATAGGAACCCTAACCCTAGCTCCAAGTGCCCTACCCATAGGAACCCTAACCCTAGGGCAGGGAGCCCTACCCATAGGAACTGTAACCCTAGCTCCAAGTTCCCTACCCAGAGGATCCCTAACCCTAGCACCAAATACCGTATCCATAGGAACCCTAACCCTTGCACCAAGTGCCCTACCCATAGGATCCCTAACCCTAGGTGGGGAGCCCTACGCATAGGTTCCCTATCCCTAGGGTGGGGAGCCCTACCCATAGGAACCCTAACCCTAGGGCGGGGAGCCCTACCCCTAAGAACCCTAACCCTAGATCCAAGTGCCATACCCATAGGAACCCTAACCCTAGCACCAAGTGCCCTACACATAGGAAACATAACACTAGCTCCAAGTGCCCTACCCATAATTACCCTAACTATAGCTCCAACTGCCCTACCCATAGGAACTCTAACCCTAGGGCGGGGAGCCCTACCCATAGGAATCCTGACCCTAGCTCCAAGTTCCATACCCATAGGAACCCTAACCCTAGGGCGGGGAGCCCTACCCATAGGAACCCTAACCCTAGCAACAAGTGCCCTACCCATGGCATCCCTAACCCTAGCGCGGGGACCCCTACGCATAGGAACCCTAACCCTAGATCCAAGTGTCCTACCCATAGGAACCCTAACCCTAGCCCCAAGTGCCCTACCCATAGGAATCGTAACCCTAGCACCAAGTGCCCTACCATAGGACCGCTAACCCTAGCTCCAAGTGCACTACCCATAGGAACCCTAACTGTAGCTCCAAGTGCCCTGCCCATAGGAACCCTAACACTAGGGTGGGGAGCCCTACCCATAGGAACCCTAACCCTAGCTCCAACTGCCCTACCCATAGGAACCCTAACCCTAGGGCGGAGAGTCCTACCCATAGGAACTGTAACCCTAGCTCCAAGTTCCCTACCCATAGGAACCCTAACCCTAACCCTAGGGCGGGGAGCCCTACCCATAGGAAGCCTAAACTTAGCCCCAAGTTCCCTACCCATAGGAACCCTAACCCTAGCAACAAGTGCCCTACCCATAGGATCCATAACCCTAGGACTGGGAGCCCTACCCATAGGTTCCGTATCCCTAGGGAGGGGAGCCCTACCAATAGGAACCGTAACCCTAGGGCGGGGAGCCCTACCAATAGGAACCCTAACCCTAGATCCAAGAGCACTACCCATAGGAACCCTAACCCTAGCTCTAAGTGCCCTACCCATAGGAACCCTAAACCTAGGGTGGGGAGCCCTATGCATAGGAACCCTAACCCTAGGGCTGGGAGCCCATCCATAGGAACCCTAACCCTAGCTCCAAGTCCCCTACACATAGGAACCCTAACCCTAGCTCCAAGTGTCCTACCCATAGGAATCCTCACCCTAGGGCTGGGAGCCCAACCATAGGAAACCTAACCCTAGCACCAAGTGGCCTACACATAGGAACCCTCACCCTAGCTGCAAGTGCTATAGCCATAGGAACACTAACCCTAGGGCGGGGAGCCCTACCCATAGGAAACCTAACCCTAGGGTGAGGAGCCCTACCCATAGGAACCCTAACCCTAGCGCAGGGTACCCTACCCATAGGAACCCTAACCCTAGCTCCAAGTGCCCTACCCATAGAAACCCTAACCCTAGAGCGGGGAGCCTTACCCATAGGAACCCTAACCCTAGCACCAAGTGCCCTAGCCATAGAAACCCTAACCCTAGCTGCAAGTGCCCTACCCATAGGAACCCTAACCCTATGGCGGGGAGCCTGACCCATAGGAACCCTAACCCTAGGGCTGGGAGCCCTACCCATAGGAACCCTAACCCTAGCCCGGGGTACCCTACCCATAGGAACCCTAACCCTAGCTCCAAGTTCCCTACCCTTAGGATTCCTAACCCTAGGGCGGGGAGCCCTACCCATGGGTTCCCTAACCCTAGTGATGGGAGCCCTACCCATAGGAAACCTAACCTTAGGGCGGGTATCCCTAGCCATAGGAACCCTAACACTAGCTCCAAGTGCCCTACCCAGAGGAACCCCAACCCTAGCACCAAGTGCCCTACCCAGAGGAACCCTAACCCTAGCTCCCAGTTCCCTACCCATAGGAACCCTAACTCAAGCTCCAAGTGCCCTAACCATAGGAACCCTAACCCTACGGCAGGGAGCGCTACCCATAGGAACTGTAACCCTAGCTCCAAGTTCCCTACCCATAGGAACCCTAACCTTAGCCCCAAGTGCCCTAGCCAAGGGAACCCTAACCCAAGCAACACGTGTCCTACCCATAGGATCCCTAACCCTAGCACCAAGTGCCCTACACATAGGAAACCTAACACTAGCTCCAAGTGCCCTACCCATAGTTACCCTAACTATAGCTCCAACTGCCCTACCCATAGGAACCCTAACCCTAGCCCCAAGTGCCCTACCCATACGAACCCTGAGCCTAGCTCCAAGTGCCCTACCCATAGGAACACTAACCCAAGGACGAGGAGCCCTACCCATAGGAACCCTAACCCTAGCCCCAAGTGCCCTACCCATAGGAACCCTAACCCTAGCTCCAAGTGCCCTACCCATAGGAACCCTAACCCTATGGCGGGGAGACTGACCCATAGGAACCCTAACCCTGACCCTAGCACCAAATGCCCTACCCATAGGAACCCCAACTCTAGCTCTAAGTGTCCTACCCATAGGAACCCTAACCCTAGGGCGGGGAGCCCTACCCATAGGAACCCTAACCCTAGCTCCAAGTGCCCTACCCATAGGAACCCTAACCCTAGGGCGGGGAGCCCTACCCATAGGAACCCTAACCCTAGCTCCAAGTGCCCTACCCATTGAAACCCTAACCCTAGCGCGGGGACCCCTACCCATAGGAACCCTAACCCTAGCCCCAAGTGCCCTACCCATAGGAACCCTAACCCTAGCACCAAGTGCCCTACCCATAGGAACCCTAACCCTAGCTCCAAGTGCCCTACCCATAGGAACCCTAACCCTAGCTCCAAGTGCCCTACCCATTGAAACCCTAACCCTAGGTGGGGAGCCCTACCCATAGGAACCCTAACCCTAGCTCCAAGTGCCCTACCCATAGGAACCCTAACCCTAGGGCGGAGAGCCCTACCCATAGGAACCCTAACCCTAGCTCCAAGTGCCCTACCCATAGGAACCCTAACCCTAGGCGGGGAGCCCTACCCATAGGAACCCTAACCCTAGCACCAAGTGCCCTACCCATAGGAACCCTAACCCTAGCAACAAGTGCCCTACCCATAGGATCCATAACCCTAGGACTGGGAGCCCTACCCATAGGTTCCGTATCCCTAGGGCGGGGAGCCCTACCCATAGGAACCCTAACCCTAGATCCAAGAGCACTACCCATAGGAACCCTAACCCAGCACCAAGTGTCCTATCCATAGGAACCCTAACCCTAGGGTGGGGAGCCCTACCTATAGGAACCGTAACACAACTCCAAGTGCCCTACCCATAGTTACCCCAACCCTAGGGTGGGGAGCCCTACACACAGAACCCTAACCCTAGGGCAGGGAGCCCTACCCATAGGAACCCTAACCCTAGCTCCAAGTGCCCTACCCATAGGAACCCTAACCCTAGGGCGGTAAGCCCTACCCATAGGAACCCTAACCCTAGCTCCAAGTGCCCTACCCATAGGAACCCTAACCCTAGCTCCAAGTGCCCTACCCATAGGAACCCTAACCCTAGGGTTGGAAGCCCTACCCATAGGAACCCTAACCCGAGGACGGGTATCCCAACCCATAGGAACCCTAACCCTAGCTCCAAGTGCCCTACCCATAGGAACCCTCACCCTAGGGCTTGGAGCCCTACCAATAGGAACCCTAAACCTAACACCAAGTGCCCTACCCATAGGAACCCTAACCCTAGCACCAAGTGCCCTACCCATAGGAATCCTAACCCTAGCACGAACTGCCCTACCCATAGGAACCCTAACACAACTCCAAGTGCCCTACCCATAGTTACCCTAACCCTAGGGCGGGGAGCCCTACACACAGAACCCTAACCCTAGGGCGGGGAGCCCTACCCATAGGAATATTAACCCTAGCACCAAGTGCCCTACCCATAGGAACCCTAACCCTAGGGCAGGGAGCCCTACCCATAGGTTCCCTAACCCTAGGGCGGGGAGCCCTTCCCATACGAACCCTAACCCTAGCCCCAAGAGCCCTACCCATAGGAACCCTAACCCTATCTCCAAGTGCCCTACCCATAGGAACCCTAACCCTAGCCCCAAGTGCCCTACCCATAGGAACCCTAACCCTAGCTCCAAGTGCCCTATCCACAAGAACCCTAACCCTAGGGCGGGCAGCCCTACCCATAGAAACCCTTACCCTAGCTCCAAGTGCCCTACCCATAGGAACCCTAACCCTAGCTCCAAGTGCCCTACCCATAGGAAACCTCACCCTAGGGCGGGGAGCCCTACCCGTAGGAACCCTAACCCTAGGGCAGGGAGCCCTACCCATAGGAACCCTAACCCTAGCTCCAAGTGCCCTACCCATAGGAACCCGAACCCTAGCTCCAAGTGCCCTACCCACAAGAACCCTAACCCTAGGGCGGGCAGCCCTAGCCATAGGTTCCCTAACCCTAGGGCGGGGAGCCCTTCCCATACGAACCCTAACCCTAGCCCCAAGAGCCCTACCCATAGGAACCCTAACCCTAGCTCCAAGTGCCATACCCATAGGAACCCTAACCCTAGCTCTAAGTGCCATACCCATAGGAACCCTAAACCTAGCTCCAAGTGCCATACCCATAGGAACCCTAATCCAAAAACCAAGTGCCCTACCCAAAGGAACCCTAACCCTAGCTCCAAGTGCCCTACCCATAGGAACCCTAACCCTAGCCCCAAGTGTCCTACCCATAGGAACCCTAACCCTAGCTCCAAGTGCCCTACCCACAAGAACCCTAACCCTAGGGCGGGCAGCCCTACCCATAGAAACCCTTACCCTAGCTCCAAATGCCCTACCCATAGGAACCCTAACCCTAGCTCCAAGTGCCCTACCCATACGAACCCTCACCCTAGGGCGGGGAGCCCTACCCATAGGAACCCTAACCCTAGGGCAGGGAGCCCTACCCATAGGAACCCTAACCCTAGCTCCAAGTGCCCTACCTATAGGAAACCTAACCCTAGGGTGGAGAGCCATACCCATAGGAACCCTAACCCTAGCCCCAAGTGCCCTACCCATAGGAACCCTAACCCTAGCACCAAGTACCCTACCCATAGGAACCCTAACCCTAGGGCGGAGAGCCCTATCCATAGGAACCCTAACCCTAGCACCAAGTGCCCTACCCATAGGAACCCTAACCCTAGCACCAAGTGCCCTACCCATAGGAACCCTAACCCTAGCTCCAAGTGCCCTACCCATAGGAACCCGAACCCTAGCTCCAAGTGCCCTACCCACAAGAACCCTAACCCTAGGGCGGGCAGCCCTAGCCATAGGTTCCCTAACCCTAGCCCCAAGAGCCCTACCCATACGAACCCTAACCCTAGCCCCAAGAGCCCTACCCATAGGAACCCTAACCCTAGCTCCAAGTGCCATACCCATAGGAACCCTAACCCTAGCTCCAAGTGCCCTACCCATTGAAACCCTAACCCTAGGCCCAAGTGCCCTACCCAAAGTAACCCTAACCCTAGCTCCAAGTGCCCTACCCATAGGAACCCAAACCCAGCTCCAAATGCCCTACACATAGGAACCCTAACTCTAGGGCGGTAAGCCTTACCCATAGGAACCCTATCCCTAGCTCCAAGTGCCCTACCCATAGGAACCCTAACCCTAGCTCCAAGTGCCCTACCCATAGGAACCCTAACCCTAGCCCCAAGTGCCCTACCCATAGGAACCCTAACCCTAGCTCCAAGTGCCCTACCCATAGGAACCCTAACCCTAGCACCAAGTGCCCTACCCATAGGAACCCTAACCCTAGCTCCAAGTGCCCTACCCATAGGAACCCTAACCCTAGCCCCAAGTGCCCTACCCATAGGAACCCTAACCCTAGCTCCAAGTGCCCTACCCATAGGAACCCTAACCCTAGGGCGGGCAGCCCTACCCATAGGAACCCTAACCCTAGCTCCAAGTGCCCTACCCATAGGAACCCTAACCCTAGCTCCAAGTGCCCTACCCATAGGAACCCTAACCCTAGGGCAGGCAGCCCTACCCATAGGAACCCTAACCCTAGGGCAGGGAGCCCTACCCATAGGAACCCTAACCCTAGCTCCAAGTGCCCTACCCATAGGAACCCTAACGCTAGCACAAAGTGCCCTATCCATAGGAACCCTAACCCTAGCACCAAGTGCCCTACCCATAGGAACCCTAAATCTAGACCCAAGTGCCCTACCCATAGGAACCCTAACCCTAGCTCCAAGTGCCCTACCCATAGGAACCCTAACCCTAGCTCCAAGTGCCCTACCCACAAGAACCCTAACCCTAGGGCGGGCAGCCCTACCCATAGGAACCCTAACCCTAGGGCGGGGAGCCCTTCCCATAGGAACCCTAACCCTAGCCCCAAGAGCCCTACCCATAGGAACCCTAACCCTAGCTCCAAGTGCCCTACCCATAGGAACCCTAACCCTAGCTCCAAGTGCCCTACCCATAGGAACCCTAACCCTAGGGCGGGGAGCCCTACCCATAGGAACCCTAAACCTAGCACCAAGTGCCCTACCCATAGGAACCCTAACCCTAGCTCCAAGTGCCCTACCCATAGGAACCCTAACCCTAGCTCCAAGTGCCCTACCCATAGGAACCCTAACCCTAGCTCCAAGTGCCCTACCCATAGGAACCCTAACCCTAGCTCCAAGTGCCCTACCCATAGGAACCCTAACCCTAGGGCGGGGAGCCCTACCCATAGGAACCCTAACCCTAGCTCCAAGTGCCCTACCCATAGGAACCCTAACCCTAGCTCCAAGTGCCCTACCCATAGGAACCCTAACCCTAGCCCCAAGTGCCCTACCCATAGGAACCCTAACCCTAGCTCCAAGTGCCCTACCCATAGGAACCCTAACCCTAGCACCAACTGCCCTACCCATAGGAACCCTAACCCTAGCTCCAAGTGCCCTACCCATAGGAACCCTAACCCTAGCTCCAAGTGCCCTACCCATAGGAACCCTAACCCTAGGGCGGGGAGCCCTACCCATAGGAATCCTAACCCTAGCACAAACTGCCCTACCCATAGGAACCCTAACACAACTCCAAGTGCCCTACCCATAGTTACCCTAACCCTAGCTCCAAGTGCTCTACCCATAGGAACCCTAACCCTAGCTCCAAGTGCCCTACCCATAGGAACCCTAACCCTAGGGCAGGGAGCCCTACCCATAGGTTCCCTAACCCTAGGGCGGGGAGCCCTTCCCATACGAACCCTAACCCTAGCCCCAAGAGCCCTACCCATAGGAACCCTAACCCTATCTCCAAGTGCCCTACCCATAGGAACCCTAACCCTAACCCCAAGTGCCCTACCCATAGGAACCCTAACCCTAGCTCCAAGTGCCCTATCCACAAGAACCCTAACCCTAGGGCGGGCAGCCCTACCCATAGAAACCCTTACCCTAGCTCCAAGTGCCCTACCCATAGGAACCCTAACCCTAGCTCCAAGTGCCCTACCCATAGGAAACCTCACCCTAGGGTGGGGAGCCCTACCCATAGGAACCCTAACCCTAGCTCCAAGTGCCCTACCCATAGGAACCCGAACCCTAGCTCCAAGTGCCCTACCCACAAGAACCCTAACCCTAGGGCGGGCAGCCCTAGCCATAGGTTCCCTAACCCTAGGGCGGGGAGCCCTTCCCATACGAACCCTAACCCTAGCCCCAAGAGCCCTAACCATAGGAACCCTAACCCTAGCTCCAAGTGCCATACCCATAGGAACCCTAACCCTAGCTCCAAGTGCCATACCCATAGGAACCCTAACCCTAGCTCCAAGTGCCATACCCATTGGAACCCTAACCCTAGCTCCAAGTGCCCTACCCATAGGAACCCTAACCCTAGCCCCAAGTGTCCTACCCAAAGGAACCCTAACCCTAGCTCCAAGTGCCCTACCCACAAGAACCCTAACCCTAGGGCGGGCAGCCCTACCCATAGAAACCCTTACCCTAGCTCCAAATGCCCTACCCGTAGGAACCCTAACCCTAGCTCCAAGTGCCTTACCCATAGACCCTCACCTAGGGCAGGAGCCCTACCCATAGGAACCCTAACCCTAGGGCAGGAGCCCAACCCATAGGAACCTTAACCTAGCTCCAAGTGCCCTACCTATAGGAAACCTAACCCTAGGGTGTAGAGCCATACCCATAGGAACCCTAACGCTAGCACAAAGTGCCCTATCCATAGGAACCCTAACCCTAGCACCAAGTACCCTACCCATAGGAACCCTAACCCTAGGGCGGAGAGCCCTATCCATAGGAACCCTAACCCTAGCACCAAGTGCCCTACCCATAGGAACCCTAAACCTAGCCCCAAGTGTCCTACCTATAGGAACCCTAACCCTAGCTCCAAGTGCCCTACCCATAGGAACCCGAACCCTAGCTCCAAGTGCCCTACCCACAAGAAGCCTAACCCTAGGGCGGGCAGCCCTAGCCATAGGTTCCCTAACCCTAGGGCGGGGAGCCCTTCCCATACGAACCCTAACCCTAGCCCCAAGGGCCCTAACCATAGGAACCCTAACCCTAGCTCCAAGTGCCATACCCATAGGAACCCTAACCCTAGCTCCATGTGCCATACCCATAGGAACCCTAACCCTAGGGCGGGGAGCCATACCCATAGGAACCCTAACCCAAAAACCAAGTCCCCTACCCATAGGAACCCTAACCCTACCTCCAAGTACCCTACCCATTGGAACCCTAACCCTAGCCCCAAGTGTCCTAACCATAAGAACCCTAACCCTAGCTCCAAGTGCTCTACCCATAGGAACCCGAACCCTAGCTCCAAGTGCCCTACCCATAGGAACCCTAACCCTAGGGCGGGGAGCCCTACCCATAGGAACCCTAACCCTATCTCCAAGTGCCCTACCCATAGTAACCCTAACCCTAGCACCAACTGCCCTACCCATAGGAACCCTAACCCTAGCTCCAAGTGCCCTACCCATAGGAACCCTAACCCTAGCTCCAAGTGCCCTACCCATAGGAACCCTAACCCTAGCTCCAAGTGCCCTACCCATACGAACCCTAACCCTAGCTCCAAGTGCCCTACCCATAGGAACCCTAACCCTAGCTCCAAGTGCCCTACCCATAGGAACCCTAACCCTAGGGCGGGGAGCCCTACCCATAGGAACCCTAACCCTAGCTCCAAGTGCCCTACCCATAGGAACCCTAACCCTAGCTCCAAGTGCCCTACCCATAGGAACCCTAACACAACTCCAAGTGCCCTACCCATAGGAACCCTAACCCTAGCACCAAGTGCCCTACCCATAGGAACCCTAACCCTAGGGCGGGGAGCCCTTCCCATACGAACCCTAACCCTAGCCCCAAGAGCCCTACCCATAGGAACCCTAACCCTATCTCCAAGTGCCCTACCCATAGGAACCCTAACCCTAGCCCCAAGTGCCCTACCCATAGGAACCCTAACCCTAGCTCCAAGTGCCCTACCCACAAGAACCCTAACCCTAGGGCGGGCAGCCCTACCCATAGGAACCCTAACCCTAGCTCCAAGTGCCCTACCCATAGGAACCCTAACCCTAGCTCCAAGTGCCCTACCCATAGGAACCCTAACCCTAGGGCGGGGAGCCCTACCCATAGGAACCCTAACCCTAGCTCCAAGTGCCCTACCCATAGGAACCCTAACCCTAGGGCGGGGAGCCCTACCCATAGGAACCCTAACCCTATCTCCAAGTGCCCTACCCATAGGAACCCTAACCCTAGCACCAACTGCCCTACCCATAGGAACCCTAACCCTAGCTCCAAGTGCCTTACCCATAGGAACCCTAACCCTAGGGCGGGGAGCCCTACCCATAGGAATCCTAACCCTAGCACAAACTGCCCTACCCATAGGAACCCTAACACAACTCCAAGTGCCCTACCCATAGTTACCCTAACCCTAGGGCGGGGAGCCCTACACACAGAACCCTAACCCTAGGGCGGGGAGCCCTACCCATAGGAATATTAACCCTAGCACCAAGTGCCCTACCCATAGGAACCCTAACCCTAGGGCGGGGAGCCCTTCCCATACGAACCCTAACCCTAGCCCCAAGAGCCCTACCCATAGGAACCCTAACCCTATCTCCAAGTGCCCTACCCATAGGAACCCTAACCCTAGCCCCAAGTGCCCTACCCATAGGAACCCTAACCCTAGCTCCAAGTGCCCTATCCACAAGAACCCTAACCCTAGGGCGGGCAGCCCTACCCATAGAAACCCTTACCCTAGCTCCAAGTGCCCTACCCATAGGAACCCTAACCCTAGCTCCAAGTGCCCTACCCATAGGAAACCTCACCCTAGGGCGGGGAGCCCTACCCGTAGGAACCCTAACCCTAGGGCGGGCAGCCCTACCCAGAGAAACCCTTACCCTAGCACCAAGTGCCCTACCCATAGGAACCCTAACCCTAGCTCCAAGTGCCCTACCCATAGGAACCCTAACCCTAGCTCCAAGTGCCTTACCCATAGGAACCCTAACCCTAGGGCGGGGAGCCCTACCCATAGGAATCCTAACCCTAGCACAAACTGCCCTACCCATAGGAACCCTAACACAACTCCAAGTGCCCTACCCATAGTTACCCTAACCCTAGGGCGGGGAGCCCTACCCATAGAAACCCAACCCTAGGGCGGGAGTGCCCTACCCATAGGAACCCTAAACCTAGCCCCAAGTGTCCTACCCATAGGAATATTAACCCTAGCACCAAGTGCCCTACCCATAGGAACCCTAACCCTAGGGCAGGGAGCCCTACCCATAGGTTCCCTAACCCTATCTCCAAGTGCCCTTCCCATACGAACCCTAACCCTAGCCCCAAGAGCCCTACCCATAGGAACCCTAACCCTATCTCCAAGTGCCCTACCCATAGGAACCCTAACCCTAACCCCAAGTGCCCTACCCATAGGAACCCTAACCCTAGCTCCAAGTGCCCTATCCACAAGAACCCTAACCCTAGGGCGGGCAGCCCTACCCATAGAAACCCTTACCCTAGCTCCAAGTGCCCTACCCATAGGAACCCTAACCCTAGCTCCAAGTGCCCTACCCATAGGAAACCTCACCCTAGGGTGGGGAGCCCTACCCGTAGGAACCCTAACCCTAGGGCAGGGAGCCCTACCCATAGGAACCCTAACCCTAGCTCCAAGTGCCCTACCCATAGGAACCCGAACCCTAGCTCCAAGTGCCCTACCCACAAGAACCCTAACCCTAGGGCGGGCAGCCCTAGCCATAGGTTCCCTAACCCTAGGGCGGGGAGCCCTTCCCATACGAACCCTAACCCTAGCCCCAAGAGCCCTAACCATAGGAACCCTAACCCTAGCTCCAAGTGCCATACCCATAGGAACCCTAAACCTAGCTCCAAGTGCCATACCCATAGGAACCCTAATCCAAAAACCAAGTGCCCTACCCAAAGGAACCCTAACCCTAGCTCCAAGTGCCCTACCCATAGGAACCCTAACCCTAGCCCCAAGTGTCCTACCCATAGGAACCCTAACCCTAGCTCCAAGTGCCCTACCCACAAGAACCCTAACCCTAGGGCGGGCAGCCCTACCCATAGAAACCCTTACCCTAGCTCCAAATGCCCTACCCGTAGGAACCCTAACCCTAGCTCCAAGTGCCTTACCCATACGAACCCTCACCCTAGGGCGGGGAGCCCTACCCATAGGAACCCTAACCCTAGGGCAGGGAGCCCTACCCATAGGAACCCTAACCCTAGCTCCAAGTGCCCTACCTATAGGAAACCTAACCCTAGGGTGTAGAGACATACCCATAGGAACCCTAACGCTAGCACAAAGTGCCCTATCCATAGGAACCCTAACCCTAGCACCAAGTACCCTACCCATAGGAACCCTAACGCTAGGGCGGAGAGCCCTACCCATAGGAACCCGAACCCTAGCTCCAAGTTCCCTACCCACAAGAACCCTAACCCTAGGGCGGGCAGCCCTAGCCATAGGTTCCCTAACCCTAGGGCGGGGAGCCCTTCCCATACGAACCCTAACCCTAGCCCCAAGAGCCCTACCCATAGGAACCCTAACCCTAGCTCCAAGTGCCATACCCATAGGAACCCTAACCCTAGCTCCAAGTGCCATACCCATAGGAACCCTAACCCTAGGGCGGGGAGCCATACCCATAGGAACCCTAACCCAAAAACCAAGTGCCCTACCCATAGGAACCCTAACCCTAGCTCCAAGTGCCCTACCCATAGGAACCCTAACCCTAGCCCCAAGTGTCCTACCCATAGGAACCCTAACCCTAGCTCCAAGTGCCCTACCCATAGGAACCCGAACCCTAGCTCCAAGTGCCCTACCCACAAGAACCCTAACCCTAGGGCGGGCAGCCCTACCCATAGAAACCCTTACCCTAGCTCCAAGTGCCCTACCCATAGGAACCCTAACCCTAGCTCCAAGTGCCCTACCCATAGGAAACCTCACCCTAGGGCGGGGAGCCCTACCCGTAGGAACCCTAACCCTAGGGCAGGGAGCCCTACCCATAGGAACCCTAACCCTAGCTCCAAGTGCCCTACCTATAGGAAACCTAACCCTAGGGCGGAGAGCCATACCCATAGGAACCCTAACCCTAGCACCAAGTGCCCTACCCATAGGAACCCTAACCCTAGCTCCAAGTGCCCTACCCATAGGAACCCTAACCCTAGGGCTGGGAGCCCTACCCATAGGAACCCTAACCCTAGCTCCAAGTGCCCTACCCATAGGAACCCGAACCCTAGCTCCAAGTGCCCTACCCACAAGAACCCTAACCCTAGGGCGGGCAGCCCTAGCCATAGGTTCCCTAACCCTAGGGCGGGGAGCCCTTCCCATACGAACCCTAACCCTAGCCCCAAGTGCCCTACCCATAGGAACCCTAACCCTAGCTCCAAGTGCCATACCCATAGGAACCCTAACCCTAGCTCCAAGTGCCATACCCATAGGAACCCTAACCCTAGGGCGGGGAGCCATACCCATAGGAACCCTAACCCAAAAACCAAGTGCCCTACCCATAGGAACCCTAACCCTACCTCCAAGTACCCTACCCATTGGAACCCTAACCCTAGCCCCAAGTGTCCTACCCATAAGAACCCTAACCCTAGCTCCAAGTGCTCTACCCATAGGAACCCGAACCCTAGCTCCAAGTGCCCTACCCACAGGAACCCTAACCCTAGGGCGGGCAGCCCTACCCATAGAAACCCTAACCCTAGCTCCAAGTGCCCTACCCATAGGAACCCTAACCCTAGCACCAACTGCCCTACCCATAGGAACCCTAACCCTAGCTCCAAGTGCCTTACCCATAGGAACCCTAACCCTAGGGCGGGGAGCCCTACCCATAGGAATCCTAACCCTAGCACAAACTGCCCTACCCATAGGAACCCTAACACAACTCCAAGTGCCCTACCCATAGTTACCCTAACCCTAGGGCGGGGAGCCCTACACACAGAACCCTAACCCTAGGGCGGGGAGCCCTACCCATAGGAATATTAACCCTAGCACCAAGTGCCCTACCCATAGGAACCCTAACCCTAGGGCGGGGAGCCCTTCCCATACGAACCCTAACCCTAGCCCCAAGAGCCCTACCCATAGGAACCCTAACCCTATCTCCAAGTGCCCTACCCATAGGAACCCTAACCCTAGCCCCAAGTGCCCTACCCATAGGAACCCTAACCCTAGCTCCAAGTGCCCTATCCACAAGAACCCTAACCCTAGGGCGGGCAGCCCTACCCATAGAAACCCTTACCCTAGCTCCAAGTGCCCTACCCATAGGAACCCTAACCCTAGCTCCAAGTGCCCTACCCATAGGAAACCTCACCCTAGGGCGGGGAGCCCTACCCGTAGGAACCCTAACCCTAGGGCAGGGAGCCCTACCCATAGGAACCCTAACCCTAGCTCCAAGTGCCCTACCCATAGGAACCCGAACCCTAGCTCCAAGTGCCCTACCCACAAGAACCCTAACCCTAGGGCGGGCAGCCCTAGCCATAGGTTCCCTAACCCTAGGGCGGGGAGCCCTTCCCATACGAACCCTAACCCTAGCCCCAAGAGCCCTACCCATAGGAACCCTAACCCTAGCTCCAAGTGCCATACCCATAGGAACCCTAACCCTAGCTCCAAGTGCCTTACCCATAGGAACCCTAACCCTAGGGCGGGGAGCCCTACCCATAGGAATCCTAACCCTAGCACAAACTGCCCTACCCATAGGAACCCTAACACAACTCCAAGTGCCCTACCCATAGTTACCCTAACCCTAGGGCGGGGAGCCCTACACACAGAACCCTAACCCTAGGGCGGGGAGCCCAACCCATAGGAATATTAACCCTAGCACCAAGTGCCCTACCCATAGGAACCCTAACCCTAGGGCAGGGAGCCCTACCCATAGGTTCCCTAACCCTAGGGCGGGGAGCCCTTCCCATACGAACCCTAACCCTAGCCCCAAGAGCCCTACCCATAGGAACCCTAACCCTATCTCCAAGTGCCCTACCCATAGGAACCCTAACCCTAACCCCAAGTGCCCTACCCATAGGAACCCTAACCCTAGCTCCAAGTGCCCTATCCACAAGAACCCTAACCCTAGGGCGGGCAGCCCTACCCATAGAAACCCTTACCCTAGCTCCAAGTGCCCTACCCATAGGAACCCTAACCCTAGCTCCAAGTGCCCTACCCATAGGAAACCTCACCCTAGGGTGGGGAGCCCTACCCGTAGGAACCCTAACCCTAGGGCAGGGAGCCCTACCCATAGGAACCCTAACCCTAGCTCCAAGTGCCCTACCCATAGGAACCCGAACCCTAGCTCCAAGTGCCCTACCCACAAGAACCCTAACCCTAGGGCGGTCAGCCCTAGCCATAGGTTCCCTAACCCTAGGGCGGGGAGCCCTTCCCATACGAACCCTAACCCTAGCCCCAAGAGCCCTAACCATAGGAACCCTAACCCTAGCTCCAAGTGCCATACCCATAGGAACCCTAACCCTAGCTCCAAGTGCCATACCCATAGGAACCCTAAACCTAGCTCCAAGTGCCATACCCATAGGAACCCTAATCCAAAAACCAAGTGCCCTACCCATAGGAACCCTAACCCTAGCTCCAAGTGCCCTACCCATAGGAACCCTAACCCTAGGGCGGGCAGTCCTACCCATAGGATCCCTAACCCTAGCTCCAAGTGCCCTACCCATAGGAACCCTAACCCTAGCTCCAAATGCCCTACCCATAGAAACCCTAACCCTAGCTCCAAGTGCCCTACCCATAGGAACCCTAACCCTAGCTCCAAATGCCCTACCCATAGAAACCCTAACCCTAGCTCCAAGTGCCCTACCCATAGGAACCCTAACCCTAGGGCGGGCAGTCCTACCCATAGGATCCCTAACCCTAGCTCCAAGTGCCCTACCCATAGGAACCCTAACCCTAGGGCGGGAAGCCCTACCCATAGGAACCCTAACCCTAGCTCCAAATGCCCTACCCATAGGAACCCTAACCCTAGCTCCAAGTGCCCTACCCATAGGAACCCTAACCCTAGCTCCAAGTGCCCTACCCATAGGAACCCTAACCCTAGGGCGGGAAGCCCTACCCATAGGAACCCTAACCCTAGCTCCAAGTGCCCTACCCATAGGAACCCTAACCCTAGCTCCAAGTGCCCTACCCATAGGAACCCTAACCCTAGCTCGGGGAGCCCTACCCATAGAACCTAATCCTAGCGCCACGTGCCCTACCCATAGGAACCCTAACCCTAGGGCTGGGCACACTACCTACAGGAACCTTAACCCTATCTCCAAGTGCCCTACCCATAGGAACCCTAACCCTAGCTCCAAGTGCCCTACCCATAGGAACCCTAACCCTAGCCCCAAGTGCCCTACCCATAGGAACCCTAACCCTAGCTCCAAGTGCCCTACCCATAGGAACCCTAACCCTAGCTCCAGGTGCCCTACCAGCAGGAAACCTAACCCTAGGGCGGGCAGCCCTACCCATAGAAACCCTAACCCTAGCTCCAAGTGCCCTACCCATAGGAACCCTAACCCTAGCTCCAAGTGCCCTACCCATAGGAAACCTCACCCTAGGGCGGGGAGCCCTACCCGTAGGAACCCTAACCCTAGGGCAGGGAGCCCTACCCATAGGAACCCTAACCCTAGCTCCAAGTGCCCTACCTATAGGAACCCTAACCCTAGGGCGGAGAGCCCTACCCATAGGAACCCTAACCCTAGCTCCAAGTGCCCTACCCATAGGAACCCTAACCCTAGCTCCAAGTGCCCTACCCATAGGAACCCTAACCCTAGGGCGGGGAGCCCTACCCATAGGAACCCTAACCCTAGCTCCAAGTGCCCTACCCATAGGAACCCGAACCCTAGCTCCAAGTGCCCTACCCACAAGAACCCTAACCCTAGGGCGGGCAGCCCTAGCCATAGGTTCCCTAACCCTAGGGCGGGGAGCCCTTCCCATACGAACCCTAACCCTAGCCCCAAGAGCCCTACCCATAGGAACCCTAACCCTAGCTCCAAGTGCCATACCCATAGGAACCCTAACCCTAGCTCCAAGTGCCATACCCATAGGAACCCTAACCCTAGGGCGGGGAGCCATACCCATAGGAACCCTAACCCAAAAACCAAGTGCCCTACCCATAGGAACCCTAACCCTAGCTCCAAGTGCCCTACCCATAGGAACCCTAACCCTAGCCCCAAGTGTCCTACCCATAGGAACCCTAACCCTAGCTCCAAGTGCCCTACCCATAGGAACCCTAACCCTAGCTCCAAGTGCCCTACCCATAGGAACCCTAACCCTAGGGCGGGCAGCCCTACCCATAGAAACCCTTACCCTAGCTCCAAGTGCCCTACCCATAGGAACCCTCACCCTAGGGCGGGGAGCCCTACCCATAGGAACCCTAACCCTATCTCCAAGTGCCCTACCCATAGGAACCCTAACCCTAGCTCCAAGTGCCCTACCCATAGGAACCCTAACCCTAGCTCCAAGTGCCATACCCATAGGAACCCTAACCCTAGGGCGGGGAGCCCTACCCATAGGAATCCTAACCCTAGCACAAACTGCCCTACCCATAGGAATCCGAACCCTATCTCCAAGTGCCCTATCCACAAGAACTCTAACCCTAGGGCGGGCAGCCCTACACACAGAACCCTAACCCTAGGACAGGGAGCCCTACCCATAGGTTCCCTAACCCTAGCACCAAGTGCCCTACCCATAGGAACCCTAACCCTAGGGCGGGGAGCCCTTCCCATACGAACCCTAACCCTAGCCCCAAGTGCCCTACCCATAGGAACCCTAACCCTAGCTCCAAGTGCCCTACCCATAGGAACCCTAACCCTAGCTCCAAGTGCCCTACCCATAGGAACCCAAACCCTAGCTCCAAGTGCCCTACCCATAGGAACCCTAACCCTAGCTCCAAGTGCCCTACCCATAGGAACCCTAACCCTAGCTCCAAGTGCCCTACCCATAGGAACCCTAACCCTAGGGCGGGGAGCCCTACCCATAGGAACCCTAACCCAAAAACCAAGAGCCCTACCCATAGGAACCCTAACCCTATCTCCAAGTGCCCTACCCATAGGAACCCTAACCCTAGCCCCAAGTGCCCTACCCATAGGAACCCTAACCCTATCTCCAAGTGCCCTACCCATAGGAACCCGAACCCTAGCTCCAAGTGCCCTACCCACAGGAACCCTAACCCTAGGGCGGGCAGCCCTACCCATAGAAACCCTTACCCTAGCTCCAAGTGCCCTACCCATAGGAACCCTCACCCTAGGGCGGGGAGCCCTACCCATAGGAACCCTAACCCTATCTCCAAGTGCCCTACCCATAGGAACCCTAACCCTAGCACCAACTGCCCTACCCATAGGAACCCTAACCCTAGCTCCAAGTGCCTTACCCATAGGAACCCTAACCCTAGGGCGGGGAGCCCTACCCATAGGAATCCTAACCCTAGCACAAACTGCCCTACCCATAGGAACCCTAACACAACTCCAAGTGCCCTACCCATAGGAACCCTAACCCTAGGGCGGGGAGCCCTACACACAGAACCCTAACCCTAGGGCGGGGAGCCCTACCCATAGGAATATTAACCCTAGCACCAAGTGCCCTACCCATAGGAACCCTAACCCTAGCCCCAAGAGCCCTACCCATAGGAACCCTAACCCTATCTCCAAGTGCCCTACCCATAGGAACCCTAACCCTAGCCCCAAGTGCCCTACCCATAGGAACCCTAACCCTAGCTCCAAGTGCCCTATCCACAAGAACCCTAACCCTAGGGCGGGCAGCCCTACCCATAGAAACCCTTACCCTAGCTCCAAGTGCCCTACCCATAGGAACCCTAACCCTAGCTCCAAGTGCCCTACCCATAGGAAACCTCACCCTAGGGCGGGGAGCCCTACCCGTAGGAACCCTAACCCTAGGGCAGGGAGCCCTACCCATAGGAACCCTAACCCTAGCTCCAAGTGCCCTACCCATAGGAACCCTAACCCTAGCTCCAAGTGCCCTACCCACAAGAACCCTAACCCTAGGGCGGGCAGCCCTAGCCATAGGTTCCCTAACCCTAGGGCGGGGAGCCCTTCCCATACGAACCCTAACCCTAGCCCCAAGAGCCCTACCCATAGGAACCCTAACCCTAGCTCCAAGTGCCATACCCATAGGAACCCTAACCCTAGCTCCAAGTGCCTTACCCATAGGAACCCTAACCCTAGGGCGGGGAGCCCTACCCATAGGAATCCTAACCCTAGCACAAACTGCCCTACCCATAGGAACCCTAACACAACTCCAAGTGCCCTACCCATAGTTACCCTAACCCTAGGGCGGGGAGCCCTACACACAGAACCCTAACCCTAGGGCGGGGAGCCCAACCCATAGGAATATTAACCCTAGCACCAAGTGCCCTACCCATAGGAACCCTAACCCTAGGGCAGGGAGCCCTACCCATAGGTTCCCTAACCCTAGGGCGGGGAGCCCTACCCATAGGAACCCTAACCCTAGCCCCAAGTGCCCTACCCATAGGAACCCTAACCCTAGCTCCAAGTGCCCTACCCATAGGAACCCTAACCCTAGGGCGGGCAGCCCTAGCCATAGGTTCCCTAACCCTAGGGCGGGGAGCCCTTCCCATACGAACCCTAACCCTAGCCCCAAGAGCCCTACCCATAGGAACCCTAACCCTAGCTCCAAGTGCCATACCCATAGGAACCCTAACCCTAGCTCCAAGTGCCATACCCATAGGAACCCTAAACCTAGCTCCAAGTGCCATACCCATTGGAACCCTAATCCAAAAACCAAGTGCCCTACCCAAAGGAACCCTAACCCTAGCTCCAAGTGCCCTACCCATAGGAACCCTAACCCTAGCCCCAAGTGTCCTACCCATAGGAACCCTAACCCTAGCTCCAAGTGCCCTACCCACAAGAACCCTAACCCTAGGGCGGGCAGCCCTACCCATAGAAACCCTTACCCTAGCTCCAAATGCCCTACCCGTAGGAACCCTAACCCTAGCTCCAAGTGCCTTACCCATACGAACCCTCACCCTAGGGCAGGGAGCCCTACCCGTAGGAACCCTAACCCTAGGGCAGGGAGCCCAACCCATAGGAACCTTAACCCTAGCTCCAAGTGCCCTACCTATAGGAAACCTAACCCTAGGGTGTAGAGCCATACCCATAGGAACCCTAACGCTAGCACAAAGTGCCCTATCCATAGGAACCCTAACCCTAGCACCAAGTACCCTACCCATAGGAACCCTAACCCTAGGGCGGAGAGCCCTATCCATAGGAACCCTAACCCTAGCACCAAGTGCCCTACCCATAGGAACCCTAAACCTAGCCCCAAGTGTCCTACCTATAGGAACCCTAACCCTAGCTCCAAGTGCCCTACCCATAGGAACCCGAACCCTAGCTCCAAGTGCCCTACCCACAAGAACCCTAACCCTAGGGCGGGCAGCCCTAGCCATAGGTTCCCTAACCCTAGGGCGGGGAGCCCTTCCCATACGAACCCTAACCCTAGCCCCAAGAGCCCTACCCATAGGAACCCTAACCCTAGCTCCAAGTGCCATACCCATAGGAACCCTAACCCTAGCTCCAAGTGCCATACCCATAGGAACCCTAACCCTAGGGCGGGGAGCCATACCCATAGGAACCCTAACCCAAAAACCAAGTGCCCTACCCATAGGAACCCTAACCCTACCTCCAAGTACCCTACCCATTGGAACCCTAACCCTAGCCCCAAGTGTCCTACCCATAAGAACCCTAACCCTAGCTCCAAGTGCTCTACCCATAGAAACCCTTATCCTAGCTCCAAGTGCCCTACCCATAGGAACCCTCACGCTAGCGCGGGGAGCCCTACCCATACGAACCCTAACCCTATCTCCAAGTGCCCTACCCATAGGAACCCTAACCCTAGCACCAACTGCCCTACCCATAGGAACCCTAACCCTAGCTCCAAGTGCCTTACCCATAGGAACCCTAACCCTAGGGCGGGGAGCCCTACCCATAGGAATCCTAACCCTAGCACAAACTGCCCTACCCATAGGAACCCTAACACAACTCCAAGTGCCCTACCCATAGGAACCCTAACCCTAGCCCCAAGTGCCCTACCCATAGGAACCCTAACCCTAGCTCCAAGTTCCCTACCCATAGGAACCCTAACCCTAGCACCAACTGCCCTACCCATAGGAACCCTAACCCTAGCTCCAAGTGCCCTACCCATAGGAACCCTAACCCTAGCCCCAAGTGCCCTACCCATAGGAACCCTAACCCTAGCTCCAAGTGCCCTATCCACAAGAACCCTAACCCTAGGGCGGGCAGCCCTACCCATAGAAACCCTTACCCTAGCTCCAAGTGCCCTACCCATAGGAACCCTAACCCTAGCTCCAAGTGCCCTACCCATAGGAAACCTCACCCTAGGGCGGGGAGCCCTACCCATAGGAACCCTAACCCTAGCTCCAAGTGCCCTACCCATAGGAACCCGAACCCTAGCTCCAAGTGCCCTACCCACAAGAACCCTAACCCTAGGGCGGGCAGCCCTAGCCATAGGTTCCCTAACCCTAGGGCGGGGAGGCCTTCCCATACGAACCCTAACCCTAGCCCCAAGAGCCCTACCCATAGGAACCCTAACCCTAGCTCCAAGTGCCATACCCATAGGAACCCTAACCCTAGCTCCAAGTGCCTTACCCATAGGAACCCTAACCCTAGGGCGGGGAGCCCTACCCATAGGAATCCTAACCCTAGCACAAACTGCCCTACCCATAGGAACCCTAACACAACTCCAAGTGCCCTACCCATAGTTACCCTAACCCTAGGGCGGGGAGCCCTACACACAGAACCCTAACCCTAGGGCGGGGAGCCCAACCCATAGGAATATTAACCCTAGCACCAAGTGCCCTACCCATAGGAACCCTAACCCTAGGGCAGGGAGCCCTACCCATAGGTTCCCTAACCCTAGGGCGGGGAGCCCTTCCCATACGAACCCTAACCCTAGCCCCAAGAGCCCTACCCATAGGAACCCTAACCCTATCTCCAAGTGCCCTACCCATAGGAACCCTAACCCTAACCCCAAGTGCCCTACCCATAGGAACCCTAACCCTAGCTCCAAGTGCCCTATCCACAAGAACCCTAACCCTAGGGCGGGCAGCCCTACCCATAGAAACCCTTACCCTAGCTCCAAGTGCCCTACCCATAGGAACCCTAACCCTAGCTCCAAGTGCCCTACCCATAGGAAACCTCACCCTAGGGTGGGATAGCCCTACCCGTAGGAACCCTAACCCTAGGGCAGGGAGCCCTACCCATAGGAACCTTAACCCTAGCTCCAAGTGCCCTACCCATAGGAACCCGAACCCTAGCTCCAAGTGCCCTACCCACAAGAACCCTAACCCTAGGGCGGGCAGCCCTAGCCATAGGTTCCCTAACCCTAGGGCGGGGAGCCCTTCCCATACGAACCCTAACCCTAGCCCCAAGAGCCCTAACCATAGGAACCCTAACCCTAGCTCCAAGTGCCATACCCATAGGAACCCTAACCCTAGCTCCAAGTGCCATACCCATAGGAACCCTAAACCTAGCTCCAAGTGCCATACCCATTGGAACCCTAATCCAAAAACCAAGTGCCCTACCCAAAGGAACCCTAACCCTAGCTCCAAGTGCCCTACCCATAGGAACCCTAACCCTAGCCCCAAGTGTCCTACCCAAAGGAACCCTAACCCTAGCTCCAAGTGCCCTACCCACAAGAACCCTAACCCTAGGGCGGGCAGCCCTACCCATAGAAACCCTTACCCTAGCTCCAAATGCCCTACCCGTAGGAACCCTAACCCTAGCTCCAAGTGCCTTACCCATACGAACCCTCACCCTAGGGCAGGGAGCCCTACCTGTAGGAACCCTAACCCTAGGGCAGGGAGCCCAACCCATAGGAACCTTAACCCTAGCTCCAAGTGCCCTACCTATAGGAAACCTAACCCTAGGGTGTAGAGCCATACCCATAGGAACCCTAACGCTAGCACAAAGTGCCCTATCCATAGGAACCCTAACCCTAGCACCAAGTACCCTACCCATAGGAACCCTAACCCTAGGGCGGAGAGCCCTATCCATAGGAACCCTAACCCTAGCACCAAGTGCCCTACCCATAGGAACCCTAAACCTAGCCCCAAGTGTCCTACCTATAGGAACCCTAACCCTAGCTCCAAGTGCCCTACCCATAGGAACCCGAACCCTAGCTCCAAGTGCCCTACCCACAAGAACCCTAACCCTAGGGCGGGCAGCCCTAGCCATAGGTTCCCTAACCCTAGGGCGGGGAGCCCTTCCCATACGAACCCTAACCCTAGCCCCAAGAGCCCTACCCATAGGAACCCTAACCCTAGCTCCAAGTGCCATACCCATAGGAACCCTAACCCTAGCTCCAAGTGCCATACCCATAGGAACCCTAACCCTAGGGCGGGGAGCCATACCCATAGGAACCCTAACCCAAAAACCAAGTGCCCTACCCATAGGAACCCTAACCCTACCTCCAAGTACCCTACCCATTGGAACCCTAACCCTAGCCCCAAGTGTCCTACCCATAAGAACCCTAACCCTAGCTCCAAGTGCTCTACCCATAGAAACCCTTATCCTAGCTCCAAGTGCCCTACCCATAGGAACCCTCACGCTAGCGCGGGGAGCCCTACCCATACGAACCCTAACCCTATCTCCAAGTGCCCTACCCATAGGAACCCTAACCCTAGCACCAACTGCCCTACCCATAGGAACCCTAACCCTAGCTCCAAGTGCCTTACCCATAGGAAACCTAACCCTAGGGCGGGGAGCCCTACCCATAGGAATCCTAACCCTAGCACAAACTGCCCTACCCATAGGAACCCTAACACAACTCCAAGTGCCCTACCCATAGGAACCCTAACCCTAGCCCCAAGTGCCCTACCCATAGGAACCCTAACCCTAGCTCCAAGTGCCCTACCCATAGGAACCCTAACCCTAGCACCAAGTGCCCTACCCATAGGAACCCTAACCCTAGCTCCAAGTGCCCTACCCATAGGAACCCTAACCCTAGCTCCAAGTGCCCTACCCATAGGAACCCTAACCCTAGCTCCAAGTGCCCTACCCATAGGAAACCTCACCCTAGGGCGGGGAGCCCTACCCGTAGGAACCCTAACCCTAGGGCAGGGAGCCCTACCCATAGGAACCCGAACCCTAGCTCCAAGTGCCCTACCCACAAGAACCCTAACCCTAGGGCGGGCAGCCATAGCCATAGGTTCCCTAACCCTAGGGCGGGGAGCCCTTCCCATACGAACCCTAACCCTAGCCCCAAGAGCCCTACCCATAGGAACCCTAACCCTAGCTCCAAGTGCCATACCCATAGGAACCCTAACCCTAGCTCCAAGTGCCATACCCATAGGAACCCTAAACCTAGCTCCAAGTGCCATACCCATAGGAACCCTAATCCAAAAACCAAGTGCCCTACCCATAGGAACCCTAACCCTAGCTCCAAGTGCCCTACCCATAGGAACCCTAACCCTAGCTCCAAGTGCCCTACCCATAGGAACCCTAACCCTAGCTCCAAGTGCCCTACCCACAAGAACCCTAACCCTAGGGCGGGCAGCCCTACCCATAGAAACCCTAACCCTAGCTCCAAGTGCCCTACCCATAGGAACCCTAACCCTAGCTCCAAGTGCCCTACCCATAGGAACCCTAACCCTAGGGCAGGGAGCCCTACCCATAGGAACCCTAACCCTAGGGCAGGGAGCCCTACCCATAGGAACCCTAACCCTAGCTCCAAGTGCCCTACCTATAGGAAACCTAACCCTAGGGCGGAGAGCCATACCCATAGGAACCCTAACGCTAGCACAAAGTGCCCTATCCATAGGAACCCTAACCCTAGCACCAAGTACCCTACCCATAGGAACCCTAACCCTAGGGCGGAGAGCCCTATCCATAGGAACCCTAACCCTAGCACCAAGTGCCCTACCCATAGGAACCCTAAACCTAGCCCCAAGTGTCCTACCTATAGGAACCCTAACCCTAGCTCCAAGTGCCCTACCCATAGGAACCCGAACCCTAGCTCCAAGTGCCCTACCCACAAGAACCCTAACCCTAGGGCGGGCAGCCCTAGCCATAGGTTCCCTAACCCTAGGGCGGGGAGCCCTTCCCATACGAACCCTAACCCTAGCCCCAAGAGCCCTACCCATAGGAACCCTAACCCTAGCTCCAAGTGCCATACCCATAGGAACCCTAACCCTAGCTCCAAGTGCCATACCCATAGGAACCCTAACCCTAGGGTGGGGAGCCATACCCATAGGAACCCTAACCCAAAAACCAAGTGCCCTACCCATAGGAACCCTAACCCTACCTCCAAGTGCCCTACCCATAGGAACCCTAACCCTAGCCCCAAGTGTCCTACCCATAAGAACCCTAACCCTAGCTCCAAGTGCTCTACCCATAGAAACCCTTATCCTAGCTCCAAGTGCCCTACCCATAGGAACCCTAACCCTAGGGCGGGGAGCCCTACCCATAGGAACCCTAACCCTATCTCCAAGTGCCCTACCCATAGGAACCCTAACCCTAGCACCAACTGCCCTACCCATAGGAACCCTAACCCTAGCTCCAAGTGCCTTACCCATAGGAAACCTAACCCTAGGGCGGGGAGCCCTACCCATAGGAATCCTAACCCTAGCACAAACTGCCCTACCCATAGGAACCCTAACACAAGTCCAAATGCCCTACCCATAGGAACCCTAACCCTAGCCCCAAGTGCCCTACCCATAGGAACCCTAACCCTAGCTCCAAGTTCCCTACCCATAGGAACCCTAACCCTAGCACCAACTGCCCTACCCATAGGAACCCTAACCCTAGCTCCAAGTGCCCTACCCATAGGAACCCTAACCCTAACCCCAAGTGCCCTACCCATAGGAACCCTAACCCTAGCTCCAAGTGCCCTATCCACAAGAACCCTAACCCTAGGGCGGGCAGCCCTACCCATAGAAACCCTTACCCTAGCTCCAAGTGCCCTACCCATAGGAACCCTAACCCTAGCTCCAAGTGCCCTACCCATAGGAAACCTCACCCTAGGGCGGGGAGCCCTACCCGTAGGAACCCTAACCCTAGGGCAGGGAGCCCTACCCATAGGAACCCTAACCCTAGCTCCAAGTGCCCTACCCATAGGAACCCGAACCCTAGCTCCAAGTGCCCTACCCACAAGAACCCTAACCCTAGGGCGGGCAGCCCTAGCCATAGGTTCCCTAACCCTAGGGCGGGGAGCCCTTCCCATACGAACCCTAACCCTAGCCCCAAGAGCCCTAACCATAGGAACCCTAACCCTAGCTCCAAGTGCCATACCCATAGGAACCCTAACCCTAGCTCCAAGTGCCATACCCATAGGAACCCTAAACCTAGCTCCAAGTGCCATACCCATTGGAACCCTAATCCAAAAACCAAGTGCCCTACCCAAAGGAACCCTAACCCTAGCTCCAAGTGCCCTACCCATAGGAACCCTAACCCTAGCCCCAAGTGTCCTACCCAAAGGAACCCTAACCCTAGCTCCAAGTGCCCTACCCACAAGAACCCTAACCCTAGGGCGGGCAGCCCTACCCATAGAAACCCTTACCCTAGCTCCAAATGCCCTACCCGTAGGAACCCTAACCCTAGCTCCAAGTGCCTTACCCATACGAACCCTCACCCTAGGGCAGGGAGCCCTACCCGTAGGAACCCTAACCCTAGGGCAGGGAGCCCAACCCATAGGAACCTTAACCCTAGCTCCAAGTGCCCTACCTATAGGAAACCTAACCCTAGGGTGTAGAGCCATACCCATAGGAACCCTAACGCTAGCACAAAGTGCCCTATCCATAGGAACCCTAACCCTAGCACCAAGTACCCTACCCATAGGAACCCTAACGCTAGGGCGGAGAGCCCTATCCATAGGAACCCTAACCCTAGCACCAAGTGCCCTACCCATAGGAACCCTAAACCTAGCCCCAAGTGTCCTACCTATAGGAACCCTAACCCTAGCTCCAAGTGCCCTACCCATAGGAACCCGAACCCTAGCTCCAAGTGCCCTACCCACAAGAACCCTAACCCTAGGGCGGGCAGCCCTAGCCATAGGTTCCCTAACCCTAGGGCGGGGAGCCCTTCCCATACGAACCCTAACCCTAGCCCCAAGAGCCCTACCCATAGGAACCCTAACCCTAGCTCCAAGTGCCATACCCATAGGAACCCTAACCCTAGCTCCAAGTGCCATACCCATAGGAACCCTAACCCTAGGGTGGGGAGCCATACCCATAGGAACCCTAACCCAAAAACCAAGTGCCCTACCCATAGGAACCCTAACCCTACCTCCAAGTACCCTACCCATTGGAACCCTAACCCTAGCCCCAAGTGTCCTACCCATAAGAACCCTAACCCTAGCTCCAAGTGCTCTACCCATAGAAACCCTTATCCTAGCTCCAAGTGCCCTACCCATAGGAACCCTCACGCTAGCGCGGGGAGCCCTACCCATACGAACCCTAACCCTATCTCCAAGTGCCCTACCCATAGGAACCCTAACCCTAGCACCAACTGCCCTACCCATAGGAACCCTAACCCTAGCTCCAAGTGCCTTACCCATAGGAAACCTAACCCTAGGGCGGGGAGCCCTACCCATAGGAATCCTAACCCTAGCACAAACTGCCCTACCCATAGGAACCCTAACACAAGTCCAAATGCCCTACCCATAGGAACCCTAACCCTAGCCCCAAGTGCCCTACCCATAGGAACCCTAACCCTAGCTCCAAGTGCCCTACCCATAGGAAACCTCACCCTAGGGCGGGGAGCCCTACCCGTAGGAACCCTAACCCTAGGGCAGGGAGCCCTACCCATAGGAACCCTAACCCTAGCTCCAAGTGCCCTACCCATAGGAACCCGAACCCTAGCTCCAAGTGCCCTACCCACAAGAACCCTAACCCTAGGGCGGGCAGCCCTAGCCATAGGTTCCCTAACCCTAGGGCGGGGAGCCCTTCCCATACGAACCCTAACCCTAGCCCCAAGAGCCCTAACCATAGGAACCCTCACCCTAGCTCCAAGTGCCATACCCATAGGAACCCTAACCCTAGCTCCAAGTGCCATACCCATAGGAACCCTAACCCTAGCTCCAAGTGCCATACCCATTGGAACCCTAAACCTAGCTCCAAGTGCCATACCCATAGGAACCCTAACCCTAGCCCCAAGTGTCCTACCCAAAGGAACCCTAACCCTAGCTCCAAGTGCCCTACCCACAAGAACCCTAACCCTAGGGCGGGCAGCCCTACCCATAGAAACCCTTACCCTAGCTCCAAATGCCCTACCAATAGGAACCCTAACCCTAGCTCCAAGTGCCTTACCCTACGAACCCTCACCCTAGGTCAGGGAGCCCTACCCGTAGGAACCCTAACCCTAGGGCAGGGAGCCCAACCCATAGGAACCTTCACCCTAGCTCCAAGTGCCCTACCTATAGGAAACCTAACCCTAGGGTGTAGAGCCATACCCATAGGAACCCTAACGCTAGCACAAAGTGCCCTATCCATAGGAACCCTAACCCTAGCACCAAGTACCCTACCCATAGGAACCCTAACCCTAGGGCGGAGAGCCCTATCCATAGGAACCCTAACCCTAGCACCAAGTGCCCTACCCATAGGAACCCTAAATCTAGCCCCAAGTGTCCTACCTATAGGAACCCTAACCCTAGCTCCAAGTGCCCTACCCATAGGAACCCAAACCCTAGCTCCAAGTGCCCTACCCACAAGAACCCTAACCCTAGGGCGGGCAGCCCTAGCCATAGGTTCCCTAACCCTAGGGCGGGGAGCCCTTCCCATACGAACCCTAACCCTAGCCCCAAGAGCCCTACCCATAGGAACCCTAACCCTAGCTCCAAGTGCCATACCCATAGGAACCCTAACCCTAGCTCCAAGTGCCATACCCATAGGAACCCTAACCCTAGGGCAGGGAGCCATACCCATAGGAACCCTAACCCAAAAACCAAGTGCCCTTCCCATAGGAACCCTAACCCTACCTCCAAGTACCCCACCCATTGGAACCCTAACCCTAGCCCCAAGTGTCCTACCCATAAGAACCCTAACCCTAGCTCCAAGTGCTCTACCCATAGAAACCCTTATCCTAGCTCCAAGTGCCCTACCCATAGGAACCCTCACGCTAGCGCGGGGAGCCCTACCCATACGAACCCTAACCCTATCTCCAAGTGCCCTACCCATAGGAACCCTAACCCTAGCACCAACTGCCCTACCCATAGGAACCCTAACCCTAGCTCCAAGTGCCTTACCCATAGGAAACCTAACCCTAGGGCGGGGAGCCCTACCCATAGGAATCCTAACCCTAGCACAAACTGCCCTACCCATAGGAACCCTAACACAACTCCAAGTGCCCTACCCATAGGAACCCTAACCCTAGCCCCAAGTGCCCTACCCATAGGAACCCTAACCCTAGCTCCAAGTGCCCTACCCATAGGAACCCTAACCCTAGCTCCAAGTGCCCTACCCATAGGAACCCTAACCCTAGGGCGGGGAGCCCTACCCATAGGAACCCTAACCCTAGCTCCAAGTGCCCTACCCATAGGAACCCTAACCCTAGCACCAAGTGCCCTACCCATAGGAACCCTAACACAACTCCAAGTGCCCTACCCATAGGAACCCTAACCCTAGCACCAAGTGCCCTACCCATAGGAACCCTAACCCTAGGGCGGGGAGCCCTTCCCATACGAACCCTAACCCTAGCCCCAAGAGCCCTACCCATAGGAACCCTAACCCTATCTCCAAGTGCCCTACCCATAGGAACCCTAACCCTAGCCCCAAGTGCCCTACCCATAGGAACCCTAACCCTGGGGCTGGGAGCCCTACCCATAGGAACCCTAACCCTAGCTCCAAGTGCCCTACCCATAGGAACCCGAACCCTAGCTCCAAGTGCCCTACCCACAAGAAGCCTAACCCTAGGGCGGGCAGCCCTAGCCATAGGTTCCCTAACCCTAGGGCGGGGAGCCCTTCCCATACGAACCCTAACCCTAGCCCCAAGAGCCCTACCCATAGGAACCCTAACCCTAGCTCCAAGTGCCATACCCATAGGAACCCTAACCCTAGCTCCAAGTGCCCTACCCATAGGAACCCTAACCCTAGCCCCAAGTGTCCTACCCATAGGAACCCTAACCCTAGCTCCAAGTGCCCTACCCATAGGAACCCGAACCCTAGCTCCAAGTGCCCTACCCACAAGAACCCTAACCCTAGGGCGGGCAGCCCTAGCCATAGGTTCCCTAACCCTAGGGCGGGGAGCCCTTCCCATACGAACCCTAACCCTAGCCCCAAGAGCCCTACCCATAGGAACCCTAACCCTAGCTCCAAGTGCCATACCCATAGGAACCCTAACCCTAGCTCCAAGTGCCATACCCATAGGAACCCTAACCCTAGGGCGGGGAGCCATACCCATAGGAACCCTAACCCTAGCACAAACTGCCCTACCCATAGGAACCCTAACACAACTCCAAGTGCCCTACCCATAGGAACCCTAACCCTAGCCCCAAGTGCCCTACCCATAGGAACCCTAACCCTAGCTCCAAGTTCCCTACCCATAGGAACCCTAACCCTAGCACCAACTGCCCTACCCATAGGAACCCTAACCCTAGCTCCAAGTGCCCTACCCATAGGAACCCTAACCCTAGCACCAAGTGCCCTACCCATAGGAACCCTAACACAACTCCAAGTGCCCTACCCATAGGAACCCTAACCCTAGCACCAAGTGCCCTACCCATAGGAACCCTAACCCTAGGGCGGGGAGCCCTTCCCATACGAACCCTAACCCTAGCCCCAAGAGCCCTACCCATAGGAACCCTAACCCTATCTCCAAGTGCCCTACCCATAGGAACCCTAACCCGAGCCCCAAGTGCCCTACCCATAGGAACCCTAACCCTGGGGCTGGGAGCCCTACCCATAGGAACCCTAACCCTAGCTCCAAGTGCCCTACCCATAGGAACCCTAACCCTAGCTCCAAGTGCCCTACCCACAAGAAGCCTAACCCTAGGGCGGGCAGCCCTAGCCATAGGTTCCCTAACCCTAGGGCGGGGAGCCCTTCCCATACGAACCCTAACCCTAGCCCCAAGAGCCCTACCCATAGGAACCCTAACCCTAGCTAAAAGTGCCATACCCATAGGAACCCTAACCCTAGCTCCAAGTGCCCTACCCATAGGAACCCTAAATCTAGCCCCAAGTGTCCTACCTATAGGAACCCTAACCCTAGCTCCAAGTGCCCTACCCATAGGAACCCGAACCCTAGCTCCAAGTGCCCTACCCACAAGAACCCTAACCCTAGGGCGGGCAGCCCTAGCCATAGGTTCCCTAACCCTAGGGAGGGGAGCCCTTCCCATACGAACCCTAACCCTAGCCCCAAGAGCCCTAACCATAGGAACCCTAACCCTAGCTCCAAGTGCCATACCCATAGGAACCCTAAACCTAGCTCCAAGTGCCATACCCATAGGAACCCTAACCCAAAAACCAAGTGCCCTTCCCATAGGAACCCTAACCCTACCTCCAAGTACCCCACCCATTGGAACCCTAACCCTAGCCCCAAGTGTCCTACCCATAAGAACCCTAATCCTAGCTCCAAGTGCTCTACCCATAGAAACCCTTATCCTAGCTCCAAGTGCCCTACCCATAGGAACCCTCACGCTAGCGCGGGGAGCCCTACCCATACGAACCCTAACCCTATCTCCAAGTGCCCTACCCATAGGAACCCTAACCCTAGCACCAACTGCCCTACCCATAGGAACCCTAACCCTAGCTCCAAGTGCCTTACCCATAGGAAACCTAACCCTAGGGTGGGGAGCCCTACCCATAGGAATCCTAACCATAGCACAAACTGCCATACCATAGGAACCCTAACACAACTCCAAGTGCCCTACCCATAGGAACCCTAACCCTAGCCCCAAGTGCCCTACCCATAGGAACCCTAACCCTAGCTCCAAGTTCCCTACCCATAGGAACCCTAACCCTAGCACCAAGTGCCCTACCCATAGGAACCCTAACCCTAGCTCCAAGTGCCCTACCCATAGGAACCCTAACCCTAGCACCAAGTGCCCTACCCATAGGAACCCTAACACAACTCCAAGTACCCTACCCATAGGAACCCTAACCCTAGCACCAAGTGCCCTACCCATAGGAACCCTAACCCTAGGGCGGGGAGCCCTTCCCATACGAACCTAACCTAGCCCCAAGAGCCCTACCCATAGGAACCCTAACCCTATCTCCAAGTGCCCTACCCATAGGAACCCTAACCCTAGCCCCAAGTGCCCTACCCATAGGAACCCTAACCCTGGGGCTGGGAGCCCTACCCATAGGAACCCTAACCCTAGCTCCAAGTGCCCTACCCATAGGAACCCGAACCCTAGCTCCAAGTGCCCTACCCACAAGAAGCCTAACCCTAGGGCGGGCAGCCCTAGCCATAGGTTCCCTAACCCTAGGGCGGGGAGCCCTTCCCATACGAACCCTAACCCTAGCCCCAAGAGCCCTACCCATAGGAACCCTAACCCTAGCTCCAAGTGCCATACCCATAGGAACCCTAACCCTAGCTCCAAGTGCCCTACCCATAGGAACCCTAAACCTAGCCCCAAGTGTCCTACCTATAGGAACCCTAACCCTAGCTCCAAGTGCCCTACCCATAGGAACCCGAACCCTAGCTCCAAGTGCCCTACCCACAAGAACCCTAACCCTAGGGCGGGCAGCCCTAGCCATAGGTTCCCTAACCTTAGGGCGTGGAGCCCTTCCCATACGAACCCTAACCCTAGCCCCAAGAGCCCTACCCATAGGAACCCTAACCCTAGCTCCAAGTGCCATACCCATAGGAACCCTAACCCTAGCTCCAAGTGCCATACCCATAGGAACCCTAACCCTAGGGTGGGGAGCCATACCCATAGGAACCCTAAACCTAGCTCCAAGTGCCCTACCCATAGGAACCCCAACCCTACCTCCAAGTACCCTACCCATTGGAACCCTAACCCTAGCCCCAAGTGTCCTACCCATAAGGAACCTAACCCTAGCTCCAAGTGCTCTACCCATAGAAACCCTTATCCTAGCTCCAAGTGCCCTACCCATAGGAACCCTCACGCTAGCGCGGGGAGCCCTACCCATACGAACCCTAACCCTATCTCCAAGTGCTCTACCCATAGGAACCCTAACCCTAGCACCAACTGCCCTACCCATAGGAACCCTAACCCTAGCTCCAAGTGCCTTACCCATAGGAAACCTAACCCTAGGGCGGGGAGCCTTACCCATAGGAATCCTAACCCTAGCACAAACTGCCCTACCCATAGGAACCCTAACACAAGTCCAAATGCCCTACCCATAGGAACCCTAACCCTAGCGCCAAGTGCCCTACCCATAGGAACCCTAACCCTAGCTCCAAGTTCCCTACCCATAGGAACCGTAACCCTAGCACCAACTGCCCTACCCATAGGAACCCTAACCCTAGCTCCAAGTGCCCTACCCATAGGAACCCTAACCCTAACCCCAAGTGCCCTACCCATAGGAACCCTAACCCTAGCTCCAAGTGCCCTACCCATAGGAAACCTCACCCTAGGGTGGGGAGCCCTACCCGTAGGAACCCTAACCCTAGGGCAGGGAGCCCTACCCATAGGAACCTTAACCCTAGCTCCAAGTGCCCTACCCATAGGAACCCGAACCCTAGCTCCAAGTGCCCTACCCACAAGTGTTGCATCACAGGCGTATATGAACAAAGTTCTTCAGTCAGTTTGATTGGCAGCAAAGTCATTTATTTCTCTCCAGCATACATCTTTATACTCTTGAAGCAGGCAAGCAAGCAATTGCTAATTGGTTAACAAAATTAACACACCCGCAGCTGTGACTTCATAGAACTAGCCAAGGCCAACTTCTCAAAACAAAGCTCAAAGCCTAATTAACCCATCCTAAAAACCTAAACATCTTAGCTTCCCACGCTACTTGCTGCCAAGCTAGCAAAATATTCCCAACACCTCCCCACTCTACCCAAAATCAAAAAGGAGGGGAAAAAAAAGGAATAAAAACATAAGCAAAACATTTTCAACTTATTACAGCATAACACCACAATCTATCACAAGCCAAAATTAAAACTTTATAAAGCCAACCTATATAACCATGCAATTCTTAACATAACCCCAACAACACCAAACAAAAACAAAGCACAACAAATAAATGGTGTAAATTCTACAGGAGTCCCCCCTTCTCTATAGCACACCAACTTGTGGCAAACTTCTATTACCAAATCATCCCTCAGATGTCAGGTGATCAAACTGACACTGAGGGAGCGGGGGTCCTAGAAAAACACAACATAAACCACATAAAACGCAAAAGACAATTCTGGCCAGAAAAACAAACAAACAAACACCACAAAACAAAACATAAAAACATAACATAAATTTAACTCTATAAATAAATGCATGGTACATAAAATGCTATGCAGCTAACACCAATTTTCTTAATATCTAAAAAAACAAAACAAAACTACCCCTACTGGGCAAGCAATCATTACATACAATATACAAATACCCTTAGTACCATCAGGCAAAAAAAAAAAAATCACCACTTATATACCCTTAGCCTAATACAATTACAATTACATAGCACAATATACAAGCTTCAACTAATGCAACAAAATTATTTATAACCAAACAATTGCAAACTAATTACTTTACCTAAATTTATTTACAAACATTTCAAAAACACCAAAACTTTACTCTTTAGCAACTTTGCAAAATTCAACTGCTGTTCCCTCTAGCAATCACAGAGTTAACTTTTACTCTGCCTAACATTACTCGCTTGTAGTTAATTACCTTCTCTATCAACTACACCCTCAAGGTTATCAACCAGTTTTCCAAGCTTCTTGTCTGTTGCCCGCCGCCTGGGCCCGATCCTTTTTTCCTCTTCAAGTTCTCTATCTATCGCGTGCCTGCCTGGGCCCGATCCAAAGCACTTTACATAAAGGTATTTTGGGTCACATAAATTCAAAGCCATTCTCCCAAATTACCTAAATTTATGCCTAAATAACACCATAAACTCCCCCCCCTTTGAGAATACTCAACAAACCTTTTGGCTGAGTTTTCTCAAACTTTAAAACAAAAACAATTAGGCTCTAAAAACAGGGGTAGTAATGGGGGTAATACCATTTACAATCCAATTAGGGAGGGCAATACATGCTAAAAAAAAATTCCACAACACAGGGCGCAGCCTGTAAAATAAACCCCAAAATCCAATCAATACCACATTTTTTAGCAGGAGTCCCAAATTTTTTCCTGCCAGTGTGCAATTCTTTGCTTCTTTACCAGGGTCAGTTCTCAATGCCCTTTTAGTCAGGAATTTCTAGACATTGGCAATATCAATGATGTGAGTGTTTTTTCTTCTGTTCCACCACCATCGTGGTTCAAGTTCTACGGGGGAAATTATCAGGATATCATCCTATACATTCAGGCAAAGCAAAAATTATTTCAATCAATTAAATCATTCAGGGAGGATCAAACAAACGGGATCCTGGCACAGCTAACAAGCAGTTGTTCTCCAGGGGCTCAGGTTGTGTAAATCTTGTTGCTTTCTCAGTCATTCCATCCACCATTGCAGCAGTCATCTCTAATACTGACACTGTTGCAGTTTCTTCAGTCCTACTGTTTGCAGCCTCAAATCCTGAATGAGCAGTGGTAATATCTTGGACTAGTTCAGGAAATAGTTTTCCAGGCACTGCTTCTAAAGGCTTTAAAGTTTCAGCTGAGGTTTCCATAGATGTTACAGTTTCTGCAATGATTTGTTCTTCAATTGCTGCAGCTGTAACAGGCACAAATGTTTTTTGAGCCCCAGAGCTTTCAATACTAAAAATGGGTGAGCCAGTATCTGCCAGCTGCACAGCTAAATTCTCTTGCTCCTCTTCGTCTCCCTTTCCACACACAGGCAGTTCTTGAGGACACATGGCGCTCTGTAGAGGGGCCCCATTTACAACTGCCCCTGGGCATTCTGATACTAGGTTAGATGGCGTATCTCCTACATCATTCTGCATGGGGGCCTCAGCTGCAACCGCTTCAGTGGGCTCTGATTCCAAGGTAAACACAGTATCTTCTACCTCTGTCGTCACAGGTGCCTCAGTTACCCCACTCTGCATTGCATCCCCAATAAAAGCTTCCTGAGTGATCTGCCACCCATCGGATCCCTGAAGCCGAGCGGTTCGGATGGGCTTGCGCAAAGTGATGTCCATAGCAAAGGCAGTTTGGGGAGGGCCAGTGGATCCAAACCCTCGAGACCCGCGGTCAATCGGGGTCGATCGGGGCACACATCCCTTGAAAGGTATTAACTGAGCAAGACGTGTACCAGCAGTTATAGTCACAGGGGGACGAAGGGCGCGTACCATTATCCCAATATTTCCCGTATGGTCGGCATCAATAAGGCCAGGCAAAACAAAAATACCTTGTTTTGATGTTGACGAGCGGCCAATCAAAAGGGCACTCAGGCCAAATCCTAATGGACCATCGGTGTTGGAAGGAAGAACTTGAACCTCGTCAGTCTCTAAAACTACATCTGTCGCTGTGGCCAAATCCACTCCGGCACTGCCACGGGTTGCTCCGGTGAGGTGTTCCAGGCAGCCAGGTTGGCGGGTGGAGGCACTTGTGTCGTCGCGCTCCTCCGAGGGGCGCTCCGTGATCCGTTTCCCGGCAGCGGTGTTCCATCCTTCTTGTAACGCGCCCAACAGTCGGCGGCGCGATGTCCAAACTTATCACATCGTGTGCAAGCGCCAGTTGCAGCTTCAGGTAACACATCAGAGGCCCGCTGCTCATTTTGCATAGGGCAGTCCCGCCGGAAATGCCCGGGTTTTCCGCAACCAAAACAGGGGCCGGCTGGCCGGGTAGGTTTTCTAGCCCCCCGCTGTCGCCCGAGCAGGGGTTGTAACGCCACGGCCAGTGCAGAGGCCTGTGCCTTAGCATGAATTGCTGCCTTATCCGTCTCCTCAAGCATAGCGGCCCTACCACATGCCTCAATCATTTCCATCAGGGTCGCAGTCTTGGGCAAGGTGGCTAATATACGGCGGCAAGTGGGATTTGCATTCTGGGTTGCAAGATCAAGTCCAACTGCAGTTCTGGCCTCTGGCGTCAGATTAGGAGATCTATCAATAGCCTCTCGAAGGCGATCCAAAAAGGTGGAATATGGTTCCGATGGGCCTTGCATAATTTTAACGTAGGGAGGGCTCGGCTTTCCCATCTGGGGCACCGCTTTAAAGGCAGCCAAAGCCAGTTCCTGCGACTGCTGCAGGATCCGGGGATCGAGGCGGGCTTGCAAATGCGGGTCAACAAAGCGACCGGCTCCCAAAAACACATCAGCAGTGGCCACGCGCCGAGGATCATCATCCGGTAAATCCAAATTGCGGACAAGAGCCAAGTCAACTCTCTTAGCCCAATCATCTTTCCACAACAATTTCTGTGTAGGTGTAAGAAGCATGTCAGCTAGCTTAATCGCATCATACGGACACATTGCTTGGCCAGCAAATACCTGTTCAATGATAGACTGTACATACGGATTATCTAGTCCATAAGCCATGATCGATTTCTGTGCCTCACGGATCAACTTCCAGTCCAAAGGGGCCCACCGTCTATGATTAGGGTGTTGAGGGTCTGGCGTAATCACCGGAAAGGCCTCAGGTGTTAGACCTTCAAGGATGGCTTCTCTTAAAACTCCATGCCAGCGCTGTACCGGATCCGGAGGGTCCCCAGTTGGAGGGTCCCCGGGGCCAGGCGGGGCGGGGGGGCGAGTCGAATGAAAGCACTTGTGAAGATGCGATCGCGATGATCCAGGTGGAAGACCTTCCAATTGGTCCAACTTGTCACATATATGCTGCAGCTGTCGACCCTGGCGCTCCATCTCCTTATAGAAGGCATCAGACTGAGTAAACTGAGTAAACGTAGTCAAATCGGGATATGGGTTCGATGGCACATGTTCCACCCGAGCCTCCTCTGTCCCCCCGCAATCGTGGCACCCCCAGGCCCCGTGGACACGGCATGGCTTTGGAGGGGGTGCATACGGCAAGGCTGTCTCCATAGGCTCGGGAGTATCGGGGGGTAACGGGACCGTAGCAGGATCAATCATGTCGGAGCCGATAGCCACATTGGAGGGTAGTGGGGCCGTAGCAGGGGCAACATCATCCATGGGGAAGGGGTCGGAAGCCAAAGGTATCACCGTGTCCTCACCACCGAAAAACTCTCTGGCTCCAACCGGCAACACAGAAGGCATTCCGGGCATTGGGCGGCAAAGCTCAGAAAGGGCCGCCTGCACTCCTGCCTCGGCCGTGAGAGTTTCTACTATCTCCTTCGCCTTATTCCATACTGGACTCAGGGAGAAGGCCTCCTTATCGCCCTGAGCCACCGACTTCCAAAGCTCGGAGCCTAGCCGCTCCCAAACAGTTTTATCAAAAATTGTACTTGGTTGAACAGAAAGTCCCCTTCTCCGTCCCCACCGCAGCAGACGGGATAACGTATCAGAGGGGAGCTTCTCTCCCTGCCGCTCCGCGATGCGCATCAGATATTCATGCACCGTCCTTTCTTCCGCTGATGCAGCGGTTCCCATGTTGAATTGATGTTAGCTGCTCACCTCTGGGCTGGGGTGTGCCTCCCTTTTCAGACGCCCTGCGGCTTGCCACTCGACACTGAGCTCAGGTGCGCCCCTCTTTTCGGACGCCCTGCGGCTCCTAGCCGCTCGACACTGAACTCAGGTGCGCCCTTCTCTTCGGACGCCCTGCAGCCGCCGCTCGACACTGAGCTCAGGTGCGCCCCTCTTTTCGGACACCCTGCGGCTCCTAGCCGCTCGACACTGAGACTCAGGTGCGCCTCCTTTTCCTCCTTTCAGTTCAGGCCACCAACACTGTCCTCATTCAATCACGTCGGGGTCACCATTTGTTGCATCACAGGCGTATATGAACAAAGTTCTTCAGTCAGTTTGATTGGCAGCAAAGTCATTTATTTCTCTCCAGCATACATCTTTATACTCTTGAAGCAGGCAAGCAAGCAATTGCTAATTGGTTAACAAAATTAACACACCCGCAGCTGTGACTTCATAGAACTAGCCAAGGCCAACTTCTCAAAACAAAGCTCAAAGCCTAATTAACCCATCCTAAAAACCTAAACATCTTAGCTTCCCACACTACTTGCTGCCAAGCTAGCAAAATATTCCCAACACACAAGAACCCTAACCCTAGGGCGGGCAGCCCTAGCCATAGGTTCCCTAACCCTAGGGCGGGGAGCCCTTCCCATACGAACCCTAACCCTAGCCCCAAGAGCCCTAACCATAGGAACCCTAACCCTAGCTCCAAGTGCCATACCCATAGGAACCCTAACCCTAGCTCCAAGTGCCATACCCATAGGAACCCTAAACCTAGCTCCAAGTGCCATACCCATTGGAACCCTAATCCAAAAACCAAGTGCCCTACCCAAAGGAACCCTAACCCTAGCTCCAAGTGCCCTACCCATAGGAACCCTAACCCTAGCCCCAAGTGTCCTACCCAAAGGAACCCTAACCCTAGCTCCAAGTGCCCTACCCACAAGAACCCTAACCCTAGGGCGGGCAGCCCTACCCATAGAAACCCTTACCCTAGCTCCAAATGCCCTACCCGTAGGAACCCTAACCCTAGCTCCAAGTGCCTTACCCATACGAACCCTCACCCTAGGGCAGGGAGCCCTACCCGTAGGAACCCTAACCCTAGGGCAGGGAGCCCAACCCATAGGAACCTTAACCCTAGCTCCAAGTGCCCTACCTATAGGAAACCTAACCCTAGGGTGTAGAGCCATACCCATAGGAACTCTAACGCTAGCGCAAAGTGCCCTATCCATAGGAACCCTAACCCTAGCACCAAGTACCCTACCCATAGGAACCCTAACCCTAGGGCGGAGAGCCCTATCCATAGGAACCCTAACCCTAGCACCAAGTGCCCTACCCATAGGAACCCTAAACCTAGCCCCAAGTGTCCTACCTATAGGAACCCTAACCCTAGCTCCAAGTGCCCTACCCATAGGAACCCTAACCCTAGCTCCAAGTGCCCTACCCATAGGAACCCTAACCCTAGCTCCAAGTGCCCTACCCACAAGAACCCTAACCCTAGGGCGGGGAGCCATACCCATAGGAACCCTAACGCTAGCACAAAGTGCCCTATCCATAGGAACCCTAACCCTAGCACCAAGTACCCTACCCATAGGAACCCTAACCCTAGGGTGGAGAGCCCTATCCATAGGAACCCTAACCCTAGCACCAAGTGCCATACCCATAGGAACCTAAATCTAGCCCCAACTGTCCTACCTATAGGAACCCTAACCCTAGCTCCAAGTGCCCTACCCATAGGAACCCGAACCCTAGCTCCAAGTGCCCTACCCACAAGAACCCTAACCCTAGGGCGGGCAGCCCTAGCCATAGGTTCCCTAACCCTAGGGCGGGGAGCCCTTCCCATACGAACCCTAACCCTAGCCCCAAGAGCCCTACCCATAGGAACCCTAACCCTAGCTCCAAGTGCCATACCCATAGGAACCCTAACCCTAGCTCCAAGTGCCATACCCATAGGAACCCTAACCCTAGCTCCAAGTGCCATACCCATAGGAACCCTAACCCTAGCTCCAAGTGCCATACCCATAGGAACCCTAACCCTAGGGTGGGGAGCCATACCCATAGGGTGGGGAGCCTAACCCTAACCCTAACCCTAACCCTAACCCTAACCCAAAAACCAAGTGCCCTACCCATAGGAACCCTAACCCTACCTCCAAGTACCCTACCCATTGGAACCCTAACCCTAGCCCCAAGTGTCCTACCCATAAGAACCCTAACCCTAGCTCCAAGTGCTCTACCCATAGAAACCCTTATCCTAGCTCCAAGTGCCTTACCCATAGGAAACCTAACCCTAGCCCCAAGTGCCCTACCCATAGGAACCCTAACCCTAGCTCCAAGTTCCCTACCCATAGGAACCGTAACCCTAGCACCAACTGCCCTACCCATAGGAACCCTAACCCTAGCTCCAAGTGCCTTACCCATAGGTTCCCTAACCCTAGGGCGGGGAGCCCTTCCCATACGAACCCTAACCCTAGCCCCAAGTGCCCTACCCATAGGAACCCTAACCCTAGCTCCAAGTGCCATACCCATAGGAACCCTAACCCTAGCTCCAAGTGCCTTACCCATAGGAACCCTAACCCTAGGGCGGGGAGCCCTACCCATAGGAATCCTAACCCTAGCACAAACTGCCCTACCCATAGGAACCCTAACACAATTCCAAGTGCCCTACCCATAGTTACCCTAACCCTAGGGCGGGGAGCCCTACACACAGAACCCTAACCCTAGGGCGGGGAGCCCAACCCATAGGAATATTAACCCTAGCACCAAGTGCCCTACCCATAGGAACCCTAACCCTAGGGCAGGGAGCCCTACCCATAGGTTCCCTAACCCTAGCGCGGGGAGCCCTTCCCATACGAACCCTAACCCTAGCCCCAAGAGCCCTACCCATAGGAACCCTAACCCTATCTCCAAGTGCCCTACCCATAGGAACCCTAACCCTAACCCCAAGTGCCCTACCCATAGGAACCCTAACCCTAGCTCCAAGTGCCCTATCCACAAGAACCCTAACCCTAGGGCGGGCAGCCCTACCCATAGAAACCCTTATCCTAGCTCCAAGTGCCCTTCCCATAGGAACCCTAACCCTAGCTCCAAGTGCCCTACCCATTGGAAACCTCACCCTAGGGTGGGGAGCCCTACCCGTAGGAACCCTAACCCTAGGGCAGGGAGCCCTACCCATAGGAACCCTAACCCTAGCTCCAAGTGCCCTACCCATAGGAACCCTAACCCTAGCTCCAAGTGCCCTATCCACAAGAACCCTAACCCTAGGGCGGGCAGCCCTAGCCATAGGTTCCCTAACCCTAGGGCGGGGAGCCCTTCCCATACGAACCCTAACCCTAGCCCCAAGAGCCCTACCCATAGGAACCCTAACCCTAGCTCCAAGTGCCATACCCATAGGAACCCTAACCCTAGCTCCAAGTGCCATACCCATAGGAACCCTAACCCTAGGGTGGGGAGCCATACCCATAGGGTGGGGAGCCTAACCCTAACCCTAACCCTAACCCTAACCCTAACCCTAACCCAAAAACCAAGTGCCCTACCCATAGGAACCCTAACCCTACCTCCAAGTACCCTACCCATTGGAACCCTAACCCTAGCCCCAAGTGTCCTACCCATAAGAACCCTAACCCTAGCTCCAAGAGCTCTACCCATAGAAACCCTTATCCTAGCTCCAAGTGCCTTACCCATAGGAAACCTAACCCTAGCCCCAAGTGCCCTACCCATAGGAACCCTAACCCTAGCTCCAAGTTCCCTACCCATAGGAACCGTAACCCTAGCACCAACTGCCCTACCCATAGGAACCCTAACCCTAGCTCCAAGTGCCTTACCCATAGGTTCCCTAACCCTAGGGCGGGGAGCCCTTCCCATACGAACCCTAACCCTAGCCCCAAGAGCCCTACCCATAGGAACCCTAACCCTAGCTCCAAGTGCCATACCCATAGGAACCCTAACCCTAGCTCCAAGTGCCTTACCCATAGGAACCCTAACCCTAGGGCGGGGAGCCCTACCCATAGGAATCCTAACCCTAGCACAAACTGCCCTACCCATAGGAACCCTAACACAACTCCAAGTGCCCTACCCATAGTTACCCTAACCCTAGGGCGGGGAGCCCTACACACAGAACCCTAACCCTAGGGCGGGGAGCCCAACCCATAGGAATATTAACCCTAGCACCAAGTGCCCTACCCATAGGAACCCTAACTCTAGGGCAGGGAGCCCTACCCATAGGTTCCCTAACCCTAGCGCGGGGAGCCCTTCCCATACGAACCCTAACCCTAGCCCCAAGAGCCCTACCCATAGGAACCCTAACCCTATCTCCAAGTGCCCTACCCATAGGAACCCTAACCCTAACGCCAAGTGCCCTACCCATAGTAACCCTAACCCTAGCTCCAAGTGCCCTATCCACAAGAACCCTAACCCTAGGGCGGGCAGCCCTACCCATAGAAACCCTTATCCTAGCTCCAAGTGCCCTACCCATAGGAACCCTAACCCTAGCTCCAAGTGCCCTACCCATTGGAAACCTCACCTAGGGTGGGAGCCCTACCCGTAGGAACCCTTACCCTAGGGCAGGAGGCCCTACCCATAGGAACCCTTACCCTAGCTCCAAGTGCCCTACCCATAGGAACCCGAACCCTAGCTCCAAGTGCCCTACCCACAAGAACCCTAACCCTAGGGCGGGCAGCCCTAGCCATAGGTTCCCTAACCTTAGGCGGGAGCCCTTCCCATACGAACCTAACCCTAGCCCCAAGAGCCTAACCATAGGAACCCTAACCTAGCTCCAAGTGCCATACCCATAGGAACCTAACCCTAGCTCCAAGTGCCATACCCATAGGAACCTAACCTAGCTCCAAGTGCCATACCCATTGGAACCCTAAACCTAGCTCCAAGTGCCATACCCATAGGAACCCTAACCCTAGCCCCAAGTGTCCTACCCAAAGGAACCCTAACCCTAGCTCCAAGTGCCCTACCCACAAGAACCCTAACCCTAGGGCGGGCAGCCCTACCCATACAAACCCTTACCCTAGCTCCAAATGCCCTACCAATAGGAACCCTAACCCTAGCTCCAAGTGCCTTACCCTACGAACCCTCACCCTAGGTCAGGGAGCCCTACCCGTAGGAACCCTAACTCTAGGGCAGGGAGCCCAACCCATAGGAACCTTCACCCTAGCTCCAAGTGCCCTACCTATAGGAAACCTAACCCTAGGGTGTAGAGCCATACCCATAGGAACCCTAACGCTAGCACAAAGTGCCCTATCCATAGGAACCCTAACCCTAGCACCAAGTACCCTACCCATAGGAACCCTAACCCTAGGGTGGAGAGCCCTATCCATAGGAACCCTAACCCTAGCACCAAGTGCCCTACCCATAGGAACCCTAAATCTAGCCCCAAGTGTCCTACCTATAGGAACCCTAACCCTAGCTCCAAGTGCCCTACCCATAGGAACCCGAACCCTAGCTCCAAGTGCCCTACCCACAAGAACCCTAACCCTAGGGCGGGCAGCCCTAGCCATAGGTTCCCTAACCCTAGGGCGGGGAGCCCTTCCCATACGAACCCTAACCCTAGCCCCAAGAGCCCTACCCATAGGAACCCTAACCCTAGCTCCAAGTGCCATACCCATAGGAACCCTAACCCTAGCTCCAAGTGCCATACCCATAGGAACCCTAACCCTAGGCCAGGGAGCCATACCCATAGGAACCCTAACCCAAAAACCAAGTGCCCTTCCCATAGGAACCCTAACCCTACCTCCAAGTACCCCACCCATTGGAACCCTAACCCTAGCCCCAAGTGTCCTACCCATAAGAACCCTAACCCTAGCTCCAAGTGCTCTACCCATAGAAACCCTTATCCTAGCTCCAAGTGCCCTACCCATAGGAACCCTCACGCTAGCGCGGGGAGCCCTACCCATAGGAACCCTAACCCTATCTCCAAGTGCCCTACCCATAGGAACCCTAACCTAGCACCAACTGCCCTACCCATAGGAACCTAACCCTAGCTCCAAGTGCCTTACCCATAGGAAACCTAACCCTAGGGCGGGAGCCCTACCCATAGGAATCCTAACCTAGCACAAACTGCCCTACCCATAGGAACCTAACACATCTACAATTGCCCTACCCATCGGAACCCTAACCCTATCCCGATGTGCTCTACCCATAGTAAACCTTAGCCTAGCTCCAAGTTCCCTACCCATAGGAACCCTAACCCTAGCACCAACTGCCCTACCCATAGGAACCTAACCCTAGCTCCAAGTGCCTTACCCATAGGAACCTAACCTAGGGCGGGGAGCACTACCCATAGTAACCCTTACCCTAGCTCCAAGTGCCCTACCCATAGGAACCCTAACCCTAGCACCAAGTGCCCTACCCATAGGACCCCTAACACAACTCCAAGTGCCCTACCCATAGGAACCTAACCCTAGCACCAAGTGCCCTACCCATAGGAACCCTAACCTAGGGCGGGAGCCCTTCCCATACAAACCCTAACCCTAGCCCCAAGTGCCCTACCCATAGGAACCCGAACCCTAGCTCCAAGTGCCCTATCCACAAGAACTCTAACCCTAGGGCGGGGAGCCCTACCCATAGAAACCCTTACCCTATCTCCAAGTGCCCTACCCATAGGAACCCTAACCCTAACCCCAAGTGCCCTACCCATAGGAAACCTCCCCTAGGGGCGGGAGCCCTACCCATAGGAACCCTAACCCTAGGGCAGGAGCCCTACCCATAGGAACCTAACCCTAGCTCCAAGTGCCCTACCCATAGGAACCTAACCCTAGCTCCAAGTGCCCTACCCATAGAACCCTAACCTAGGGCGGGCAGCCCTACCCATAGGTTCCCTAACCATAGGAACCCTAACCCTAGCTCCAAGTGCCCTACCCATAGACCCTAACCCTAGGGCGGGGCCCTACCCATAGGAACGCTAACCCTAACTCCAAGTGCCCTACCCATAGGAACCCTAACCCTAGCTCCAAGTGCCCTAACCATAGGAACACTAAACCTAGGGCGGAGCCCTACCACAGAACCCTAACCCTAGCTCCAAGTACCCTACCCATAGGAATATTAACCGTAGATCCAAGTGCCCTACCCATAGGAACCCTAACCCTAGGGCGGGAAGCTCTACCCATAGGAAACCTAACCCTAGGCAAGTGCCCTTCCCATAGGAACCCTAACCTAGCCCCAAGTGCCCTACCCATAGGAACCTAACCCTATCTCCAAGTGCCCTACCCATAGGAACCCTAACCCTAGCTCCAAGTGCCCTACCCATAGGAACCTAACCCTAGCTCCAAGTGCCTATCCACAGAACCTAACCCTAGGCGGGCAGCCCTACCCATAGAAACCCTAACCCTAGCTCCAAGTGCCCTACCCATAGGAACCTAACCCTAGCTCCAAGTGCCCTACCCATAGGAAACCTCACCCCTAGTGGAGCCCTACCCATAGGAACCCTAACCCTAGGGCCCTGTGCCCTACCCATAGGAACCCTTACCCTCGCTCCACGTGCCCTACCCATAGGAACCTTAACCCGAGCTCCTAGTGCCCTACGCATAGGAACCCTAACCCTAGCTCCAAGTGCCTTACCCATAGGTTCCCTAACCCTAGGGCGGGGAGCCCTTCCCATCCGAACCCTAACCCTAGCCCCAGAGCCCTACCATAGGAACCCTAACCCTAGCTCCAAGTGCCCTACCCATAGGAACCCTAACCCTAGGGCAATGAGCCCTACCCATAGGAACCCTAACCCTAGCACCAAGTGCCCTACCGACAGGAACCCAACCCAACTCCAATTGCCCTACCCATAGGAACACTAACCCTAGGGCGGGAAGCCCTACCCATAGGAACCCTAACCCTATCTCCAAGTGCCCTACCCATAGGAACCCTAACCCTAGCCCCAAGTGCCCTACCCATAGGAACCCTAACCCTAGGGCGGGCAGCCCTACCCATAGAAACCCTTACCCTAGCTCCAAGTGCCCTACCCATAGGAACCCTAACCCTAGCTCCAAGTGCCCTACCCATAGGAACCCTAACCCTAGCACCAAGTGCCCTACCCATAGGAACCCTAACCCTAGCTCCAAGTGCCCTACCCATAGGAACCTAACCCTAGGGCAGTGAGTCCTACCCATAGGAACCCTAACCCTAGCTCCAAGTGCCCTACCCATAGGAACCCTAACCCTAGCTCCAAGTGCCCTACCCATAGGAACCCTAACCCTAGCTCCAAGTGTCTACCCATAGGAACCCTAACCCTAGCTCCAAGTGCCCTACCCATAGGAACCCTAACCCTAGCTCCAAGTGCCCTACCCATAGGAACCCTAACCCTAGCTCCAAGTGCCCTACCCATAGGAACCCTAACCCTAGCTCCAAGTGGCCTACCCATAGGAACCTAACCCTAGCTCCAAGTGCCTACCCATAGGAACCTAACCTAGCTCCAAGTGCCCTACCCATAGGAACCCTAACCCTAACTCGAAGTGCCCTACACTTTGGAACCCTAACCTTAGATCCTAGTGCCCTACCCATAGGAACCCTAACCCTAGCTCCGGGTTCCCTACACATTGGAACCTAACCCTAGGGAGGGGCGCCCTACCAATAGGCACCCTAACTCTAGCTGCACGTGCCCCACCCGTAGGAACCCTAACCCTAGCTCCAAGTGCCCTACCCTTTGGAACCCTAACCCTAGGTCGAAGTTCCCTACCCTTTGGAACCCTAACCCTAGCTCCGGGTGCCCTACCCATAGTAATTCTAACCGTAGGTCCGGGAGCCCTACGCATAGGAACCCTCACCCTAGGGCGGGAGCCCTACCCATAGGAACCTAACCCTAGCCCCAAGTGCCCTACCCATAGGAACCTTACCCTAGCTCCAAGTGCCCTACCCATAGGAACCCTAACCTAGCTCCAAGTGCCTACCCATAGGAACCTAACCCTAGGGCGGGCAGCCCTACCCATAGGAACCCTAACCCTAGCTCCAAATGCCCCACCCATAGGAACCCTAACACCACTCCAAGTGCCCTACCCATAGGAACCCTAACCCTAGGGGGAGCCCTACACACAGAACCCTAACCCTGGGCAGGAGCCCTACCCATAGGAACCCTAACCCTAGCTCCAAGTGCCCTACCCATAGGAACCTAACCTAGGGCAGGAGCCCTACCCATAGGTTCCTAACCTAGGGCGGAGCCCTACCCATAGGAACCCTAAACCTAGTTTCAAGTGCCCTACCCATAGGAAGCCAAACCTATCTCCGGGTGCCCTACCCTTTCGAACCCTAACCTTAGTTCTATGTGCCCTACCCATAGGAACCCGAACCCTAGCTCCAAGTGCCCTATCCACAAGAACCCTAACCCTAGGGCGGGCAGCCCTACCCATAGGAACCCTAACCCTAGCACCAAGTGCCCTACCCATAGGAACCCTAACCCTAGCTCCAGCCCTAGGTTCCTAACCTAGGGCAGGCCCTACCCATAGGAACCCTAACCCTAGCCCCAAGAGCCCTACCCATAGGAACCCTAACCCTAGCTCCAAGTGCCATACCCATAGGAACCCTAACCCTAGCTCCAAGTGCCTTACCCATAGGAACCTAACCCTAGCTCCAAGTGCCCTACCCATAGGAACCCTAACCCTAGGTGCCCTACCCATAGGAACCTAACCCAAGTGCCCTACCCATAGCCACCCTCACCCTAGCTCCAAGAGCCCTACCCATAGGAACTCTGAACCTAGTTCCAAGTGCCCTACCCATAGGAACCCTAACCCTAGCTCCAAGTGCCCTACCCATAGGACACCGAACCCTAGCTCCAAGTGCCCTACCCATAGGAATCATAAACATAGATCCACGAGCCACACCCATAGGAACCCTAAACCTAGCTCCACATGCCATACCCATAGGAAACCTTACCCTAGCTCCAAGTGCCCTACCCATAGGAACCTAACCCTAGCTCAGTGCCCTACCCATAGGAACCCTAACCTAGCTCCAAGTGCCCTACCCATAGGAACCCTAACCCTAGCTCCAAGTGCCCATAGGAACCTAACCCTAGCACCAAGTGCCTACCCATAGGAACCCTAACCCTAGCTCCAAGTGCCCTACCCATAGGAACCTAACCCTAGCTCCAAGTGCCCTACCCATAGGAACCCTAACCTAGCTCCAAGTGCCCTACCCATAGGAACCCTAACCCTAGCTCCAAGTGCCCTACCCATAGGAACCTAACCCAAGTGCCCTACCCATAGGAACCTAACCCTAGCTCCAAGTGCCCTACCCATAGGAACCTAACCCTAGGGCGGGAAGTCCTACCCGTAGGAACCCTAACCCTAGCTCCAAGTGCCCTACCCATAGGAACCCTAACCCTAGCTCCAAGTGCCCTACCCATAGGAACCCTAACCCTAGCTCCAAGTGCCCTACCCATAGGAACCCTAACCCTAGCGCCAGGAGCCCTACCCATAGGAACCCTAACCCTAGCTCCAAGTGCCCTACCCATAGGAACCCTAACCCCACCACCCAGTGCCCTACCCAAAGGAACCCTAACCCTAGCTCCAAGTGCCCTACCCATAGCAACCCTAACCCTAGCCCCAAGTGCCCTACCCATAGAACCCATAACCAAGCTCCAAATGCCCTACCCGAAGGAACCCAAAACCTAGCTCCAAGTGCCCTACCCATAGGAACCTAACCCTAGCTCCAAGTGCCCTACCCATAGGAACCTAACCCTAGCAGTGCCCTACCCATAGGAACCCTAACCCTAGCTCCAAGTGCCTACCCATAGGAACCTAACCCTAGCTCCAAGTGCCCTACCCATAGGAACCTAACCCTAGCTCCAAGTGCCCTACCCATAGGAACCCTAACCTAGCTCCAAGTGCCTACCCATAGGAACCTAACCCTAGCTCCAAGTGCCCTACCCATAGGAACCCTAACCCTAGCTCCAAGTGCCCTACCCATAGGAACCTAACCCTAGCTCCAAGTGCCCTACCCATAGGAACCCTAACCTAGCTCCAAGTGCCCTACCCATAGGAACCCTAACCTAGCTCCAAGCCCTACCCATAGGAACCCTAACCTAGCTCCAAGTGCCCTACCCATAGGAACCCTAACCCTAGCTCCAAGTGCCCTACCCATAGGAACCTAACCCTAGCTCCAAGTGCCCTTCCCTTCGGATCCCTTACCCTAGCTCCAAGTGCCCTACCCATAGGAACCCTAACCCTAGCTCCAAGTGCCCTACCCATAGGAACCCTAACCCTAGCTCCAAGTGCCCTACCCATAGGAACCCGAACCCTAGCTCGAGGTGCCCTACCCACAAGAACCCTAACCTAGGGCAGCCCTACCCATAGGAAACCCTAACCCTAGCTCCAAGTGCCCTATCCATAGGAACCCTAACCCTAGCTCCAAGTGCCCTACCCATAGGAACCTAACCCTAGGGCGGGAGCCCTACCCATAGGAACCTAACCTAGCTCCAAGTGCCCTACCCATAGGAACCCTAACCCTAGCTCCAAGTGCCCTACCCATAGGAACCCTAACCCTAGCTCCAAGTGCCCTACCCATAGGAACCCTAACCCTAGCTCCAAATGCCCTACCCATAGGAACCCTAACCCTAGGGCGGGAAGCCCTACCCACAGGAACCCTAACCCTAGCTCCAGGTGCCCTACCCATAGGAACCCTAACCCTATCTCCCAGTGCCCTAGCCATAGGAACCCTAACCCTAGCTCCAAGTGCCCTACCCATAGGAACCTAACCCTAGCTCCAAGTGCCCTACCCATAGGAACCCTAACCTAGCTCCAAGTGCCCTCCCCATAGGAACCCTAACCCTAGCTCCAAGTGCCCTACCCATGAACCTAACCCTAGCTCCAAGTGCCCTACCCACAGTAACCCTAACCCTAGCTCCAACTGCCCTACCCATAGGAACCCTAACCTAGCTCCAAGTGCCTACCCATAGGAACCCTAACCCTAGCTCCAAGTGCCTACCCATAGGAACCTAACCTAGGGCCCAAGTGCCCTACCCATAGGAACCCTAACCCTAACTCCAAGTGCCCTACCCATAGGAACCTAACCCTAGCTCCAAGTGCCCTACCCATAGGAACCTAACCTAGCTCCAGTGCCCTACCCATAGGAACCTAACCCTAGCTCCAAGTGCCCTACCCATAGGAACCTAACCCTAGCTCCAAGTGCCCTACCCATATGAACCCTAACCCTAGCTCCAAGTGCCTACCCATAGGAACCCTAACCCTAGCTCCAAGTGCCCTACCCATAGGAACCTAACCCTAGCTCCAAGTGCCCTACCCATAGGAACCTAACCCTAGCTCCAAGTGCCCTACCCATAGGAACCTAACCCTAGGCGGGAGCCCTACCCATAGGAACCTAACCTAGGGCCAAGCCCTACCCATAGGAACCCTTACCCTAGCTCCAAGTGCCCTACACATAGGAACCCTAACCCTAGCTCCAAGTGCCCTACCCGTAGGAACCCTAACCCTAGGGCAGGGAGCCCTACCCATAGGAACCCTAACCCTAGCTCCAAGTGCCCTACCCATAGGAACCCTAACCCTAGCTCCAAGTGCCCTACCCATAGGAACCCTAACCCTAGCTCCAAGTGCCCTACCCATAGGAACCGTAACCCTAGGGCGGGAAGCCCTACCCATAGGAACCCTAACCCTAGCTACAAGAGCCCTACCCATAGGAACCCTATCCCTAGCTACAAGAGCCCTACCCATACGAACCCTAACCCTAGCTCCAAGTGCCCTACCCTTAGGAACCCTAACCCTAGGGTGGGAAGTCCTACCCATAGGAATCCTAACCCTAACTACAAGTGCCCTATACATAGGAACGCTAATCATAGCTCCAAGTGTCATACGCTAAGGAACCCTAATTCTACCTCCAAGTGCTCTACCCAAAGAAACCCTAACCCTAGCTCCAAGTGCCCTACCCATAGGAACCCTAACCCTAGGGCAGGGAGCCCTACCCATAGGAACCCTAACCCTAGCTCCAAGTGCCCTACCCATAGGAACCCTAACCCTAGCTCCAAGTGCCCTACCCATAGGAACCCTAACCCTAGCACCAAGTGCCCTACCACAGAACCTAACCCTAGGGCGAGCCCTACCCATAGGAACCTAACCCTAGCTCCAGTGCCCTACCCATAGGAACCCTAACCCTAGCTCCAAGTGCCCTACCCATAGGAACCCTAACCCTAGGGCGGGGAGCCCTACCCATAGGAACCCTAACCCTAGCCCCAAGTGCCCTACCCATAGGAACCCTAACCCTAGCTTCAAGTGCCCTACCCAAAGGAACCCTAACCCTAGCTTCAATGCCCTACCCACAGAAACCCTAAACCTAGCTCAAGGTGCCCTACCCATAGGAACCCTAACCCTATGGCTGGTATCCCTACTCATAGGAACCCTAACCCTTGCTCCAAATGCCCTACCCATAGAAACCCTAACCCTAGCTCCAAATGCTCTACCCATAGGAACACTAACCCTAGGGCGGGAAGCCCTACCCATAGGAACCCTAAGCGTAGCTCCAAGTGCCCTACGCACAGGACCCCTAACCCTAGCTTCAAGTGCCCTATCCACAGGACCCCTAACCCTAGCTCCAAGTGCCCTACCCATAGTAACCCTAATCCTAGCTCAAAGTGACCTACCCATAGGAACCTTAACCCTAGCTCCAAGTGCCTACCCATAGGAACCCTAACCCTAGGGCGGGAGCCTACCCATAGTAACCCTAAACCCAGCTCCAAGTGCCCTACCCATAGGCACCCTAGCCCTAGCTCCAAGTGCCCTACCCATAGGAACCTGAACCCTAGAAGTGCCCTACCCATAGGAACCCTAACCTAGCTCCAAGTGCCCTACCCACAAGAACCTAACCCTAGGGCGGGCAGCCCTAGCCATAGGTTCCCTAACCTAGGGCGGGGCCCTTCCCATAGGAACCCTAACCCTAGCCCCAAGAGCCCTACCCATAGGAACCTAACCCTAGCTCCAAGTGCCATACCCATAGGAACCTAACCCTAGCTCCAAGTGCCATACCCATAGGAACCTAACCCTAGCTGCAAGTGCCCTACCCATAGGAACCCTAACCGCAGCTCCAAATGCCCTACCCAAAGAAACCCTAACCCTAGCTCCAAGTGCCCTACCCATAGGAACCCTAAACCTAGCTCCAAATGCCCTACCCATAGAAACCCTAACCCTAGCTCCAAGTGCCCTACCCATAGGAACCCTAACCCTAGCTCCAAATGCCCTACCCATAGGAACCCTAACCCTAGCTCCAAGTGCCCTACCCATAGGAACCCTAACCCTAGGGCGGGAAGCCCTACCCATAGGAACCCTAACCCTAGCTCCAAATGCCCTACCCATAGAAACCCTAACCCTAGGGCGGGAAGCCCTACCCATAGGAACCCTAACCCTAGCTCCAAGTGCCCTACCCATAGGAACCCTAACCCTAGCTCCAAGTGCCCTACCCATAGAAACCCTAACCCTAGCTCCAAGTGCCCTACCCATCGGAACCCTAACCCTAGCTCAAGTGCCCTACCCACAAGAACCTAACCTAGGGCGGGCAGCCCTAGCCATAGGTTCCTAACCCTAGGGCGGAGCCCCCTACGCATAGGAACCCTAACCCTAGCTCCAAATGCCCTACCCATAGAAACCCTAACCCTAGCTCCAAGTGCCCTACCCATAGGAACCCTAACCCTAGGGCGGGAAGCCCTACCCATAGGAACCCTAACACTAGCTGCAAGTGCCCTACCCATAGGAACCCTAACACTAGCTGCAAGTGCCCTACCCATAGGAACCCTAACCCTAGCTCCAAATGCCCTACCCATAGGAACCCTAACCCTAGCTCCAAATGCCCTACCCATAGAAACCCTAACCCTAGCTCCAAGTGCCCTACCCGTAGGAACCCTAACCCTAGGGCGGGCAGTCCTACCCATAGGATCCCTAACCCTAGCTCCAAGTGCCCTACCCATAGGAACCCTAACCCTAGCTCCAAATGCCCTACCCATAGGAACCCTAACCCTAGCGCATTAAGCTCTACCCATAGGAACCCTAACCCTAGCTCCAAGTGCCCTACCCATAGGAACCCTAACCCTAGCTCCAAATGCCCTACCCATAGAAACCCTAACCCTAGCTCCAAGTGCCCTACCCATAGGAACCCTAACCCTAGGGCGGGAAGCCCTACCCACAGGAACCCTAACCCTAGCTCCAGGTGCCCTACCCATAGGAACCCTAACCCTAGCTCCAAGTGCCCTACCCATAGGAACCCTAACCCTAGGGCGGGTGCCCTACCACAGAACCCTAACCCTAGGGCGGGCAGTCCTACCCATAGGATCCCTAACCCTAGCTCCAAGTGCCCTACCCATAGGAACCCTAACCCTAGCTCCAAATGCCCTACCCATAGAAACCCTAACCCTAGCTCCAAGTGCCCTACCCATAGAAACCCTAACCCTAGCTCCAAGTGCCCTACCCATAGGAACCTAACCTAGGGCGGGCAGCCCTACCCATAGGAAACCCTAACCTAGCTCCAAGTGCCCTACCCATAGGAACCCTAACCCTAGCTCCAAGTGCCCTACCCATAGGAACCCTAACCCTAGGGCGGGGAGCCCTACCCATAGGAACCCTAACCCTAGGGCGGGGAGCCCTACCCATAGGAACCCTAACCCTAGCACCAAGTGCCCTACCCATAGGAACCCTAACCCTAGCTCCAAGTGCCCTAACCACAAGAACCCTAACCTAGGGCGGGCAGCCCCTGCCATAGGTTCCTAACCCTAGGGCGGGAGCCCTACCCAGGAACCTAACCCTAGCTCAGAGTGCCCTACCCATAGGAACCCTAACCCTAGCTCCAAGTGCCCTACCCATAGGAACCCTAACCCTAGCTCCAAGTGCCCTACCCATAGGAACCCTAACCCTAGCTCCAAGAGCCCTACCCATAGGAACCCTAACCCTAGGGTGGGAAGCCCTACCCATAGGAACCCTAACCGCAGCTCCAAATGCCCTACCCATAGAAACACTAACACTAGCTGTAAGTGCCCTACGCATAGGAACCCTAGCTCCAAATGCCCTACCCATAGGAACCCTAACCCTAGGGCGGGCAGTCCTACCCATACGATCCCTAACCCTAGCTCCAAGTGCCCTACCCATAGGAACGCTAACTCTAGCTCCTAGTGCCCTACCCATAGGATCCCTAACCCTAGGGCGGGAAGCCCTACCCATAGGAACGCTAACCCTAGCTCCAAGTGCCCTACCCATAGGAACCCTAACCCTAGCTCCAAGTGCCCTACCCATAGAAACCCTAACCCTAGGGGGAGAGCCCTACCCATAGGAACCTAACCCTAGCTCCAAGTGCCTACCCATAGGAACCCTAACCCTAGCTCCAAGTGCCCTACCCATAGGAACCCTAACCTAGGGCGGAGCCCTACCCATAGGAACCCTAACCCTAGCTCCAAGTGCCCTACCCATAGGAACCCTAACCCTAGCTCCAAGTGCCCTACCCATAGGAACCCTAACCCTAGCTCCAAGTGCCCTACCCATAGGAACCCTAACCCTAGCGCCCGGAGCCCTACCCATAGGAACCTAACCTAGCTCCAAGTGCCCTACCCATAGGAACCTAACCCTAGCTCCAAGTGCCCTACCCACAAGAACCTAACCCTAGGCGGGCAGCCCTAGCCATAGGTTCCCTAACCCTAGGCGGGAGCCCTTCCCATAGGAACCTAACCCTAGCCCCAAGTGCCGTACCCATAGGAACCCTAACCCTAGCTCCAAGTGCCCTACCCACAAGAACCCTAACCCTAGGGCGGGCAGCCCTACCCATAGTAACCCTAACCCTAGCACCAAATGACCTACCCGTAGGAACACAAAACATACCTCCAAGTGCCCTACCTATAGGAAACCTAACCCTAGGGAGGGGAGCCGTACCCATAGGAACCCTAACCCTAGGGCAGGGAGCCCTACCCATAGGAACCCTAACCCTAGCTCCAAGTGCCCTACCCATAGGAACCCTAAACCTAGCTCCAAGTGTCCTACCCATAGGAACCCTAAACCTAGCCCCAAGTGTCCTACCCATAGGAACCCTAACCCTAGCTCCAAGTGCCCTACCCATAGTAACCCTAACCCTAGCTCCAAGTGCCCTACCCAAAGTAAACCTAACCCTAGCTCCAAGTGCCCTACCTGTAGGAACCCTAACCCTAGCTCCAAGTGCCCTACCCATTGAAACCCTAACCCTAGCTCCAAGTGCTCTACCATAGGAACCTAACCCTAGGGCGGGCAGCCTACCCATAGGAACCCTAACCCGAGCTCCAAGTGCCCTACGCATAGAACCCTAACCCTAGGGGCAGCCCCAGCCATAGGTTCCCTAACCTAGGGCGGAGCCCTTCCCATAGGAACCGTAACCCTAGCGCCCCGTGCCCTACCCATAGGAACCCTAACCCTAGCTCCAAGTGCCCTACCCATAGGAACCTAACCCTAGCTCCAAGTGCCCTACCCATAGGAACCCTAACCCTAGCTCCAAGTGCCCTACCCAAAGAACCTAACCCTAGGGCGGGTAGCCGTACCCATAGTAACCCTAACCCTAGCTCCAAGTGCCCTACCCATAGTAACCCTAACCCTAGCTGCAAGTTCCCTACCCTTAGGAACCCTCACCTAGGGCGGGAGCCTACCCATAGGAACCTAACCCTAGGGCAGGAGCCCTACCCATAGGAACCTAACCCTAGCTCCAAGTGCCCTACCTATAGAAACCTAACCCTAGGGCGAGAGCCATACCCATAGGAACCCTAACCCTAGCACCAAGTGCCCTACCCATAGGAACCCTAACCTAGCTCCAAGTGCCCTACCCATAGGAACCCTAACCCTGGCTCCAGTGCCCTACCCATAGGAACCCTAACCTAGCTCCCAGTGCCCGACCCACTGGAACCCTAACCCTAGCTCCAAGTGCCCTACCCATAGGAACCCTAACCCTAGGGCAAGCCCTACCCATAGGAACCCTAACCCTAGGGCGGAGCCCTACCCATACGAACCCTAACCCTAGCCCCAAGAGCCCTACCCATAGGAACCCTAACCCTAGCTCCAAGTGCCATACCCAAAAGAACCCTAGCTCCAAGTGCCCTAACCACAAGAACCCTAACCCTAGGGCGGGCAGCCCTACCCATAGGTTCCCTAACCTAGGGCGGGAGCCTTCCCATATGAACCCTAACCCTAGCCCCAAGTGCCATACCCATAGGAACCCTAACCCTAGCTCCAAGTGCCCTACCCATAGGAACCCTAACCCTAGGGTGGGGAGCCCTACCCATAGGAACCCTAACACAAAAACAGAGTGCCCTACCCAAAGGAACCCTAACCCTAGCTCCAAGTGCCCTACCCATAGGAACCCTAACCCTAGCTCCAAGTGCCCTACCCATAGGAACCCTAACCCTAGCTCCAAGTGCCCTACCCACAAGAACCCTAACCCTAGGGCGGGCAGCCCTACCCATAGAAACCCTAACCCTAGCTCCAAGTGCCCTACCCATAGGAACCCTAACCCTAGCTCCAAGTGCCCTACCCATAGGAAACCTAACCCTAGGGCGGGGAGCCCTACCCATAGGAACCCTAACCCTAGGGCAGGGAGCCCTACCCATAGGAACCCTAACCCTAGCTCCAAGTGCCCTACCTATAGGAAACCTAACCCTAGGGCGGGGAGCCCTATCCATAGGAACCCTAACCCTAGCACCAAGTGCCCTACCCATAGGAACCCTAAACCTAGCCCAAAGTGTCCTACCCATAGGAACCCTAACCCTAGCTCCAAGTGCCCTACCCATAGGAACCCGAACCCTAGCTCCAAGTGCCCTACCCACAAGAACCCTAACCCTAGGGCGGGCAACCCTAGCCATAGGTTCCCTAACCCTAGGGCGGGGAGCCCTTCCCATACGAACCCTAACCCTAGCCCCAAGAGCCCTACCCATAGGAACCCTAACCCTAGCTCCAAGTGCCATACCCATAGGAACCCTAACCCTAGCTCCAAGTGCCCTACCCATAGGAACCCTAACCCTAGCTCCAAGTGCCCTACCCAAAAGAACCCTAACCCTAGGGCGGGCAGCCCTACCCATAGAAACCCTAACCCTAGCTCCAAGTGCCCTACCCATAGGAACCCTAACCCTAGCTCCAAGTGCCCTACCCATAGGAACCCTCACCCTAGGGCGGGGAGCCCTACCCATAGGAACCCTAACCCTAGGGCAGGGAGCCCTACCCATAGGAACCCTAACCCTAGCTCCAAGTGCCCTACCTATAGGAAACCTAACCCTAGGGCGGAGAGCCATACCCATAGGAACCCTAACCCTAGCACCAAGTGCCCTACCCATAGGAACCCTAACCCTAGCTCCAAGTGCCCTACCTATAGGAAACCTAACCCTAGGGCGGAGAGCCATACCCATAGGAACCCTAACCCTAGCACCAAGTGCCCTACCCATAGGAACCCTAACCCTAGCTCCAAGTGCCCTACCCATAGGAAACCTAACCCTAGGGCGGAGAGCCCTACCCATAGGAACCCTAACCCTAGCACCAAGTGCCCTACCCATAGGAACCCTAAACCTAGCCCCAAGTGTCCTACCCATAGGAACCCTAACCCTAGCTCCAAGTGCCCTACCCATAGGAACCCGAACCCTAGCTCCAAGTGCCCTAACCACAAGAACCCTAACCCTAGGGCGGGAAGCCCTAGCCATAGGTTCCCTAACCCTAGGGCGGGGAGCCCTTCCCATACGAACCCTAACCCTAGCCCCAAGAGCCCTACCCATAGGAACCCTAACCCTAGCTCCAAGTGCCATACCCATAGGAACCCTAACCCTAGGGTCAGGAGCCATACCCATAGGAACCCTAACACAAAAACAGAGTGCCCTACCCAAAGGAACCCTAACCCTAGCCCCAAGTGCCCTACCCATAGGAACCCTAACCCTATCTCCAAGTGCCCTACCCATAGGAACCCTAACCCTAGCTCCAAGTGCCCTATCCACAAGAACCCTAACCCTAGGGCGGGCAGCCCTACCCATAGAAACCCTAACCCTAGCTCCAAGTGCCCTACCCATAGGAACCCTAACCCTAGCTCCAAGTGCCCTACCCATAGGAACCCTAACCCTAGCTCCAAGTGCCCTACCTATAGGAAACCTAACCCTAGGGCGGAGAGCCATACCCATAGGAACCCTAACCCTAGCACCAAGTGCCCTACCCATAGGAACCCTAAACCTAGCCCCAAGTGTCCTACCCATAGGAACCCTAACCCTAGCTCCAAGTGCCCTACCCATAGGAACCCGAACCCTAGCTCCAAGTGCCCTACCCACAAGAACCCTAACCCTAGGGCGGGCAGCCCTAGCCATAGGTTCCCTAACCCTAGGGCGGGGAGCCCTTCCCATACGAACCCTAACCCTAGCCCCAAGAGCCCTACCCATAGGAACCCTAACCCTAGCTCCAAGTGCCATACCCATAGGAACCCTAACCCTAGGGTGGGGAGCCCTACCCATAGGAACCCTAACCCAAAAACAGAGTGCCCTACCCAAAGGAACCCTAACCCTAGCCCCAAGTGCCCTACCCATAGGAACCCTAACCCTATCTCCAAGTGCCCTACCCATAGGAACCCTAACCCTAGCTCCAAGTGCCCTATCCACAAGAACCCTAACCCTAGGGCGGGCAGCCCTACCCATAGAAACCCTTATCCTAGCTCCAAGTGCCCTACCCATAGGAACCCTAACCCTAGCTCCAAGTGCCCTACCCATAGGAAACCTCACCCTAGGGCGGGGAGCCCTACCCGTAGGAACCCTAACCCTAGGGCAGGGAGCCCTACCCATAGGAACCCTAACCCTAGCTCCAAGTGCCCTACCTATAGGAAACCTAACCCTAGGGCGGGGAGCCCTATCCATAGGAACCCTAACCCTAGCACCAAGTGCCCTACCCATAGGAACCCTAAACCTAGCCCCAAGTGTCCTACCCATAGGAACCCTAACCCTAGCTCCAAGTGCCCTACCCATAGGAACCCGAACCCTAGCTCCAAGTGCCCTACCCACAAGAACCCTAACCCTAGGGCGGGCAACCCTAGCCATAGGTTCCCTAACCCTAGGGCGGGGAGCCCTTCCCATACGAACCCTAACCCTAGCCCCAAGAGCTCTACCCATAGGAACCCTAACCCTAGCTCCAAGTGCCATACCCATAGGAATTCTAACTCTAGCTCCAAGTGCCCTACCCAAAAGAACACTAACCCTAGGGCGGGCAGCCCTACGCATAGAAACCCTTACCCTAGCTCCAAATACCCTACCCATAGGAACGCTAACCCTAGCTCCAAGTGCCCTACCCATACGAACCCTCACCCTAGGGCGGGGAGCCCTACCCATAGGAACCCTAACCCTAGGGCAGGGAGCCCTACCCATAGGAACCCTAACCCTAGCTCCAAGTGCCCTACCTATAGGAAACCTAACCCTAGGGCGGACAGCCATACCCATAGGAACCCGAACCCTATCTCCAAGTGCCCTACCAATAGGAACCCTAACCCTAGCTCCAAGTGCCCTACCCATTGAAACCCTAACCCTAGGCCCAAGTGCCCAACCCAAAGTAACCCTAACCCTAGCTCCAAGTGCCCTACCTGTAGGAACCCTAACCCTAGCTCCAAGTGCACTATGTTTAGGAACCGTAAGCATAGCTCCAAGTGCCCTACCCATAGGAACCCAAACCCAGCTCCAAATGCCCTACACAAAGGAACCCTAACTCTAGGGCGGTAAGCCTTACCCATAGGAACCCTATCCCTAGCTCCAAGTGTCCTACCCACAAGAACCCTAACCCTAGGGCGGGCAGCCCTACCCATGGAAACCCTTACCCTAGCTCCAAGTGCCCTACCCAGAGGAACCCTAACCCTAGCTCCAAGTGCCCTACCCATAGGAACCCTAAACCTAGCCCCAAGTGTCCTACCCATAGGAACCCTAACCCTAGCTCCAAGTGCCCTACCCATAGGAACCCGATCCCTAGCTCCAAGTGTCCTACCCACAAGAACCCTAACCCTAGGGCGGGCAGCCCTACCCATGGAAACCCTTACCCTAGCTCCAAGTGCCCTACCCAGAGGAACCCTAACCCTTGCTCCAAGTGCCCTACCCATAGGAACCCTCACCCTAGCACCAGGTGCCCTACCAATATGGACCCTAAACCTAGTACCAAGTACTCTACCCATAGGAACACTAACCCTAGAGCAGGAAGCCCTACCCATAGGAACCCTAACCCTATCTCCAAGTGCCCTACCAATAGGAACCCTAACCCTAGCTCCAAGTGCCCTACCCATTGAAACCCTAACCCTAGGCCCAAGTGCCCTACCCAAAGTAACCCTAACCCTAGCTCCAAGTGCCCTACCTGTAGGAACCCTAACCCTAGCTCCAAGTGCACTATGTTTAGGAACCGTAACCGTAGCTCCAAGTGCCTTACCCATAGGAACCCAAACCCAGCTCCAAATGCCCTACACACAGGAACCCTAACTCTAGGGCGGTAAGCCTTACCCATAGGAACCCTATCCCAAGCTCCAAGTGCCCTACCCATAGGAACCCTCATCCTAGGGCGGGGAGCCCTACCCATAGGAACCCTAAACCTAGGGCAGGGAGTCCTACCCATAGGAACCCTAACCCTAGCTCCAAGTGCCCTACCTATAGGAAACCTAACCCTAGGGCGGAGAGCCATTCCCATAGGAACACTAACCCTAGCTCCAAGTGCCCTACCCACAAGAACCCTAACCCTAGGGCGGGCAACCCTAGCCATAGGTTCCCTAACCCTAGGGCGGGGAGCCCTTCCCATACGAACCCTAACCCTAGCCCCAAGAGCCCTACCCATAGGAACCCTAACCCTAGCTCCAAGTGCCATACCCATAGGAACCCTAACCCTAGCTCCAAGTGCCCTACCCACAAGAACCCTAACCCTAGGGCGGGCAGCCCTACCCATAGAAACCCTTACCCTAGCTCCAAATGCCCTTCCCATAGGAACCCTAACCCTAGATCCAAGTGCCCTACCCATACGAACCCTCACCCTAGGGCGGGGAGCCCTACCCATAGGAACCCTAACCCTAGGGCAGGGAGCCCTACGCATAGGAACCCTAACCCTAGCTCCAAGTGCCCTACCTATAGGAAACCTAACCCTAGGGCGGAGAGCCATACCCATAGGAACCCGAACCCTATCACCAAGTGCCCTACCCATAGGAACCCTAACCCTAGCTCCAAGTGCCCTACCTATAGGAAACCTAACCCTAGGGCGGGGAGCCCTATCCATAGGAACCCTAACCCTAGCACCAAGTGCCCTACCCATAGGAACCCTAAACCTAGCCCCAAGTGTCCTACCCATAGGAACCCTAACCCTAGCTCCAAGTGCCCTACCCATAGGAACCCGAACCCTAGCTCCAAGTGCCCTACCCACAAGAACCCTAACCCTAGGGCGGGCAGCCCTAGCCATAGGTTCCTAACCTAGGGCGGAGCCCTTCCCATACGAACCCTAACCCTAGCCCCAAGAGCCCTACCCATAGGAACCCTAACCCTAGCTCCAAGTGCCATACCCATAGGAACCCTAACCCTAGCTCCAAGTGCCATACCCATAGGAACCCTAACCCTAGGGTGGGGAGCCCTACCCATAGGAACCCTAACCCAAAAACAGAGCGCCCTACCCAAAGGAACCCTAACCCTAGCCCCAAGTGCCCTACCCATAGGAACCCTAACCCTATCTCCAAGTGCCCTACCCATAGGAACCCGAACCCTAGCTCCAAGTGCCCTATCCACAAGAACCCTAACGCTAGGGCGGGCAGCCCTACCCATAGAAACCCTTACCCTAGCTCCAAGTGCCCTACCCATAGGAACCCTAACCCTAGCTCCAAGTGCCCTACCCATAGGAACCCTAACCCTAGGGCGGGGAGCCCTACCCGTAGGAACCCTAACCCTAGGGCAGGGAGCCCTACCCATAGGAACCCTAACCCTAGCTCCAAGTGCCCTACCTATAGGAAACCTAACCCTAGGGTGGGGAGCCCTATCCATAGGAACCCTAAACCTAGCACCAAGTGCCCTACCCATAGGAACCCTAAACCTAGCCCAAAGTGTCCTACCCATAGGAACCCTAACCCTAGCTCCAAGTGCCCTACCCATAGGAACCCGAACCCTAGCTCCAAGTGCCCTACCCACAAGAACCCTAACCCTAGGGCGGGCAACCCCAGCCATAGGTTCCCTAACCCTAGGGCGGGGAGCCCTTCCCATACGAACCCTAACCCTAGCCCCAAGAGCTCTACCCATAGGAACCCTAACCCTAGCTCCAAGTGCCATACCCATAGGAACCCTAACCCTAGCTCCAAGTGTCCTACCCATAGGAACCCTAACCCTAGCTCCAAGTGCCCTACCTATAGGAAACCTAACCCTAGGGCGGAGAGCCATACCCATAGGAACCCGAACCCTAGCACCAAGTGCCCTACCCATAGGAACCCTAACCCTAGCTCCAAGTGCCCTACCTATAGGAAACCTAACCCTAGGGCGGAGAGCCCTACCCATAGGAACCCTAAACCTAGCCCCAAGTGTCCTACCCATAGGAACCCTAACCCTAGCTCCAAGTGCCCTACCCATAGGAACCCTAACCCTAGCTCCAAGTGCCCTACCCACAAGAACCCTAACCCTAGGGCGGGCAGCCCTAGCCATAGGTTCCCTAACCCTAGGGCGGGGAGCCCTACCCATAGGAACCCTAACCCTAGCACCAAGTGCCCTACCCATAGGAACCCTAACCCTAGGGTGGGGAGCCCTACCCATAGGAACCCTAACCCAAAAACAGAGTGCCCTACCCATAGGAACCCTAACCCTAGCCCCAAGTGCCCTACCCATAGGAACCCTAACCCTATCTCCAAGTGCCCTACCCATAGGAACCCGAACCCTAGCTCCAAGTGCCCTATCCACAAGAACTCTAACCCTAGGGCGGGCAGCCCTACCCATAGAAACCCTTACCCTAGCTCCAAGTGCCCTACCCATAGGAACCCTAACCCTAGCTCCAAGTGCCCTACCCATAGGAAACCTCACCCTAGGGCGGGGAGCCCTACCCGTAGGAACCCTAACCCTAGGGCAGGGAGCCCTACCCATAGGAACCCTAACCCTAGCTCCAAGTGCCCTACCTATAGGAAACCTAACCCTAGGGCGGGGAGCCCTATCCATAGGAACCCTAACCCTAGCACCAAGTGCCCTACCCATAGGAACCCTAAACCTAGCCCCAAGTGTCCTACCCATAGGAACCCTAACCCTAGCTCCAAGTGCCCTACCCATAGGAACCCTAACCCTAGCTCCAAGTGCCCTACCCATAGGAACCCTAACCCTAGGGCGGGCAGCCCTAGCCATAGGTTCCCTAACCCTAGGGCGGGGAGCCCTACCCATAGGAACCCTAACCCTAGCTCCAAGTGCCCTACCCATAGGAACCCTAACCCTAGCTCCAAGTGCCCTACCCATAGGAACCCTAACCCTAGCTCCAAGTGCCCTACCCATAGGAACCCTAACCCTAGCTCCAAGTGCCCTACCCAAAAGAACCCTAACCCTAGGGCGGGCAGCCCTACCCATAGAAACCCTTACCCTAGCTCCAAATGCCCTACCCATAGGAACGCTAACCCTAGCTCCAAGTGCCCTACCCATACGAACCCTCACCCTAGGGCGGGGAGCCCTACCCATAGGAACCCTAACCCTAGGGCAGGGAGCCCTACCCATAGGAACCCTAACCCTAGCTCCAAGTGCCCTACCTATAGGAAACCTAACCCTAGGGCGGAGAGCCATACCCATAGGAACCCGAACCCTAGCACCAAGTGCCCTACCCATAGGAACCCTAACCCTAGCTCCAAGTGCCCTACCTATAGGAAACCTAACCCTAGGGCGGGGAGCCCTATCCATAGGAACCCTAACCCTAGCACCAAGTGCCCTACCCATAGGAACCCTAAACCTAGCCCCAAGTGTCCTACCCATAGGAACCCTAACCCTAGCTCCAAGTGCCCTACCCATAGGAACCCGAACCCTAGCTCCAAGTGCCATACCCATAGGAACCCTAACCCTAGCTCCAAGTGCCATAACCATAGGAACCCTTACCCTAGGGTGGGGAGCCCTACCCATAGGAACCCTAACCCAAAAACACAGCGCCCTACCCAAAGGAACCCTAACCCTAGCTCCAAGTGCCCTACCCATAGGAACCCTAACCCTAGCCCCAAGTGTCCTACCCATAGGAACCCTAACCCTAGCTCCAAGTGCCCTACCCACAAGAACCCTAACCCTAGGGCGGGCAGCCCTACCCATAGAAACCCTTACCCTAGCTCCAAATGCCCTACCCATAGGAACCCTAACCCTAGCTCCAAGTGCCCTACCCATACGAACCCTCACCCTAGGGCGGGGAGCCCTACCCATAGGAACCCTAACCCTAGGGCAGGGAGCCCTACCCATAGGAACCCTAACCCTAGCTCCAAGTGCCCTACCTATAGGAAACCTAACCCTAGGGCGGAGAGCCATACCCATAGGAACCCGAACCCTAGCACCAAGTGCCCTACCCATAGGAACCCTAAACCTAGCTCCAAGTGTCCTACCCATAGGAACCCTAAACCTAGCCCCAAGTGTCCTACCCATAGGAACCCTAACCCTAGCTCCAAGTGCCCTACCCATAGGAACCCGAACCCTAGCTCCAAGTGTCCTACCCACAAGAACCCTAACCCTAGGGCGGGCAGCCCTACCCATAGAAACCCTTACCCTAGCTCCAAGTGCCCTACCCAGAGGAACCCTAACCCTTGCTCCAAGTGCCCTACCCATAGGAACCCTCACCCTAGCACCAGGTGCCCTACCAATATGGACCCTAAACCTAGTACCAAGTACTCTACCCATAGGAACACTAACCCTAGAGCAGGAAGCCCTACCCATAGGAACCCTAACCCTATCTCCAAGTGCCCTACCAATAGGAACCCTAACCCTAGCTCCAAGTGCCCTACCCATTGAAACCCTAACCCTAGGCCCAAGTGCCCTACCCAAAGTAACCCTAACCCTAGCTCCAAGTGCCCTACCTGTAGGAACCCTAACCCTAGCTCCAAGTGCACTATGTTTAGGAACCGTAACCGTAGCTCCAAGTGCCCTACCCATAGGAACCCAAACCCAGCTCCAAATGCCCTACACATAGGAACCCTAACTCTAGGGCGGTAAGCCTTACCCATAGGAACCCTATCCCTAGCTCCAAGTGCCCTACCCATAGGAACCCTCATCCTAGGGCGGGGAGCCCTACCCATAGGAACCCTAACCCTAGGGCAGGGAGCCCTACCCATAGGAACCCTAACCCTAGCTCCAAGTGCCCTACCTATAGGAAACCTAACCCTAGGGCGGAGAGCCATTCCCATAGGAACACTAACCCTAGCACCAAGTGCCCTACCCACAAGAACCCTAACCCTAGGGCGGGCAACCCTAGCCAGAGGTTCCCTAACCCTAGGGCGGGGAGCCCTTCCCATACGAACCCTAACCCTAGCCCCAAGAGCCCTACCCATAGGAACCCTAACCCTAGCTCCAAGTGCCATACCCATAGGAACCCTAACCCTAGCTCCAAGTGCCCTACCCACAAGAACCCTAACCCTAGGGCGGGCAGCCCTACCCATAGAAACCCTTACCCTAGCTTGAAATGCCCTTCCCATAGGAACCCTAACCCTAGATCCAAGTGCCCTACCCATACGAACCCTCACCCTAGGGCGGGGAGCCCTACCCATAGGAACCCTAACCCAAGGGCAGGGAGCCCTACGCATAGGAACCCTAACCCTAGCTCCAAGTGCCCTACCTATAGGAAACCTAACCCTAGGGCGGAGAGCCATACCCATAGGAACCCGAACCCTAGCACCAAGTGCCCTACCCATAGGAACCCTAACCCTAGCTCCAAGTGCCCTACCTATAGGAAACCTAACCCTAGGGCGGGGAGCCCTATCCATAGGAACCCTAACCCTAGCACCAAGTGCCCTACCCATAGGAACCCTAAACCTAGCCCCAAGTGTCCTACCCATAGGAACCCTAACCCTAGCTCCAAGTGCCCTACCCATAGGAACCCGAACCCTAGCTCCAAGTGCCCTACCCACAAGAACCCTAACCCTAGGGCGGGCAGCCCTAGCCATAGGTTCCCTAACCCTAGGGCGGGGAGCCCTTCCCATACGAACCCTAACCCTAGCCCCAAGAGCCCTACCCATAGGAACCCTAACCCTAGCTCCAAGTGCCATACCCATAGGAACCCTAACCCTAGCTCCAAGTGCCCTACCCACAAGAACCCTAACCCTAGGGCGGGCAGCCCTACCCATAGAAACCCTTACCCTAGCTCCAAATGCCCTACCCATAGGAACCCTAACCCTAGCTCCAAGTGCCCTACCCATAGGAACCCTCACCCTAGGGCGGGGAGCCCTACCCATAGGAACCCTAACCCTAGGGCAGGGAGCCCTACCCATAGGAACTCTAACTCTAGCTCCAAGTGCCCTACCTATAGGAAACCTAACCCTAGGGCGGAGAGCCATATCCATAGGAACCCTAACCCTAGCACCAAGTGCCCTACCCATAGGAACCCTAACCCTAGCTCCAAGTGCCCTACCCATAGGAACCCTAACCCTAGGGCTGGGAGCCCTATCCATAGGAACCCTAACCCTAGCACCAAGTGCCCTACCCATAGGAACCCTAAACCTAGCCCCAAGTGTCCTACCCATAGGAACCCTAACCCTAGCTCCAAGTGCCCTACCCATAGGAACCCGAACCCTAGCTCCAAGTGCCCTACCCACAAGAACCCTAACCCTAGGGCGGGCAGCCCTAGCCATAGGTTCCCTAACCCTAGGGCGGGGAGCCCTTCCCATACGAACCCTAACCCTAGCCCCAAGAGCCCTACCCATAGGAACCCTAACCCTAGCTCCAAGTGCCATACCCATAGGAACCCTAACCCTAGCTCCAAGTGCCATACCCATAGGAACCCTAACCCTAGGGTGGGGAGCCCTACCCATAGGAACCCTAACCCAAAAACAGAGCGCCCTACCCAGAGGAACCCTAACCCTAGCCCCAAGTGCCCTACCCATAGGAACCCTAACCCTAGCTCCAAGTGCCCTACCCATAGGAACCCGAACCCTAGCTCCAAGTGCCCTATCCACAAGAACCCTAACCCTAGGGCGGGCAGCCCTACCCATAGAAACCCTTACCCTAGCTCCAAGTGCCCTACCCATAGGAACCCTAACCCTAGCTCCAAGTGCCCTACCCATAGGAAACCTCACCCTAGGGCGGGGAGCCCTACCCGTAAGAACCCTAACCCTAGCTCCAAGTGCCCTACCTATAGGAAACCTAACCCTAGGGCGGAGAGCCATACCCATAGGAACCCGAACCCTAGCACCAAGTGCCCTACCCATAGGAACCCTAACCCTAGCTCCAAGTGCCCTACCCATAGGAAACCTAACCCTAGGGCGGGGAGCCCTATCCATAGGAACCCTAACCCTAGCACCAAGTGCCCTACCCATAGGAACCCTAAACCTAGCCCCAAGTGCCCTACCCATAGGAACCCTAACCCTAGCTCCAAGTGCCCTACCCATAGGAACCCTAACCCTAGCTCCAAGTGCCCTACCCACAAGAACCCTAACCCTAGGACGGGCAGCCCTAGCCATAGGTTCCCTAACCCTAGGGCGCGGAGCCCTTCCCATAGGAACCCTAACCCTAGCCCCAAGAGCCCTACCCATAGGAACCCTAACCCTAGCTCCAAGTGCCATACCCATAGGAACCCTAACCCTAGCTCCAAGTGCCATACCCATAGGAACCCTAACCCTAGCTCCAAGTGCCCTACCCATAGGAACCCTAACCCTAGGGCGGGGAGCCCTACACACAGAACCCTAACCCTAGGGCGGGGAGCCCTACCCATAGGAATATTAACCCTAGCACCAAGTGCCCTACCCATAGGAACCCTAACCCTAGGGCAGGGAGACCTACCCATAGGTTCCCTAACCCTAGGGCGGGGAGCCCTTCCCATACGAACCCTAACCCTAGCCCCAAGAGCCCTACCCATAGGAACCCTAACCCTATCTCCAAGTGCCCTACCCATAGGAACCCTAACCCTAGCCCCAAGTGCCCTACCCATAGGAACCCTAACCCTAGGGCGGGCAGCCCTACCCATAGGTTCCCTAACCCTAGGGCGGGGAGCCCTTCCCATACGAACCCTAACCCTAGCCCCAAGTGCCCTACCCATAGGAACCCTAACCCTAGCCCCAAGTGCCCTACCCATAGGAACCCTAACCCTATCTCCAAGTGCCCTACCCATAGGAACACGAACCCTAGCTCCAAGTGCCCTATCCACAAGAACCCTAACCCTAGGGCGGGCAGCCCTACCCATAGGAACCCTAACCCTAGCTCCAAGTGCCCTACCTATAGGAAACCTAACCCTAGGGCGGAGAGCCATACCCATAGGAACCCTAACGCTAGCACAAAGTGCCCTATCCATAGGAACCCTAACCCTAGCACCAAGTACCCTACCCATAGGAACCCTAACCCTAGGGCGGGGAGCCCTATCCATAGGAACCCTAACCCTAGCTCCAAGTGCCCTACCCATAGGAACCCGAACCCTAGCTCCAAGTGCCCTACCCACAAGAACCCTAACCCTAGGGCGGGCAGCCCTAGCCATAGGTTCCCTAACCCTAGGGCGGGGAGCCCTTCCCATACGAACCCTAACCCTAGCCCCAAGAGCCCTACCCATAGGACCCCTAACCCCAAAACCAAGTGCCCTACCCAAAGGAACCCTAACCCTAGCTCCAAGTGCCCTACCCATAGGAACCCTAACCCTAGCTCCAAGTGTCCTACCCATAGGAACCCTAACCCTAGCTCCAAGTGCCCTACCCACAAGAACCCTAACCCTAGGGCGGGCAGCCCTACCCATAGAAACCCTTACCCTAGCTCCAGATGCCCTACCCATAGGAACCCTAACCCTAGCTCCAAGTGCCCTACCCATACGAACCCTCACCCTAGGGCGGGGAGCCCTACCCATAGGAACCCTAACCCTAGCCTCAAGTGCCCTACGCATAAGAACCCTTACCCTAGCTCCAAGTGCCCTACCCATAGGAACCCTAACCCTAGCTCCAAGTTCCCTACCCATAGGAACCCTCACCGTAGGGCGGAGAGCCCTACCCTTAGGAACCCTAACCCTAGGGCAGGGATCCCTACCCATAGGAACCCTAACGCTAGCTCCAAGTGCCATACCCATAGGAACCCTAACCCTAGCTCCAAGTTCCCTACGCTTAGGAACCCTAACCCTAGGGCGGGGAGCCCTACCCAGAGGAACCCTAACCCTAGCCTCAAGAGCCCTACGCATAAGAACCCTTACCCTAGCTCCAAGTGCCCTACCCATAGGAACCCTAACCCTAGCTCCAAGTGCCCTACCCATAGGAACCCTCACCGTAGGGCGGGGAGCCCTACCCATAGGAACCCTAACCCTAGGGCAGGGATCCCTACCCATAGGAACCCTAATGCTAGCTCAGAGTTACATACCCATAGGAACTCTAACCCTAGGCGGTGAACGCTACCCATAGGAACCCTAACGCTAGGGCGGGGTGCCCTACCTTTAGGAACCCTAACGCTAGCGCAGGGTTCCCTACCCTTAGGAACCCTAACCCTAGGGCGGGGAGCCCTACCCAGAGGAACCCTAACCCTAGCCTCAAGTGCCCTACGCATAAGAACCCAAACCCTAGCTCCAAGTGCCCTACCTATAGGAACCCTAACCCTTGGATGAGAAGCCCTACCCATAGGAACCCTAACCCTAGCTCCATGTGCTCTACCCGTAGGAACCCTAACCCTAGCTCAAAGTGCCCTACCCTTAGGAACCCTAACCCTAGCTCCAAGTGCCCTATGTTTAGGAACCCTAACTCTAGGGCGGGAAGCCCTACCCATAGGAACCCTATCCCTATCTCCAAGTGCCCTACCCATAGGAACCCTAACCCTAGGGCAGGGAGCCCTACCCATAGGAACCCTAACCCTAGCACCAAGTGCCCTATCCATAGGAACCCTAACCCTAGGGCGGGGAGCCCTACCCATAGGAACGCTAACCCTAGCACCAGGTGCCCTACCCATAGGGACCCTAACCCTAGTACCAAGTACTCTACCCATAGGAACACTAACCCTAGGGCGGGAAGCCCTACCCATAGGAACCCTAACCCTATCTCCAAGTGCCCTACCAATAGGAACCCTAACCCTAGCTCCAAGTGCCCTACCCATTGAAACCCTAACCCTAGGCCCAAGTGCCCTACCCAAAGTAACCCTAACCCTAGCTCCAAGTGCCCTACCTGTAGGAACCCTAACCCTAGCTCCAAGTGCACTATGTTTAGGAACCGTAACCGTAGCTCCAAGTGCTCTACCCATAGGAACCCAAACCCAGCTCCAAATACCCTACACATAGGAACCCTAACTCTATGGCGGTAAGCACTACCCATAGGAACCCTATCCCTAGCTCCAAGTGCCCTACCCATAGGAACCCTGACCCTAGCTCCAAGTGCCCTACCCATAGGAACACTAACCCAAGGGCGAGGAGCCCTACCCATAGGAACCCTAACCCAGCACCAAGTGTCCTATCCATAGGAACCCTAACCCTAGGGCCCGGAGCCCTACCCATAGGAAACCTAACCCTAGCACAAAGTGCCCTACCCATAGGAACCGTAACCCTAGAGCGGGGAGCCCTACCCATAGGAACGCTAATCCTAGCACCAACTGCCCTACCCATAGGAACCCTAACCCTAGCACAAACTGCCCTACCCATAGGAACCCTAACCCTAGCTCCAAGTGCCCTACCCAAAGGAACCCTAACCCTAGGCGGTGAACCCTACCCATAGGAACCCTAACGCTAGCGAGGGGTGCCCTACCCATAGGAACCCTAACGCTAGCTCCAAGTTACCTACCAAAAGGAACCCTATCCCTAGGGCGGGGAGCCCTACCCATAGTAACCCTAACCCTATCACCAGGTGCCCTACCTTTAGGAACCCTAACGCTAGCACAGGGTTCCCTAACCTTAGGAACCCTAACCCTAGCTCCAAGTTCCCTATGCTTAGGAACCCTAACCCTAGGGCGGGGAGCCCTACCCAGAGGAACCCTAACCCTAGCCTCAAGTGCCCTACGCATAAGAACCCGAACCCTAGCTCCAAGTGCCCTACCTATAGGAACCCTAACCCTTGGGTGAGAAGCCCTCCCCATAGGAACCCTAACCCTAGTTCCATGTGCCCTACCCGTAGGAACCCTAACCCTAGCTCCAAGTGCCCTACCCTTAGGAACCCAAACCCTAGCTCCAAGTGCCCTATGTTTAGGAACCCTAACTCTAGGGCGGGAAGCCCTACCCATAGGAACCCTATGCCTAGCTCCAAGTTCCCTACCCATAGCAACCCTAAACCTAGGGCAGGGAGCCCTACCCATAGGAACCCTAACCCTAGCTCCAAGTGCCCTACCTATAGGAAACCTAACCCTAGGGCGGAGAGCCATACCCATAGGAACCCTAACCCTAGCACCAAGTGCCCTACCCATAGGGACCCTTACCGTAGTAGCAAGTACTCTACCCATAAGAACACTAACCCTAGGGCGGGAAGCCCTACCCATAGGAACCCTAACCCTATCTCCAAGTGCCCTACCAATAGGAACCCTAACCCTAGCTCCAAGTGCCCTACCCATTGGAACCCTAACCCTAGGCCCAAGTGCCCTACCCAAAGTAACCCTAACCCTAGCTCCAAGTGCCCTACCTGTAGGAACCCTAACCCTAGCTCCAAGTGCACTATGATTTAGGAACCGTTACCGTAGCTCCAAGTGCTCTACCCATAGGAACCCAAACCCAGCTCCAAATACCCTACACATAGGAACCCTAACTCTATGGCGGTAAGCACTACCCATAGGAACCCTATCCCTAGCTCCAAGTGCCCTACCCATAGGAACCCTGACCCTAGCTCCAAGTGCCCTACCCATAGGAACCCTAACCCTAGGGCGGGGAGCCCTACCCTTAGGAACCCTAACCCTAGCACCAAGTGCCCTACCCATAGGAATCCTAACCCTAGCATGAACTGCCCTACCCATAGGAACCCTAACACAACTCCAAGTGCCCTACCCATAGTTACCCTACCCTAGGGCGGGGAGCGCTACCCATAGAACCCTAACCCTAGGTCGGGGAGCCCTACCCATAGGAATCCTAACCCTAGCACCAAGTGCCCTACCCATAGGAGCCCTACCCATACGTTCCCTAACCCTAGCCCCAAGTGTCCTACCCATAGGAACCCTAACCCTAGCTCCAAGTGCCATACCCATAGGAACCCTAACCCTAGGGCGGGGAGCCATACCCATAGGAACCCTGACCCAAAAACCAACAGCCCTACCCATAGGAACCCTAACCCTAGCTCCAAGTGCCCTACCCATAGGAACCCTAACCCTATCTCCAAGTGCCCTATGCACAAGAACCCTAACCCTAGGGCGGGCAGCCCTACCCATAGAAACCCTTACCCTAGCTCCAAGTGCCCTACCCATAGGAACCCTAACCCTAGCTCCAAGTGCCCTATCCATAGGAACCCTAACCCTAGCACCAAGTACCCTACCCATAGGAACCCTAAACCTAGGGCGGGGAGTCCTACCCATAGGAACCCTAACCCTAGCACCAAGTGGCCTACCCATAGGAACCCTAAACCTAGTTCCAAGTGCCCTACCCATAGGAACCCTAAACCTAGCCCCAAGTGCCCTACCCACAAGAACCCTAACCCTAGGGCGGGCAGCCCTAACCATAGAAACCCTTACCCTAGCTCCAAGTGCCCTACCCATAGGAACCCTAACCCTAGCTCCAAGTGCCCTACCCATAGGAACCTTCACCGTAGGCCGGGGAGCCCTACCCATAGGAACCCTAACCCTAGGGCAGGGATCCCTACCCATAGGAACCCTAACGCTAGCTCAGAGTTACCTACCCAAAGGAACCCTAACCCGAGGCGGTGAATCCTACCCATAGGAACCCTAACGCTAGCGCGGGGTGCCCTACCCATAGGAACCCTAACGCTAGCTCCAAGTTACCTACCCAAAGGAACCCTAACCCTAGGCGGTGAACCGTACCCATAGGAACCCTAATGCTAGCGCGGGGTGCCCTACCTTTAGGAACCCTAACGCTAGCGCAGGGTTCCCTACCCTTAGGAACCCTAACCCTAGCTCCAAGTTCCCTACGCTTAGGAACCCTAACCCTAGGGCGGGGAGCCCTACCCAGAGGAACCCTAACCCTAGCCTCAAGTGCCCTACGCATAGGAACCGGAACCCTAGCTCCAAGTGCCCTACCTATAGGAACCCTAACCCTTGGGTGAGAAGCCCTACCCATAGAAACCCTAACCCTAGCTCCATGTGCCCTACCCGTAGGGACCCTAACCCTAGGGCGGGGAGCCCTACCCTTAGGAACCCTAACCCTAGCACTAACTGCCCTACCCATAGGAACCCTAACCCTGGTGCAGGGAGCCCTACGCATAGGAACCCTAACCCTAGCACCAAGTGCCCTACCCATAGGAACCCTAAACCTAGCTCCAAGTGCCCTACCCATAGGAACCCTAAACCTAGCCCCAAGTGTCCTACCCATAGGAACCCTAACCCTAGCTCCAAGTGCCCTACCCATAGGAACCCGAACTCTAGCTCCAAGGACCCTACCCATAGGAACCCTAACCCTAGCTCCAAGTGCCTACCCATAGGAACCCTCACCGTAGGGTGGGGAGCCCTACCCATAGGAACCCTAACCCTAGGGCAGGGAGCCCTACCCATAGGAACCCTAACGCTAGCTCCAAGTTACCTACCCAAAGGAACCCTAACCCTAGGCGGTGAACCCTACCCATAGGAACCCTAAAGCTAGCGCGGGGAGCCCTATCCATAGGAACCCTAACCCTATCACCAGGTGCCCTACCTTTAGGAACCCTAACGCTAGTGCAGGGTTCCCTACCCTTAGGAACCCTAACCCTAGCTCCAAGTTCCCTATGCTTAGGAACCCTAACCCTAGGGCGGGGAGCCCTACTCAGAGGAACCCTAACCCTAGCCTCAAGTGCCCTACGCATAAGAACCCGAACCCTATCTCCAAGTGCCCTACCCATAGGAACCCAAACCCTAGCTCCAAGTGCCCTACCCATAGGAACCCTAACCCTAGCTCCAAGTGCCCTACCCATAGGAACCCTCACCCTAGGGCGGGGAGCCCTACCCATGGGAACCCTCACGCTAGGGCGGGGAGCCCTACCCATAGTAAACCTAACCCTAGGGCAGGGAGCCCTACCCATAGGAACCCTAACCCTAGCATCAAGTGCCCTATCCATAGGTACCCTAACCCTAGGGCGGGGAGCCCTACCCATAGGAACCCTAACCCTAGCACCAGGTGCCCTACCCATAGGAACCCTAACCCTAGCACGAAGTACCCTACCCATAGGAACCCTAACCCTAGGGCGGGGAGCCCTACCCATAGGAGCCCTAACCCTAGCACCAAATGCCCTACCCATAGGAACCCTAAACCTAGCTCCAAGTGCCCTACCTATAGGAACCCTAAACCTAGCCCCAAGCGTCCTACCCATAGGAACCCTAACCCTAGCACCAAGTACCGTACCCATAGGAACCCTAACCCTAGTTCAGGGAGCCCTACGCATAGGAACCCTAACCCTAGCACCAAGTGCCCTACCCATAGGAACCCTAAACCTAGCTCCAAGTGCCCTACCCATAGGAACCCTAAACCTAGCCCAAGTGTCCTACCCATAGGAACCCTAACCCTAGCTGCAAGTGCCCTACCCAAAGGAACCCGAACCCTAGCTCCAAGTACCCTACCCATAGGAACCCTAACCCTAGCTCCAAGTGCCTACCCATAGGAACCCTCACCGTAGGATGGGGAGCCCTACCCATAGGAACCCTAACCCTAGGGCAGGGAGCCCTACCCATAGGAACCCTAACCCTAGCTCCAAGTTACCTACCCAAAGGAACCCTAACCCTAGGCGGTGAACCCTACCCATAGTAACCCTAACGCTAGCGCGGGGAGCCCTATCCATAGGAACCCTAACCCTATCACCAGGTGCCCTACCTTTAGGAACCCTAACGCTAGTGCAGGGTTCCCTACCCTTAGGAACCCTAACCGTAGCTCCAAGTTCCCTACGCTTAGGAACCCTAACCCTAGGGCGGGGAGCCCTACTCAGAGGAACCCTAACCCTAGCCTCAAGTGCCCTACGCATAAGAACCCGAACCCTATCTCCAAGTGCCCTACCCATAGGAACCCAAACCCTAGCTAAAAGTGCCCTACCCATAGGAACCCTAACCTTAGCTCCAAGTGCCCTACCCATAGGAACCCTCACCCTAGGGCGGGGAGCCCTACCCATAGTAAACCTAACCCTAGGGCAGGGAGCCCTACCCATAGGAACCCTAACCCTAGCTCCAAGTGCCCTACCTATAGGAATCCTAACCGTAGGGCGGAGAGCCATACCCATAGGAACCGTAACCCTAGCATCAAGTGCCCTATCCATAGGTACCCTAACCCTAGGGCGGGGAGCCCTACCCATAGGAACCCTAACCCTAGCACCAGGTGCCCTACCCATAGGAACCCTAACCCTAGCACAAAGTACCCTACCCATAGGAACCCTAACCCTAGGGCGGGGAGCCCTACCCATAGGAGCCCTAACCCTAGCACCAAGTGCCCTACCCATAGGAACCCTAAACCTAGCTCCAAGTGCCCTACCTATAGGAACCCTAAACCTAGCCCCAAGTGTCCTACCCATAGGAACCCTAACCCTAGCTGCAAGTGCCCTACCCATAGGAACCCGAACCCTAGCTCCAAGTGCCCTACCCATAGGAACCCTAACCCCAGCTCCAAGTGCCCAACCCATAGGAACCCTTACCGTAGGGCGGGGAGCTCTACCCATAGGAACCCTAACCCTAGGGCAGGGAGACCTACCCATAGGAACCCTAACGCTAGCTCCAAGTTACCTATCCAAAGGAACCCTAACCCTAGGCGGTGAACCCTACCCATAGGAACCCTCACGCTAGCGCGGGGTGCCCTGCCCATAGGAACCCTAACGCTAGCTCCAAGTTACCTACCAAAAGGAACCCTATCCCTAGGGCAGGGAGCCCTACCCATAGGAACCCTATCCCTAGCTCCCTAACCCTAGTGCAGGGAGCCCTACGCATCGGAACCCTAACCCTAGCACCAAGTGCCCTACCCATAGGAACCCTAAACCTAGCTCCAAGTGCCCTACCCATAGGAACCCTAAACCTAGCCCAAGTGTCCTACCCATAGGAACCCTAACCCTAGCTGCAAGTGCCCTACCCATAGGAACCCGAACCCTACCTCCAAGTACCCTACCCATAGGAACCCTAACCCTAGCTCCAAGTGCCTACCCATAGGAACCCTCACCGTAGGGTGGGGAGCCCTACCCATAGGAAACCTAATCCTAGGGCAGGGAGCCCTACCCATAGGAATCCTAACGCTAGCTCCAAGTTACCTACCCAAAGGAACCCTAACCCTAGGCGGTGAACCCTACCCATAGGATCCCTAACGGTAGCGCGGGGAGCCCTATCCATAGGAACCCTAACCCTATCACCAGGTGCCCTACCTTTAGGAACCCTAATGCTAGTGCAGGGTTCCCTACGCGTAGGAACCCTAACCCTAGGGCGGGGAGCCCTACTCAGAGGAACCCTAACCCTAGCCTCAAGTGCCCTACGCATAAGAACCCGAACCCTATCTCCAAGTGCCCTACCCATAGGAACCCAAACCCTAGCTCCAAGTGCCCTACCCATAGGAACCCAAACCCTAGCTCCAAGTGCCCTACCCATAGGAACCCTAACCCTAGCTCCAAGTGCCCTACCCATAGGAACCCTCACCCTAGGGCGGGGAGCCCTACCCATAGTAAACCTAACCCTAGGGCAGGGAGCCCTACCCATAGGAACCCTAACCCTAGCTCCAAGTGCCCTACCTATAGGAATCCTAACCATAGGGCGGAGAGCCATACCCATAGGAACCCTAACCCTAGCATCAAGTGCCCTATCCATAGGTACCCTAACCCTAGGCCGGGGAGCCCTACCCATAGGAACCCTAACCTTAGCACCAGGTGCCCTACCCATAGGAACCCTAACCCTAGCACGAAGTACCCTACCCATAGGAACCGTAACCCTAGGGCGGCGAGCCCTACCCATAGGAGCCCTAACCCTAGCACCAAGTGCCCTACCCATAGGAACCCTAAACCTAGCTCCAAGTGCCCTACCTATAGGAACCCTAAACCTAGCCCCAAGTGTCCTACCCATAGGAACCCTAACCCTAGCTGCAAGTGCCCTACCCATAGGAACCCGAACCCTAGCTCCAAGTGCCCTACCCATAGGAACCCTAACCCCAGCTCCAAGTGCCCAACCCATAGGAACCCTTACCGTAGGGCGGGGAGCTCTACCCATAGGAACCCTAACCCTAGGGCAGGGAGACCTACCCATAGGAACCCTAACGCTAGCTCCAAGTTACCTATCCAAAGGAACCCTAACCCTAGGCGGTGAACCCTACCCATAGGAACCCTCACGCTAGCGCGGGGTGCCCTACCCATAGGAACCCTAACGCTAGCTCCAAGTTACCTACCAAAAGGAACCCTATCCCTAGGGCAGGGAGCCCTACCCATAGGAACCCTAACCCTATCACCAGGTGCCCTACCTTTAGGAACCCTAACGCTAGCGCACGGTTCCCTACCCTTCGGAACCCTAACCCTAGCTCCAAGTTCCCTACATTTAGGAACCCTAACCCTAGGGCGGGGAGCCCTACCCAGAGGAACCCTAACCCTAGCCTCAAGTGCCCTACGCATAAGAACCCGAACACTAGCTCCAAGTGCCCTACCTATAGGAACCCTAACCCTTGGGTGAGAAGCCCTACCCATAGGAACCCTAACCCTAGCTCCATGTGCCCTACCCGTAGGAACCCTAACCCTAGCTCCATGTGCCCTACCCTTAGGAACCCTAACCCTAGCTCCAAGTGCCCTATGTTTAGGAACCCTAACTCTAGGGCGGGGAGCCCTACCCATAGGAACCCTAACCCTAGGGCAGGGAGCCCTACCCATAGGAACCCTAACCCTAGCTCCAAGTGCCCTACCTATAGGAAACCTAACCCTAGGGCGGAGAGCCATTCCCATAGGAACCCTAACCCTAGCACCAAGTGCCCTACCCATAGGGACCCTAACCCTAGTACCAAGTACTCTACCCATAGGAACACTAACCCTAGGGCGGGAAGCCCTACCCATAGGAACCCTAACCCTATCTCCAAGTGCCCTACCAATAGGAACCCTAACCCTAGCTCCAAGTGCCCTACCCATTGAAACCCTAACCCTAGGCCCAAGTGCCCTACCCAAAGTAACCCTAACCCTAGCTCCAAGTGCCCTACCTGTAGGAACCCTAACCCTAGCTCCAAGTGCACTATGTTTAGGAACCGTAACCGTAGCTCCAAGTGCTCTACCCATAGGAACCCAAACCCAGCTCCAAATACCCTACACATAGGAACCCTAACTCTATGGCGGTAAGCACTACCCATAGGAACCCTATCCCTAGCTCCAAGTGCCCTACCCATAGGAACCCTGACCCTAGCTCCAAGTGCCCTACCCATAGGAACACTAACCCAAGGGCGAGGAGCCCTACCCATAGGAACCCTAACCCAGCACCAAGTGTCCTATCCATAGGAACCCTAACCCTAGGGCCCGGAGCCCTACCCATAGGAAACCTAACCCTAGCACAAAGTGCCCTACCCATAGGAACCGTAACCCTAGAGCGGGGAGCCCTACCCATAGGAACGCTAATCCTAGCACCAACTGCCCTACCCATAGGAACCCTAACCCTAGCACCAACTGCCCTACCCATAGGAACCCTAACCCTAGCTCCAAGTGCCCTACCCATAGGAATCCTAACCCTAGCACGAACTGCCCTACCCATAGGAACCCTAACACAACTCCAAGTGCCCTACCCATAGTTACCCTAACCCTAGGGCGGGGAGCCCTACACACAGAACCCTAACCCTAGGGCGGGGAGCCCTACCCATAGGAATATTAACCCTAGCACCAAGTGCCCTACCCATAGGAACCCTAACCCTAGGGCAGGGAGCCCTACCCATAGGTTCCCTAACCCTAGGGCGGGGAGCCCTTCCCATACGAACCCTAACCCTAGCCCCAAGTGTCCTACCCATAGGAACCCTAACCCTAGCTCCAAGTGCCATACCCATAGGAACCCTAACCCTAGGTCGGGGATCCATACCCATAGGAACCCTAACCCTAGCTCCAAGTGCCCTACCTATAGGAAACCTAACCCTAGGGCGGAGAGCCATTCCCATAGGAACACTAACCCTAGCACCAAGTGCCCTATCCATAGGAACCCTAACCCTAGGGCGGGGAGCCCTACCCATAGGAACGCTAACCCTAGCACCAGGTGCCCTACCCATAGGGACCCTAACCCTAGCACCAAGTACCCTACCCATAGGAACCCTAACCCTAGGGCGGGGAGCCCTACCCATAGGAACCCTAACCCTAGCACCAAGTGCCCTACCCATAGGAACCCTAAACCTAGCTCCAAGTGCCCTACCCATAGGAACCCTAAACCTAGCCCCAAGTGTCCTACCCATAGGAACCCTAACCCTAGCTGCAAGTGCCCTACCCATAGGAACCCGAACCCTAGCTCCAAGTGCCCTACCCACAAGAACCCTAACCCTAGGGCCGGCAGCCCTACCCATAGGAACCCTAACCCTAGCTCCAAGTGCCCTACCCATAGGAACCCTCACCGTAGGGCGGGGAGCCCTACCCATAGGAACCCTAACCCTAGGGTAGGGATCCCTACCCATAGGAACCCTAACGCTAGCTCATAGTTACCTACCCAAAGGAACCCTAACCCTAGGCGGTGAACCCTACCCATAGGAACCCTAACGCTAGCGCGGGGTGCCCTACCCTTAGGAACCCTAACGCTAGCAGGGGGTGCCCTACCTTTAGGAACTCTAACGCTAGCGCAGGGTTCCCTACCCTTAGGAACCCTAACCCTAGCTCCAAGTTCCCTACGCTTAGGAACGCTAACCCTAGGGCGGGGAGCCCTACCCAGAGGAACCCTAACCCTAGCCTCAAGTGCCCTACGCATAGGAACCCGAACCCTAGCCCCAAGTGCCCTACCTATAGGAACCCTAACCCTTGGGTGAGAAGCCCTACCCATAGGAACCCTAACCCTAGCTCCATGTGCCCTACCCGTTGGAACCCTAACCCTAGCTCCAAGTGCCCTACTCTTAGGAACCCTAACCCTAGCTCCAAGTGCCCTATGTTTAGGAACCCTAACTCTAGGGCGGGAAGCCCTACCCATAGGAACCCTATCCCTAGCTCCAAGTCCCCTACCCTTAGGAACCCTAAGGTGGGAAGGCGTTTCTGTGATTTAAGGGTTTCCATGTTAATATTTTTTAAGCTTTTGGATCTGGATTAGCCTATGGGCCCGATAAGCCACGAAGGAAGATTTGAAGTTTTGAAGCATGGTCTAACATGGCATATAGGAATGGTTTAATTCTTTCTGTGCAGTATGATCTGCTGTTATACCAGGGAGTTGGCAGCATTTATGTGTAAATACTGTATTTTTGAGCCCAGACCTCATACTTTTTTCCAGTCAGACAGAAAGGGTGGGATCCTCCAAGGTACTCAGCAGGTTTATTCCCATTTTTAGGCACCACAGGGGTGATCCACAAAAATCCCACTTGTCTGCCCCCTCAGCTTTTTGTCACCTAAAGTCACTCAGTACCTAAGTTTTTGAAGTAAAAATTCAGTAGACGCCTGTGTTTCTGCTCTGAGCTCGCATCCTGCTGCCTCCTTCTTGGTGTCTGGATGCATATCTCCCACCTAAGCCCCAGAGCAAACCGCAAACCAGGGGAAGATAGGCATTCAGCTGTCTAACTCTCCTCAGGGGCCTGATCCAGTAGGCATGGTCAGAGTCCACCTAATTCCACAAAACAGCTGTAGGGGGAGATGAAGGAGGTGTACCTTCTGTACAACTTGTAGCCCAGTGCATCAAGTACTCAGCAGCAAGAGACCCTCTCTGCCCTATGAGGACAAGGGAATTTAAAAAGCGATCTCCCACTCTAGAGGTGAGTTCTCTAACCACTTGGCTATAGAGTCTTCATGATTTTTTTCTCTGGCACAATGAATTAAAGTGGAATAGTATCTGTAGGAGAGATTGAAGGAGCTCTGCATCAGAACCTCTGCTATTGACTTTGCTCCACTTTAATTAAATAATCGAATAATATTAATTTGGCCAGAGAAAGAATCAGAATGATTCTATTGCCTAGTTGCTGCGACACTCTCCTGAGAGTCGTCAGATTCCTTTTCAAATCCCTTCTCCTCATCAGGCAGAGATAGATGTCTCCCTGCAGCCTGGAGATAGGTGTCTAACTCAGAGAGAGGAGGGGCTTAGCATACACCCCTCCCACTGCCTAGCTGAAGCAGCTCCCTACAGAACTTTGTAGATCCCATTCTAAATCTCTCCCCATTCATTGTATAGGAGACTAGATGCCTAACACAGACTTTGTGGATTGTAGTGTTGTCCCTATGATTTTCTAGGTGTTTAAAAGGGTATGTGTTCACAGCTGAGGACTGCAATGCCTAAGTCCCTTTTAGGGATCTAGACCAAAGATGTTTTTATCAGGGAAAGAAACTACCTCACTGCTTTACATTTAGCTTGTTCAGGGGAACATAACCAAATTGGAGTCCAGTCATTAATCATCAGGCCTAATTCAGAACAAAAATGCAAAGGGAAACTATGGTGTATGATACTGATGTTGCTAACTGTATCTAGCACCACCATCAAAACAAAAAAATCCTACTCAGTTACAACCAACAAATAAATATAAGAAATGTTTGCTTTCTTGTGTATGCTTTTAGAGGAGAAAGTGTTTGGTAGCTGCAATATAGTGGTGCACAGAGCAACTGATATTGGTCCTTGTGTAGTGCATTAATGAAAAAATATATGAGAGTGGGTTGAGGGCCAGCGGTAACAGCACCAACAGCAGCCTTTGTTTGTAGGGTGTTTGTATTCAAAGGCCAAAAGGGGTGTCCAATAGGGTGACCGGGTGTCTGGTTTTGGACCGGAACACCCGGCAGCTCCAGTCAGCACCACTGACTGGGCCGCTAACTGTCCGGTTGGCAGCAACACTGGGAGTGTTGGTGTTTTTATTTAGAGTTACATGTTTTTGATACTCACTTACTCTGACTGTGCACACTGGAAGGAATAAGTCTGGAGTGAGAAAATAAGAAGAGCAAGTGCTCCCCACAAATATCATTTTCATTTAACCTGAAAGGGCCACAGATGTATCATGATGATATCAGCTACTTTCATGGTGCAACAGCAATCTTTACACTGACTAACAATCTACCTTTCCATTCTTTCCATCCAATCCTGCCTTTTGTCCAGTTTCTCTGATAGACCCGCCATGCTGTCTCAACACCAGCTTCAATTGAGCATGACTAAAACTGATCTCTTTGGTCCAGATGGACTGAGAGTGCTCTGTATCCATTGGAAAGCTGGGAATCTCTTCTCAATGCTGTAACATTCCCATTACTAGTACGCAAGCAGAGGTGAAAGTAAGCCAGTCCGGCCCTGTCAGGCATACTGACAAGAGCTGGTACGCCATACTGGACTGGCTTCCCCAGGACAACAATTTAAAGGGCCTGGGGCTCCCGGCAGCAGTAGGAGCCCCGGGCCCTTTAAATTGCTGACTGAGCCCCGCTGCCGGAGCCCCCAGGTTGCGGAGGCGGCCAGGAGCTCCAGGCCCTTTAAATCACCACCGGAGCCCTCAGCTGCCACCACTACCCTGGGGCTCCAGCAGTGGGGCTCTGGCAGCAATTTAAAGGGCCCGGGGCTCCGCTGCAGTAGCTCTGGCGGTGATTTAAAGCTGTTACAGGGCCCAGGATTGAGTCTTGGCTGGCCTGGGCCTCAGCCAGTTTGTAATTTGGGGGGAATAAATAAATAAATCCATAATTAGAGAGGAAAAGGAGGTGACATTTCTCTTTCGCCTCACAAAGCACAGTGTGTTTTTTATTCATAATAAAACGGACAGGCCCTGATCTCTTCTCCTTCCCCTATGGGAGCCGTATCAGGGTTTAAGTAGAGTTCTAAGGGTGAGATCCACAAAGGGACATAGGTGTTGCAACAATCAGTGTCATGGTGCTTAACTTTTAGGTACCTACAAAATCACAGGAAAAACATCATGATTCACAAAACTGAGTGAGTTAGTTCTCCTGAGAATGCAATCCAAACAGCCAGCATGCTAGGCAAAGCTGATGTCAAGGATGTGTGGCCCTTGTGCGTAAGCATTATGATACAGTCTTTAATTACAGGATCACAAACTATTTCTTGCCCTGCCTCATTCAGTGCACAGGAGGGGCCACGCTCACAGAAAGAGAAGCTCTGCATTATTTTGTTTTATACTCATTATTCACTTTGTGGCCCCAGGCCTTATTTACTCCACATTATTTCAACCTTTCTATTAAAACAGAATTATTGGTTTTTCTGCTTGGCTTTTCTATGGCATTTAGCATCTGGGTGCTTCACAGACATGTTGTGAAGACACAGTGGTATTTTTCCCATTTTACAGATCAGGAACTGAGGCACAGAGACAAAATGTCAAAAGTGTACCCTAAATTTTGGGTGCCCAATTTGATAAGGCTATGGCCTGAATTTTCAGAGAACTTTTTAAAGCATAACTCCCAATGACTTCAGTTGCAGTTCTGAGTACTCAGCATTTCTGCAAATCAAACTTGGTGTGACAAGCACAGCACCCAGAAAATGAGAGAAACACAATTTTCTGTGAAAAGTTTGATTTAGGTGACTTGTCCAGCATCACACAGAAACTCTGTGACAGAGGGAGAGATAGAATCAAGTTTTGCCTAAATCACAAGACTATCCTTTCTCTTCTCTCCTTATTCACTATACTTCTTCCAGCTTCTGCAACAAATGCAGGCAAGGGCCCTGCAAACAGCTTCCTTCACTACACATCCCTGCTTGATTCCCAGAGCACTGTCCATTCTTTCCACTGAATGAGGCAAGTGTCCTGTGGAAAACACTGTGTGTCATGTAATTAAAGAATGCATCACATTGCATATTCACAACGTGGCCAAATTAAGGCTGCACTGACAAACCTTAATTCTGGCATTTCTTAACTTTGGAGTGCTTGACTTTGCAACCTCAATGTTCTTTTAATGTAGGATTGTTGGGTTCAGGGCTGTCCAGAGGGGGGTGGCAAGTGGGGGAATTTGCCCCGGGTCCTGCAGGGGCCCCTGCAAGAATATAGTATTCTATAGTACTGCAACTTTTTTTATGGAAGGGGCCCCCAAAATTGCTTTGCCCCAGACCCCCTGAATCCTCTGGGTGGCCCTGGTTGGGTTTTGTATATAATCTCTTAGGTTTTTAAAGAAGCAAACTGAAAAATCAAATTCCATTATTGACTCCCACATGGTTCATCAGCAGGGTTAGAATCTTTAGCACCACAGTACAGACCTCTGCCACTTGAGCTCATGGCAGTGGTAGTGCTCTAAATGGGCCAGCTACAAGAAAGAGCTGAAGGGGGAGGGATAGCTCAGTGGTTTGAGCATTGGCCTGCTAAACCCAAGGTTGTGAATTCAATCCTTGAGGGGGCCATTTAGGGAACTGGGGTAAAAATCTGTCTGGGGATGGGTCCTGCTTTGAGTAGAGGGTTGGATTAGGTGACCTCCTGAGGTCCCTTCCAACCCTGATATCTATGATTCTATGTTTTTTGCCAGTGAGTTTCACTGATATTTGCTGACAGCAGAGGAGTGGTGAGACTCAGCAATGCTTGATTTTATTCCAGGTTCTGAGGAAATGTACTCTAGTAGTTCCAGACCTTTCTGCCCCTGTCCCCTCCAGCCTGTCCTCATCCTAGTCCCAGTCTCCCCATCCCCTCCAACATAGCTCCTCTCCCCTCAGTATTCCAGTCAGATTTCCTCCTTGCTGCCTGAGCACTAGAAAGGGGAGCACTGAGAGCATAGGAAAACAATCTTTGGGTGCTCACTTCCTGTGTCTGCCACCACAGAGCCCCCTGGCGCTGGGAGAAACAAGTACTGGCAAAATCCTGCTCCTGCTCCACAGCTGCAGGATGGAGAATGCCCAGTGCAGACAGAATCTGCAGAGCATTTAGTTGCGAAACAGTGGCAGGTGCAAAATGAAATTTTTAGAGTTCTATAACTTGGCTGATTTTCCAAAGTGACAGCAAAAGGTATAATCACTGACAGCAGAGCAACCTCCCCATCAAATTTCAAGCCCCTGTTCCAAAGCATGGATTCACCAGATCCTCTCAATGAAATGGTTGTAAAAAAAAAATTAACATGGCAGAACAACTTATCTGTCCCTAAACTGGTGCTAAGAACAAACACAACTGCTTCTGTTGAAATTTCATGAAAAAATTCAGCCTTTTGGCAGACACCCACTATGGAAAACTTTAGCCCAACCCACTGAAGTTTAGCAAAGTTATAAGCAACTTAAAAATAGATCTTATAATATGATGGAAGGTGTCTGGCAACTTACAGGTCTGCTCAGGCCTAATTTTTAGGCCTATGTGACCTGAGCCCGAGAGGTTCAAGTCATTTTCTGACCTGGCCCCAGCTCTTCCCCGGGCCCCAATCTGAGTCAGAGGTATAGCCACCACTGCCTTCTATCTGTAAGTTCAGCTCTCTTCCTCCTGCCCATGGGTAGGTGTGGTGGTGGCTGCAGGCCCTGCTCATGCTGTCCACTGCCTCCTGCTATGCTCTGCCTGCTGCAGAGTGAGAGGTGCTGCAACTCCTCAGCACATGCCCTCTGAAACACACACTGTGATGGAGTGGGAATTTTATGTAATATTTTGTGTGAATACTAGTGTGTGTCTCAATTTCCCCCATGTGGTGCATGGTTAACCAGGTGGTGGGAAAAGGTTGTTTACTGTTTGTAGCGACCCAGAGATACAGATGTGAGTGACACCTAGCTGTCTGAGGCCTGGGTTTATCAAGATGGACTATGCTGTAACTTTCTGTTTTCCATGTTAAGCAAGGACTTTGTACACTGTGTTCCAGACATCTAATAAACCCTACTGCTTTAACAGGGCTGGCTAAGAGTCACTCCAGTTTAACAAGATGGGAGGGGGCATTGCTTCTTTTGGGTATACAAGTCTCTCTCAGGTGTCCAACTCAAATGGACTTGCTGAAGGGAGCTTACAGGATGAAGCAGGGGTGCTGAAGGCTTCAAGGTTCTGTCTAATGAGGCAGTGAAGCCAAGTGGCTTACCCTGGTGAAAGAGTGTAACCCTAAGGGGGCTGGCACACTGAAAGGGTCTCCCAGAGACTATTCCAGAGATGTTCAAGATCACCAGACCCTGTGGATCTATGACACACACATCTCAGTGAGGTGGTGGTGGCCAGCAAGAGCGGGGCACTCAGCCACCACCAAACCGATTCCCTGGGTAGGAGGAGGAGAGCTGATTTGAGCCCAAAGGGATCTAGTTGTTTTCCCACCTGACCTGACCTGGACCCAACACTTGTAGTCAGGTCCTGTTGGGTTCAGGTCGGGTTGAAGGGCTTAACTACAGGTTAACCACTTGCATTGCCTCTAGTTTAAGTGAAGCAGGTTACTGAAAATAAGTTTTACTTTATATCACCTCAGAAGATAATGCCTGAGGAGTTGTTCTAGTAAATGACAAGCCATCAGAAAGGATGAAAGTCTGTGAATATTTATCTATCAAATATTGGAATGTATGTGCTCTGGAAAACTTATTTTTTGTGAATTTCCCGTAGTGGAGAAATGGATCAACTGTAGGAGAGCTAGATGACAAGGTGGTAGAATTTCTGTTATAAGGACCCTTTTATGGCTTCAGTGATTAAGGCATATTTGTCAAATGTCATACTCCTTCAGGATGTTGATGAGCAATCTCAAATTAAAAACACATATTTAAAAGAACTGTGTTAATGAAAGAAAGTGGATTGACAATGCTGGACACTAAAGTCCTTTTTCCACTCGACAGAGCCAGGGAAGGCACAAGAAGACCCTTTAATGGTACCATTGATTCAATCCCAGGCCTCTCTGAACATTATATTAAAAAAGTCAGGTTTAAAGTGTGTGAAAGTGAGTGCACAGTTTTTGCATGTGGCTGACATCTGTGTGTATTGCAGCATTTGCACACATACATACATACACAGAGGCTTATGCATCTAGAAGCCCTTATTTATAGACCATATCAGGATTTGTGAGCATACAGGTCAGCTGCATGGTTAAAAAAAAACAAAAAAAAACAGCATATGCATGCTTTAAAAAATAATCTAGGCCAACATTTCTAAATAGCAATTATTTTTATGCTTTCTATACATGTCCACTATGAAGTGGACTGAAACCCACAACATCTATTTCCCACAGATTGTTAAGGCTGCATCAACTAAAACAACAAGCATTATTAAAAAAAAATTTTGAAAACTGCTTTTGAAAATAGTTTTATCTGGAATGGCTGGGTCACCAGTTAATTCAGGACAATGTGACGTTGAGAATATTTTTCAAATACAATGTACTACTTGAAGGTATTTGTGTGTGTCCATCTAAGCAGCTGCACCACTATGGTAGTGGAAACCATTTGTACAAACTCTTTAAAACAAAAAATCCCTCACTGCTTTGCAGTGTAAATGTAGCCTGGGTGAAACTTCCTGCTTGGCTTGATTTCCTTGCTAATTTATATTTTCAAATTTTAGCTGGATTATTTTGTTATATAAGCATTGTCACACAAACACTTCAGATAGCTTCTATGACTTTGTTTACAAGAGCTCCATGTTGGGATCAATATCTGACTGCATATTTGGGTAAATATACTGTTATAGGCATCTCATTCATTGTAGTGTTTACTACACATTTAGACAGCCATATAATTTAAAGCCATCAAAGAATGCAGTAACATGGGACTTCAACAGACATAAACTAGAGTACTTCTAATGTTTTCAAGTGATGGCTAATTGGCAAAATGAAGTCTGCTTTATCCAAATCAAAGATTTTAGTGTTGAGAGTGACTCCTTTTTGCATATTGTGACAAAGTCAGACCTGACATCTATGAGAGTGTGGCAGGTATAAAAGGCCTGGAATGGTGAAGGCCCTTTTCCCTATGAACTCAGGCCAGTTAGAGACTCCTGAGTCCAATTAAATGCCAGTGACTTTAACACCCCCCCCCCGCCCCTTCTGGTGAGTGAAAATGAGCAGGGATTGGAAACAAGCTGTAGCAGCAAGAAAAGGATTCTTTTGGGTGGAAAGCTACTCTCCTTCCTATTGAGGAAACAACAAAATTAACTTCTGTTTGGGGAAGGACTGGAAACCAGAAGCCAGTGTAATTAGACAACCCACCAGAGTGTAGGCAGGGAAAGGTATTTATTTTTGTGTCAGGAGGTGCTAGTTCTTTGAGCCAAAAAACCCTCCCTATTTGGTCCTACTCTGAAGCCCACCTTGTAATTACTGAAAAGTAAACCAAAGTGACAAATTAACAACCTCCAGAGCAGGACTGATTTACTCCAGGCTCCTCCCACCACCACCACAGGAAGAAATTCTGAGGCTGAGGAGGTGAAGGAGGTACCTTGCCACCATATACGGATGATGATAGGATAGGTAAACCTCTTGTTTCTCATTTGTGATCATTTTCATTTCTATCTTATCAGGAGAGAGCACTGTGGACTTACTGTAGGCAAAAAAATAAACTGGTGTAAAGCTGGAGAACAGTTTAAAAACAGTGGCATCACCTCAAGTTTCCAGCAGTGTAAGTGGGTGCAGAATCTGGTTCCACCTGTTCCTTTTCTTTTTCCAACTAGAACTATGTCAGTCTTGACAATCTGCAATCATTGATGATCCCATGGCACTCTTCAGAAGCGCTGACGTTGTTGATCTAGTGTCCTGGCCAAGGTGAAATATGACTAATTATATTCAACCTACCTTAATTATCCCTGTAGTGTCCATGGATATAATATTCCATTACTTTCATTAGCAGACAGCTGTCTGGGCATGTTTCACACCAGAGGTGACTACATTTCTCTGGTTAGGCTGAGACCACTACCTACCATGAAGACCAGTATTGTCTCATTATTTTACTTATAATTCCCCTTCTGTCTATATCTAGTTGTTGTCTCTCATACTTTGCTGCTGCCCAAAGGAGCTTACAAGCTGTCTTTGTTCTGTATTTATATGGTGCCTAGCACAGTGAGGTCCTGGTCTATGACTCAAGTCCCTAAGTGCTATGGTAACACAATTATTATTATTAACACATGGTACTATTTTTATTCAGTCAGTAGGGTGCTTTGATACACATACATTTAGATGGATATCTGTGTAAATGTAACTTCATTACCCATTGTTCATTAACATAGATGCTTAAATACAGATGTAGGCTTCTAAGTAAATAACCTGGATTTTCAGAGCAGCTAAGCACCCAGAATTCCCACTGGAATGATGTCACTGTTGGAATAGCAGGTGTATTGCCCTGAGACAATTGTGCAGAGTTTTCATACTGCCCATCTTCAGCTCAGGTTGATGCTAACAATCCTCCACTTTCCAAACTATTAAAACTGCTTAAAAAAATAGTTGTCACATAACTGCAAATGCCCACACTTGTGCTAATGCATGGCTATGCTAGAGTTGTTAAAACTAAGTGACCATAGCCCTAGTGGTAGCAATTTTCCTACAGTTCTTCTCCTTAATGAAATAAGAAAGAGTATATACAGCAATACACATTAGCAGCATTTCTGCTTTTTTTTTTTAACAGTAAAATGTTTATCTTATTTTAGTGTCAGTAAAGTCATGCTGCCTTCAGAGCAGTATCAACAACTGTGTTATGCTTGTGAATAGATCCCCTGCATGAAGATAGATAAATATGGTGTTTGTAAATTTGAAGAAGAGAGCAAACAATCATAGGGATATGGAATGGCTATTATTTCTGAGACCACTTCCTGGAAGTGGATGCTTCTGTTCTCTGTCTTTCACCAACTCACCTTGTGTCCCCTGGATAACAGTACTGTAGAAATAATTCATTCCTTAAAATGCTTTGTATTTTTCCTTTGTGTTCTTGTTCTGTCATCTTCTACTATGAAGAACAAATGTCTAGAAATTGTACTTTAAAAGAAATTGTAGTGGAAGGAAATGCCTAGTAAGATATGTGGTTTCATGAGCTGGAAAAATAACGGGCCCGGTTCTTAGTTATTTGGTTTCTGTGCTTGGAGCAGGGATGGCAGGGGCAGGCAGAGTAAATGTGGCTTTAACCTACTTTTGCATTCCCTACCTTCTGGCCTCAGCTTGTGCAGCTGCTACCTGCCACCCCACCCTTCCCCTTAAGGCTTTTCTAACTTATACTGTGTTCCATGTATGGTAACTCAGACAATCTCATGTAGACCTGAGCAGATAAATGTCAATGAAACCAGTTGCCATTAGAGTATGCAACTATGTAAAAATCAACATGCTTTGCAAAATCTGGTTGATTTTTGGCAAAATTTTGTTTCAGAGGGGAGGGAAAAGGAGAAGTCATTTGATGGTATTGAAACATCCTATTTCAACATTGGAACTAAACTTTTCAGTTTTCCATATTGAAAACATTTTCATTTTGAAATTTTTTTTTAAATTGTATTGTAACAAATTAAGTCAAAATCAACACAAAACATTTAGTTAGACTTGGTCAACAATATTTTGATTGACTTTGAAAATTTTATTTTCAGAATTTTTACCATGGAGAATTTCAAAATTCAGATTTTTTTTTCTTAACTGGATTGAAATTAAATTTTGAAATAATGAAATCCTCCATGAAATGGATTTGCCATTCTGATTCTCATGCAACTTTGCTCCTCTGGCAAGAAAAATATAGCTCAATTAAATTGCAGCTGTGTAGAATGAAGGGACTTCAAATTTCTGTGAAATGCAAGATTTGTTTTGCTCTCAGCCTTTCAGCTTTCTTCACGTTGTGGAATATAAAGAAAATACTGTGCTTGCTTTTAAGCTACAGGTAGTAAAACAAGCCATCCAGCTGCAGAAGGTGCAGTTACTGCTGTTATCCAATAAATGAGTCTGACTAGCAGCAAAAGCAAAGGTGACATGTGGGAATGAAGATGGTATATGCTGCTTTAAAGTGGGTGGGGGGAATCACTCCAGGTGAAAGAAAGAGAAATCAGGATGAAATTCAAAGTAATTTTACTTTTCCTTGCTAACCAACAAAGACTCCACTTAACTGCCACTTTGTGAACATGTTAAGGCAAAAAACTCTAGAGAGTGATTTAATAGGTAATTCCCCACCACCACCCAGATTTCCAACACAGTACTGCTCAGTTAATTCCCATTAACTGACTGAAAAAATTCACTTGCTTTGCCTCAGTCCATCAGTCTTTGGACTACGCCTTCTTGTCATAGTTTGTCAAACTTCTCTCCTGATACTACCTCCCAAATTGGCCTCTGTGGTTGAGCAAGATGAAACAGAACCAAAAACATGTGTCCTGGAGGAGTTGTTGACATTTGGAGTGAATACGTGACACTGTTTTCATCATACTCATTGTCTTCACTTATGTATACTTGTTCTGAAAGTCAACAAGATAGTTACTGGAGAAAGGTCAATCTTGCAAAATTTTATCACCTAAACTACCAAACTTTCATATTTGTGTTCATTCAAGATGAACTGCTGCTACTGGAAATCAAATATTAAGAAGTGTCCAGGAGGAGATGATAAACAGACCAAGATGGGGATTGGTTGGAGGGCAATAAGCTGGGATGGTGAGGTAGATTTATCAGTCACTATGGAAAAGGTAGTTGAAACTGCACAAGTGGCTGAGATCACCTAGAAAAAGGATACAAAGCTTGAAAAGAAGTGGGCTAAAGACAGAGTCCTGTGGGACTATTGCAAAAAAATAAAAAAATAAAAAAATAAAGGAGTGGGGAGAACCCACCAAACAAGAGAAGCTAAAGAAATAACTGGAGAGGTTGGAAGAGAACCAGGAGAGGATGGAACCCAGAAAACCAAGAAAGGATGAGGCTTCAAGGAGAGTAATCATTGCTACTATATTGTTTGTTTACTAGATTATTCAATGTATTCTTGCAGTGCAGGCATAAAGAACATGATGGATTAGTACAATTCATCTAGTAATTCATCTGTGTGCATAAAAGGAAGACTGCTTTGTGCTGCTGCTCAATTAATGAAAATCCCAAATCTTCTGTCTTTAAACATGCTTTAATCATAGAAAATTGGGGTTGGAAGGAATCTCAAGAGGTCATCTACTCCAACCCCCTGCTCAAAGCAGAGCCAATCCCCAGATTTTTGCCCTGATCCCTAAATGCCCCCCTCAAAGACTGAACTCACAACTCTGGGTTTAGCAGGCTAATGCTCAAACCACTGAGCTATCCCTCCCCCGCTATATTCCATGCCCACTAGTGTAAATGTAGCTGCAGTGTGTATTTGTCAGGAGACAAGTGTCAGATGGATACCTCTGTGTGATGAAAGCCAAAGCACTTGTTTTCATAGCTAGGCTTAGAACAGACAACCACTAAAGAAGCTGCCATAATTGACTTTGAAGGACATATGGCAAGTATGAATGAGGTAACCTGTGTCTTGCGGTCTTTTGGTTGTTTGACTAGTTTTTTTCTTTGCTAAAAGGGTAGAAGTATTCCACCAAACTAATAGGTTTATCATATATTACTTTTACTTATTCTAATTTTCTTATTTAGATTTCCTAGCAAAGTTAAAGAGCTTAATTTTTGACACTAATACATTTTAGTGTATGTTTAGAGTTTGCCTTCATTTCAAGTTCACAGGTATAGAAATATACGGTTGCATTAATATCAAAATTACTGATCAGTGAGTCTTGATGAATTAATGGAGACATTGCAAAGTAACATTAAGACTTGACTATGCAGATTGCTGAGTTTTGATGAAAGAAATTCAGAGAAGTGAATCACCAACAGCCAGCATTTGTTCAGGACCGGCACAGAGAAGCTGATCTGCAGTGCCCTGGACTTCTACCACCATTCAGGAGAGGAGTGATAGCAGTGTCAGAATGAGACACTGGTATCAGAAAACAGGGCAACAATAAATTTTGATTTCAAAATTAATAGACCTCTTTAGTGGTGGTGGAGTCTGAGTTATTTTTTGAGGGCAAAGAATTATGCTAAGGCTGGTGTGCTTTATGAACTAACTAACTGATGCAGTAGTTGTAGGGAGCTGTTTAGGAGCTAGAGCAGATAATAGGGAGCTAGGCCTCCTACATTTAATACTATCACTGAATTTACTTTTATGACCTTTGCAAACCACTTAAATTATTTGGCCCAGATCCACAAAGGGACTTAAGTGCCTAAAAAACCACTAGGATCCACAAAGCCTAGGTTAGGCACCTAGACTCCCTGTACAATTGGGGGAGGGAGGGGGAACAGGAGCCTAAGAAAGTGATCCATAAAAACCCACAAGCTGAGCAGCTCCCCACCTAAGCTATCCAATGGGAGATGCTGAAGGGATGGGTGTGGCTCAAGCCCCATCAGCCTCAATTAAATAGGTGGTTAAGTCTGGGCTGCAGGGAGTTGCCTGTCTCTGCTAGTGATCAAAAATCAGAAACCCCTTTCCTTGAGTCAGATAGTTTAGGTGCCTAAGAAGTAGGTGTGTAGCGGTTGTTGGTGAGGGTGTGTGTGAGTGTGAGAGAGAGAGAGAGAGAATGAGTTAGGCTAGGGTGGGCAAATTACAGGCCGCATCAGGCCCGCCAGCCATTTTAATCCAGCCCTCGAGCTACTGCTGGGGCATGGGGACTGGGGCTTGCCCCACTCTGGCACTCCAGCCAGGAAGCAGGGTCGGGGGGGCCACACTGCATGGCTCCCAGAAGCAGCAGCATGGCCCCCCTCCAGGTCCTATGTATAGGGGCAGCCAGGGGGCTCTGCTCCGCACACTGCCCCCAAAGCTCCCATTGGCCAGGAACCAAGTGGCTTCTGGAAGCAATGGCAAGTACCACCTGGAGCCTGCACCCCTGAGCCACCCCCGCACCAGCTCTGATCCCTCCCTCCCCCTCCACTGCCCTCCAAACCCCTCATCCACAGCCTGGAGAACCCTCCTGAGCCCCAAACCCCTCAACCCCAGCCCAACCCCAGAGCCTGCACCCCCAGCTGGAGCCCTGATCCCCCTCTGTGCCCCACCCCCCTTCCCCAGCCCTGATCCCCCTCCTATTTTCCAAACCCCTTGCTCCCAGCCCAGAGCACCTTCCTATACCCCAAACCTCAGCTGCAACCCGCCCCAGCCCAGAGCTCCCTCTGGCACCATGAACTCCTAATTTCTGGCCCCGCCCCAGATCCTGCACCCCCAGCCAAAGCCCTAACACTTTCCCCAACCCTAACTTTGTGAGCATTCATAGCCCACTGTACAATTTCCATACCCAGATGTGGCCCTTGGGCCAAAAAGTTTGCCCACCCCTGAGTTAGACTCTTGCCTCATTTCACACAAAATGTCTGGAAGAGGAGGAAGGGGTGGTGATGCATGCTTTATAATAGTTAGCCCACTGGTTAGTGCACTCATCTGCGATGTTGGTGACAAGTACATTTCCCCCCTCTGCCTGGAGTCCCCCACTTTTCAGGAGAGCGCTCTAATCACAGAGCTATGGGATATTCTGATGTGGGGCTCCCTCAGTCTCTCCTGTTGAAGCTGTTCCATTGTGGATAAAAAGTTAGTCATTGGGCCACAAAGTGTGAGCGTGATTCTGTAGCCTAGTTAGGGCATTAGTGTGAGACACCCAGAGTCCAGCTCCCCTGCACCAATGACTACTTAATTAAATACAATATATATTATAATTAGATTCCTGTGGTTAGAGCTCTCTCATGACAGACCTGTATTCACACCCTCTTCCCCCATTAGACAGAGGGGGGAATTGTTTGGGTCTCAAGTCAGTGAGTGCTCTAACCACTGAGCTAAATGCTATATGGTGGGTGATGTAACCACCACCTCCTCCTCATCCAGCTGGATTTTGAATGGGGTTTGATCCCTAGGGGTGCTCAGAGCATGATAAGTGGAGGAGCATTTATCTTCCCCCAGTTCATGAATCACATTGAGGGTTATGTGGGAGACAGACATCCCCACATCTAGAATGGGGCAGAACATGTGCCCAGCTGCAGAAAATTGGCACCTAGGAAATTTTTACCCTGGAAATCTAGGTGCCTACGGAGCTGGGCAAGGAGTTCTGTGGACCTCAGCAGAGCCTAAACCTGGGACTTTGGCACCTCAATACCTTTGCGGAGCTGGGACTTTGTTCCTCACAACCCAAAATAATGTTGCCACCTAACCACAGGAGTGTTTTGTGGCTTGATTAATGCTTAGAAAATACAGATTTTTCACACAAAAGATGTTGGTAATGATAATTCTTTAAACTAAGAGACTAGACTGCAGAGTGAAAGTCCTGAAAAGATTTAAAATGGGGTAACCTTATGCATCACACCAGTGTGCTGGTAAGTAGTGGTGTGGGGAGGGAGGAAGGAAGGAAGGTGTTTATATTAGAGGAAATCTTTTGGGCTGCTTCCTGTAGTCTTGAGCTTCTTTGCAGAGTGAAGGCCACCTGCTCCTCCATTGTTTGCCTTTAATTTGTTTGAAGTCCAATGGTAAAAGATTAAAGCTTCCTCAACCAGGAATGGATTTTGTGTAGCAAAGGAGACGGAGTCTGCTGTATAGCAAACAGTCTGTTTTAAATTTGTCACAACAAGCAATTTGAAATCATCCCTAGAGAATCCAAACTAGAATCCAGAAAGCTCAGCTGATGACAGTGTTCATGTTAGCAGGTAATTAGCAAGTTGGGTAATTTTTATGTTATACTCACAGCTCTTGGTGGGGCCAGGTTTTTAAATTCCAACAGCATTGCATGGCATTTCAAGTCAGTTACAGATGTAATCCTTTGCCATAGTGGATGTCACAGCTCAGTTTCATTTTGTTTGATCTTTTCCCTTCCAGTCTGCCAGCACTGAGACAGTAAGTCCTAGTTACCTTAGAAAAACATGACACAATCACTTTATTTAAAGCAAATAACCCTTCAACAACTCTGGTTTTCTAGGTAGCATTTAGTATTACCCCTTTAACTGGTGCTTATTACCTATTACACCAGTCAGAACCATAGCAGTTAACAAAAAGAATACACATTCCAGGCTCAGGCTCAGGCTCCAACTTTGCTGAGTTGATACAGGGACTAGCTAGACTAAGCCACCTTTCTGTTCTCCTGATCGTGGGACAACTGGAGGGAGAAACAGCCTCTGGAACAATTTAAACAATCTCAGGTCTCCTTTAACTTAGTTTCAGGCACCTTAATAGTTCTGCCAAGCAATGATCTGAACAGGCACTACTCACTCTGACGAACTCCCCACCCTCTGTATCAGGCAGTGGGTGTAGATCCATTTTTGCATCACCTGAGAATGCTCCGGGTCATGTGTGGGATCTGCTACTGCCACTAGAAGGCCTTAGCAGCACCTAGCAGTTGGAACAGAGAGAAGAGGATCTGGCCCATTGTCACTACAGGGTTGCCAGTTGTCTGGTTTTCAACCGTAACACCTGGTCGAAAAGGGACCCTGGAAGCTCCCATCAACACTGCTGGCGGGGCTGTTAAAAGACCAGTCGGGGGTGCTGCAAGGCTAAGGCAGGCTAGTCCCTACCTGTCCTGGCACCGTGCTGTGCCCTGGCCTGGAAGTGGCCAGCAGCAGGTCCAGCTCCTAGGCAGGGGGCGCCCATGAGGCTCCACATGCTGCCTGAGCACCAGCTCTGCATTCCCATTGACCGGGAGCAAGACCAGCTGGCCGCTTCTGGGACACAACATGGTGCCAGGACAGGGAGCCTGCCTTAACCCTGCTGACTGGGAGCTGCCCAAGGTAAGCCCATGCCCTAACCCCCTGCCCCAGCTGAGCCCCCTCCCAAACTCAAAGCTCCCTCCTGCACCCCAAACCCCTCATCCCCAGCCCCACCCCAGAGCCTGCACCTCCAGCCTAGAGCCCTCACCAGGCTCCCACACTCCAACCTCCTGCCTCAACCTGCAGCCCCTTTCTGCACTCTGAAGCCCTCAGCCCCACTCCCGAGCCTGGAGTCTCCTCCTGCATCCCAAACCACTCATCCCTGGCCCCACCCCAGAGCCTGCATCCCCAGCCCAGAACCCTGACCCCCTTCCACACTGCAACCCGCAGTCCCCTTCCACATTCTGAATCCTTTGGCTCCACCCCTCAGCCTGGAGCCCCTTTCTGCACCCCAAGCCCCTCATCTCCAGCCCAACCCCAGGGCCTGCATGGCAGATGGAGCCCTCAGACCCTCCTGCACCCCATCTCCCTGTCCAGCCCAGAGTCCCCTCCCATACCCCAAACCCCTCATTTCTGGCCCCCAGTTAGAGTCCTCACCTCCTCCTGCACCCCAACTCCCTGCCCCAGCCCAGTGAAAGTGAGTGAGGGTAGGGGAGAGTAAGCCACCAAGGGAGAGGGAATGAGCAGGTGGGGTCTCAGGGAAGGGACAGGGCTTGGGTATTCAGTTTTGTGCGATTAGAAAGTTGGCAACCCTACTCGTGCAGGGAAGTACAGTCAATAATGAGTGGAAAATGTCATAGCTAGAGAAAAACTGTTATTGCAAGAAAATGGGGACCCAAAAGGGGAAAACAGAGGATTGGGTTTTATTTGATTATATTTTATTATTTAATTTAGTATACAAGTTTTGCCAGAAGCTTGGGGTGATATTTAGGCTATTTTTTATGCCCTAAATTAATGGCTTAGCAACTTTAGTATGCTGGCTGACTTGTTGCTAGTTTAGAGGTGAAACATAGAATACTTGAAACTTTTACAATCTATCATACCAGAACTTCAGGAGATTTTTCCTGGGCTATCAAAGAGGAACTACCATTAAATCTAAGCTTTAATTGTTTGAATCTCCAGGGTTACATTTCATCATCAACTCTTATGTCTGAGCTGGTCCTTTTTAACTGTCAGCTGTGGTATGCTTTAAAACATTATGCTACTTTCTTTAGGAGTTGTACAGAGTTCAGCATTATGGGAGAAATAATTATGTTTGGTATATATTTGCATTGATGAGGTTGAACTGCTTTGTCAGAACCTTGTATTTATAGAGTCAGAGCAGCATCTCAGGAAAATTATCTGAACATTTCTGGGTAATTTGCTAGTAAAGGGCATGTTGAATAGAGCTGGTTGGGAATTTATTGACAAAGCTTTTTTGGAGGGAGTCAGAAAAGGTGGATTAATTGAATCTAAAAGGAATGGTTTTGGACAAATTTCTCCACTTGAACATTTTTGGGGGGAAAAAATCAAAATTGTCAATGTCTTGCTTTGACACTTTCAAAAATTAAAAAAAAAATAGTTTTCCAGTTCAAAATTACATTGCTTTGAAATGTTAGCTAATAGTATAAAAAATTAACATGGTTGAAATCAAAATATTTGAAAGTAATCAAAACAACCTTTTGATTGTCCTAAATCAGGTTTGCTTGGGGGTTGGTATTTTAGGTTTATGAATGTTTTCCTAGATTGACTTCCCCCCCCCTATTCAGGACAGGAAAAATGTCATGGGATGGAAAAATTGTTTCCCCCCAGCTCTAATATTGATTTTTTTTAAAAATGGTACAAAACAGAGCATTGAATGTGTTCAGTGAAGTTCATATTTTGCATGTACAACCCAGCCACTGCAATTCTCCTGCTTTCTTCCTGCCTGTGCTCTGTGGTATCACCAGAATATCTTTAACATAATGTACAATATACATTCAGATATACAAAAGATAGTTCGATTTATTCCTGCTAAAACAGATTTTAAAATTTGCCACCCCTGAATGGGAATCCATGGAAACTGCCTGGCTATATTGTGACATTGATTATGCCATTGAGTAGATTTACCAGTTTGTGACAAACATTCCCATCTTCCAGAAATGTATTGTATGTTCCCACACAAGCAAAGCAAGTCAGACTTCTCAACTCCAAAATATGCTTATTGCAAAATTAGCATATCAACTCTGCCTATGTGAAGTAAAGAAACTGATACAGAATATGAGAATTACCTTCCACAGACATGGGAGAAGGAGAGAGAGAATGATATTCCAACCAACATGAAAACATTGAATTTTCTTCTGGGATTAATTTCACATTCCAAATAACAGGTAGCCATGCTCCTTTTCCATGTTGTTTTTATGCAATTTTAACCTGTACAAACACAACAGGCCCAATTCTCAGTGGCCTTAAGGCCCAGATATGCTGCTCTGGCAACAAAAGTGGCCTTAAAGTGCGTAGAAGCAGTTTCATCAGAATTTCTTCTCAACCACTGAAAAGTGGTGTAAAGGGCCCTATGCCAGTCATACTCCCAGCCCTTTACATGGCAGGGGTACAGCACACTGATTATTCATGGCTTCACAAAGACCACAGAGGACTATAAGAAGCAGAGCATAAACTAGGGTGTTCCCCAGGCTTCTCTAATAAATACCTTGGGCTGGGAAGGCTCCTTCATGTGCCCAGAATATGGGGAGCATAAAGATGGTTAAAAGTAGTCTTTGCCCTTCCATTCCTGTCTCAAGTGCAGAAATGGAGGAACTGAGAATCAGGCCCAGGAGTAATATTTGACAAGTCCTCTTCTCTTGAGAACCAAAATTCCCAACAGTTATAAGGGAGGATTCAAAATGGGAAATAAAAGGCCAGAGCCCCAGCTGGTGTAAGTCAGTGTAGCCCCATTGGAATCTAATGCCAATTTCACCAAGGATCTGGCCCCAAACTTGCAAATATAACTGTGCCTACAGTGGGAGTGAGATCATGTCCTAATTGCTAACTGCCATTCATTTGATTACTAGGTTTATTTATAGGTTGTACATATTTGTGTAACTAGAATGTAGAATTTATTTTCCATAAACCATAGCTGTAGTGAGCTGCCCGTAGCATAGGCTGTAAAGAGAAGTCATTTTCTCCATGATTACTAATCTGAGAAGTTCCAAAAGAATATTGGATTAATAACACCAAGGTTAAACAGTGTACTTGTCCTTAAATATGTATGAAATATACATCGGATTGTACTGTGGTATCTATCCATTCATTACCGACCGTTACCATTTCTTGTAACGGTAGCTCTTAACTGGCCATTTCTCAGATTATTTTGGCAAGATGAGTTAGCCGTCCTAGAAAAATATTGCCGGGGGCTTGAATTGCTTTCTGTGTAGATTGCTGATGCCAAAATCTGTTTGGTATCTACTGTGACTTCTGTTAAGTATGCACATTCCATTTTTATTACATGAATAGCCTTTCTGAGTTTTGTTGTATTGTTCCAGTCTTGTCACATTTCTAGACACAAAACATAAAAGCCAGCACAATGCTCTGAATTACAGAACTGACAGGTACATAACTTTCTATGGCAAAAAATCCTCTAGTGTTGCATGCCTGCTTTTATTAGAGCCTTTAGGTGTCTAAAGGTCCCCCGTTAGACCTAATAGGATATGAACATTCTTGGATGGTGGTATTCTGATTACATACACTGGTTTGAATACTTGTTCTTTTTTTGATGCTTGAGGCCCAGTTTTGCCCTTACTGCCATTGTAATTAGGAAGATCAGACTCAACTGCAAGTATAAAACCAGTGTAACTCCACTGGGCTTTATTCTCCACTTCCTTACACTTGTGCACTGTAGGTATCTATCTCACTTGGTAGCATTATCCACCTGTTTACATTCACTTTGCAAAGGTGTGAATGACTATGCAGAGCGAAAAGTCATGCAGGAAAAAAAAAAGAGAGAGACCTATTGACTTCTGTGGGGTTACTCCTGGCATATACCAATGCAAGTTAAATTGGTCTCAGTGAAAGCTGCTCCCTAGTAACAGAGGAATAGAAATAGGCTTTAAACAGTTACCCCAATCCAGACAGTCCTCCCCATATATCCACAAATAGAGTGAATTCTCCTCCTACAAATCTCACCTCCCTTTGCCAGGGCTCAGCCACCTTCATCACACCATTCCCCTACTGACGCAAATCTCACTTGACCCTGCAGAGACTTTCTTTGCAATCTAGGTCCCACGCTGCCAGAGGCTGTGGAGCCTGGGCAGGCATTAGAAAAGGGTACAGGTGGAATGGGCACATAGTCACCTTCCAGACTCACTGAAATTAGTCTTAGACGATAATACAGCCCTAGGTGGTATTATGTTTTTCCACATAACACTCCTTCACTGAGTCCTGCACTGCCTTAGGGGCAGCCATGAGCAATGCGAGCCAAAATGCTGCTCCAAATGTTGAGAGCCAAGCGCATCCAGGGAGCGGAGCTGGTGCAGAGGCAAAAGGTGCAGAACTCTGCACAGGCAGCCCTGGCTTCTGTGGGATCTGCAGTTAGAGGCGACATCTACAGATTATAATGTGGTGGGGTAAACCCTGCCCCTTCTCCCTTGAGGCACAGTGTAGGGGAGGAAATCTCTGAAGGGAACCTCACCAAGCTTCTTACCTTGAGCCTCCTTCCCATGGAGAAGAGTCTGGGTACTGTAATTAAAAGGACAGAATAAGGAATGGGAGGGCCCAAAATATTGACCCCGATTTTGGGATTAACCGGTTTCAAAGTCCATATAATGGCTACAGGTGAGTTTGTTAAGTTTGCTTCTAGAAGGGTTCTAAAGAAATGTTAATGATTTTTCTTCCTAAAAGTCAACATCCACAGCTGAGCACTCAAGTGCAATACTGCAATAAGAAATCAGTGACTTCAGGTGAAGGGGCAGTAAAAACCAGAATCACAGTTGAGTTTCATATATCCCAGTCATATAAGTTGTATATATAAAAAAAGAAAACTTTCCCAAACACAACCACGTATGAGAATGGAGCAGTAACTGAGTGCCTTTCAGTGACTCTAAAGTTTCCCTTACAAAAAAATTAGACCTATCATCTCCTTCCAAAAATATGGAATCCCAAAACCAAAATTCCTACCCCAAAAAGGGAGAAGTGCCACAGACTATGAAGTTCACTAGGCCAAGTTTCACCAAAGGACTTTGGGACCTAATTCCCACTTTAGTAGCCCATGTCCAATATTTAGGCAGCACCAAGATCCTCAAAATTCTTGCTCAGCTTCCACCTAACTCTGTGGGTTCCTACAAGCCCTCGGCACCTACATTTTTGTTGTAAAAAGGTCCTGTAGGCACCTGAGTTTGTCTCTGGACATGCATTCCAAGCCTTAACGTCTCACTCACCAGCATAATCTTCAAACTTGGTGAAGACAGGTGGGACAACACCTCTCTTGCCCACAGGGCCCAATCCAGTAAGTGTACTGTGAGCATGCCTAACGCTACACAAAATGGCAGGGGTAAGGGGAAAGAAAGGCATCCTCCCTTTATCCCAGTGGTTAGTGAACTCATCCAGTATGTGGGAGACCAGGGTTCAATTTCCCCATTTTCCTCCTGAGGATAGAGGATTTGAACAGGGGTTTTCACCTCAGGTGACAAGTATTGGGGGTAGCCATGTTAGTCTGTATCCACAAAAACAACAAGGAGTCCAGTGGCACCTTAAAGACTAACAGATTTATTTGGGCATAAGCTTTCGTGGGTAAAAAAACCTCACTTTTTCAGATGCACCTCAGGTGAGTGTCCTAGTTACTGGATCATGGAGTCATTCTCACACTCTCCCTTGCCTAATATGGGTATAATTAATTATACACAGTGGAATGGCTTCAGCAGGAGAGACAGAGAGACCCAGCTCTGAATATCCCATACCCCAGTGGTTATGGCTTCTGCCTGAGAGGTGGGACACACCTAGTCAAATCCCTTCTCATCAAGCAGAGGGAGAAATTGAACCAAGATCTCCTATGTCATGGGTGAGTTCCCGTATCACTGGGCTAAAAGTTGTAAGAAAATTCTTTTCTTCCCCTTCATTTCACTCCCAAAGAAGCATTGCTAACACTTATAGTGAACATAAAAAATGAAATAAATGTCAGAGGTAAGAGAAATGAACCATTTGACCTTGCATTATAGCTACTCTTGGAAGGACAATGCCTTTAATAGTCACACATTAAGTTTAAATATAAAATGCAGAATTTCCTCAAAAATGAACACCACATTTTGATACATGATCATAACCAGTTGCTTATTGCACCCAGTGCTAATTAACTGTCAGACTTAATTCACTAATACCCAAAACCATTCTGTGCTGTTGAATTATACCAAAATCTTCAACAGGAAATGCAAGTGTTGTGCATTCTCAAAGGAGGATGCAGTTGGGGTATGTGTGAATTGCACTTACCAAAACTGGCCTTGTCCTGAAGGGACACCTTAGGGAATCTTCCAAACAGCTGTACTAGAGCAGTGGTTCTAAAAGCCAGTCCGCCGCTTGTTCAAGGAAAGCCCCTAGCGGGCCGGGACGGTTTATTTACCTGCCGTGTCTGCAGGTTCAGTCGATTGAGGCTCCCACTGGCCGCGGTTCGCCACTCCAGGCCAATGGGAGCTGCAGGAAGCAGTGGCCAGCACATCCCTTGGCCACTGTACTAAAGCACCTTAATCTGCACCTTAATCATAGCAAACTGTAGAGGATGAGCAGCCTACACACTGCAGGATAAGAATGGCAACACTGGGTCAGACCAAAGGGCCATCTAGCCCAGTATCCTTTCTTCCAACAGTGGTCAACCCTAGGTGCCCTACAGGGAATGAACAGAACAGGAAATCAAGTGATCCATCCCATCACCCATTCCCAGCGTCTGGCACATAGAGACTAGGGACACCATCCCTGCCCATTCTGGCTAATAGCCATTGATGGCCCTATCCTCCATGAACTTATCTAGTTCTTTTTTGAATGTTATTATAGTCTTGGCCTTCACAACATCCTTTCGTAAGGTGTTCCACAGGTTGACTGTGAGTTGTGTGAAGAAATACTTTCTTTCGTTTTAACCCTGTTGCCTGTTAATTTCATCTGGTGTCCCCTAGTTCTTGTGTTATGAGAAGGAGTAAACAACACTTGATTTACTTCCTTCACACTAGTCATGATTTTATAGACCTTTATCATATTCCCCCTTAGTCATCTTTTTTCCAAGCCAAAAAGTCCCAGTCTTATTAATCTCTCCTCATATGACAGCCACTCCATGCCCCTAATAACTTTTGTTGCCCTTTTCTGAAGCTTTCCCATTTCCAATACATCTTTTTTGAGATGGGGTGACCACATCTGCATGCAGTATTCAAGATGTGGGCGCACCATGGATTTATATAGAGGCAATATGATCTCTTCTGTCTTATTATCTATCTCTTTGTTAATGATTCCCAACACTGTTTGCTTTTTTGACTTCTGCTGCACATTGAGTGGACGTTTTCAGAGAACTATCCACAATGACTCCAAGATCTTCTTGAGTGGTAACAGCTAATTTAGACCCCAACATTTTATATGTATAGTTGGGATTATGTTTTCTAATGTGCATTTCTTGGCATTTATCAACATTGAATTTCAGCTGCCATTTTGTTGCCCAGTCATCCAGTTTTAAGAGAACCTGTCAAGGCTGATTCCCACTCTGGCACTTCGAGTGCAGAGGGTGGGGGGCCCACAAGGATTGTAAAAATTAATACTGGCCACTCCAGGCTTGTATTAAACTCCCAAGGTTACAGCTTTTCTCTGACCTTGGCTTGGTAAACACTGCCACCACCCAAATGCAAAACCCCTTTTGGAACCCAAGAAGATACACTTCGGAATTCCTTCCTGTGGGGTACCCTCAAGTCCTTTCACTACCCCTCCCTCCAGGGAAAAGCTGAGAAAGAAAACAAAGGAAATTAGCTGTTGCCACCAGCTAAAAAATAAACATATGCACAAACCTCTTAGTACACCAAAAATCCAATCCTGTTCTTAAAAAAAAAAGTTTATTAAAAACAAAAAAGAAAATACATCTGGAACTTAGGCTTTTGCTAGATTTTAAAATAGCAATTCCAAAAATTAAGCACCTAAAATAGCTTTCTTGGGGGTTCAACTTAAAGGTTACAAGAAACAAAATCATCTGGGGATAGCACAGAAGAGTCCACTAGCCATAAGAAATAAACAGAAATAAACCTAATCATTTCTTTCTAAACATTCCTGATCTACTTACACATTTGGGAGTTCCTACACCATTGTCTCATCTACACTTTGAGACCCTGCAGTTCTGCCTGCCTAACTGGCCCTGCATGTGGAACTGGAACCATTTCAGAGAATGCTACCATGGAGGTCCTGGACTTCAATCTCTTACCTAGCAGCCTAAATTTGGCATCCAGGACCTCTCTTCTATCCCGCCCTAGGTCAATGGTACTTAGGTGTACCACGACCACTGGCTCCTCCCCAGCACTATATGTAAGTCTATCTAGATGTTTTGAGAGATCTGTAACCTGCACTCCAGGCAGGCAAGTTCACCAAGTGGTCATCGCAAACCCAGCTATCTATATTTCTAATGATCGAATTGCCCATTATTAATACCTGTCTCTTTCTAATAACTTGAGTTCCCTCCCCCGGAGAGGCATCGTCAGTGTGAGAGGATACCACAACATCATCTGGAAGGAGGGTCCCAACTATGGGATCGTTTCCCTCTGCTCCAGTTGGATGTTCTCCTTCCCTGAGACTTTCATCCTCCTCAACAGCACAGAGGCTGTTAGATGGGGGTGGGACTGTTCTACTGTGTCCCAGAAAGTCTCATCTATGTATTTGTCTCCCTTAGCTCCTCCAGCTGAGCCACCCTGGTCGCCAAAGCCCGTACATCAGGGTTTCTCAAACAGGGGTTGCCGCTTGTGTACGGAAATCCACTGGCAGGCCGGGCCAGTGTGTTTATCTGCCCCATCCACAGGTCTGGCCAATCACGGCTCCCCCTGGCTGCAGATCGCTGCTCCAGGCCAATGGGAGCTACTGGAAGCAGCGCGGGCCAAGGGACGTACTGGCCGCCGCTTCCAGCAGCTCCCATTGGCCCGGAGCTGCGATCAGCCGGACCTGCAGGTGGGGCAGATAAACACATCGGCCCAGCCCGCCAGGGGCTTTCCCAACACAAGCGGCAACCTCTGTTTGAGAAACCTTGCCGTACATGGTCTGAGGGCCAGGAGCTCCTTGCACCAAATGCACACATATGCCACCTGCCCATAGGGCAGGTAATTATACATGCTGCATTGGGTGCAATAAACTGGATAGCCCCCATTCTGTTGCTGGACTTCTGCCTGCATTCTCTTTTTACTTCTGAAGTTAGTTCCTTTGTTGAGGTTCTGTTTTTATCAGGGGGTGTTTTTTCCTTAAGTTTAAAGAATGTTAAGTGTATCAATCTCCCCTCCACACTCCCCCTCTGTAAACTCCCTCGCAAAACTCCCATTAGCCACTCCTCTGGTCACTTAGGAACAGGCTTTTTAAAGCCCTGATCTTCCTGAGTAGCCCTGCCTCCTGGTTAACGGTTGATGGGTGCTAGAGGGCTTAGGGATCAAAGCCTTGTTTAGAAGCTATCAGCCTTGCCTCCAGGCCGCTAGGCTCAGCACCCACACGGTCAGCATATAGTCCCCCAAACAAACAGACCACATGGTATATTTCACTCCAGCAGCAAGCACACCACAAACACACAGACAAACTTACCCCAAGGGTCACATAATCACTCCTCCTTCACCTGGAGAAGCCCTCGTAAAATTCCCATTAGCTGTTCCTGTTCATAGCTCCTATAATGCATTTCCTCATTAATTATCACCATATTACCAGGAGCAGCCAGAAATCAGCATACACTCACTGTCACGCTCAGGAGGAGGTTGGTTGGACTGTCTATAGGCAACAGAGTGGATTAAAGAAAAAAATCCATAAAAGAATTCACAGAAATGTTCACAATGTTTTCATTCTGCTTTCTAATTGGTGTGTGCAACAGGGTGCACTCATCTCTTGTGAGCACCCCCTTGGTCAAATGCACACCTGCTCTCTCTCTGATTGTCTCTTTCTGGAGCCAATGTCTTCACCCTTTTGGGGCTTCCTGGTTACAGCTCTCCAGCGGGTCCACTATAGTTCAGTCCCCAGCTTCTGGGGTGCCTCACTGTCCAGGCTACTTCCCCCAATGGCTAATGGGTATTGGGGGACACAGGCCCACCCACTACTCCAGGTCCCAGCCCAGGAACCCTGTAAATAGCAGCTATTTGCTATGTCCCTTTATCTAAGTCACACTGCTGTGCTGATTCCCTGGGCCACTTCCCAACAGCCCTGTGCTATCTTCACATTTACCTCAGAGCCTTGTCCTAACGGAGTCCTCACAACCAGCCCAGGGCTCCTTCTCATTTTCCCTGGCTTCTGGCAGCACTGTCTCATCCAAGGTCCTATAACCCAGACAGCCACACTCCTTCAGCTCCAGCAAGAAACTGAACTCACTATGGCCCTTCTGCTCTTCTTATACTAGTCTGCTGGGCCCTAGACAGCTTGGGGGACCCTCTCTACTGCCCTTTTTGGGGTGGGGTGTGGCAGGGTCATGAGGACGCCAGCAGTGAGCCTCAGAGAGTCTGATAGACCCCATCACAGTGTGATTTTTTTTTTCATTTTACAAAGCTTGTTATTGTTTGTCTTTTTAAAAACTGGTAATTTTTTTAATGACTTTTTGAAAACAGAAAGCTTACATGTGATTTATTGTTATTATTATTTTGGGGGGAAAAATCCACCAGCGTGTAACTAGGCTGACCAATCAAAATTAGCAATGTACAAACACCAGAAGTGAAGCAAAATATAACTTCACAAAACAACCAATAGAAGTGGATGGGGAAAGAAGAAGAGGGAACTACTCACACACAAAACAATTCAGAGAACAATACAGCATGATCTAGAAGAGGAAATAGCAAGCAGAGTAAATCAAGAAGTAAGTTATGTATGTCAATATTTATGAAATAGAAAATTGACAATGCTACAATGGAATATAGAGCATAATTATTTTATTTAAATTGCAAGCGTGTGACTGTTTGGGTGCTTGGTGAAACAGATGTCTTTAACCTGGCCTAGGTGCAGTCTTTGGGAGGGTAGTTGTCTGAAAAATATTCAAACCCTGTCTCAAACTACTTTTTTCAACATTTCAGGTTTTGTGAAATTAATTTATATCTGTTTGCTTTTATTATAAACAAAAAACATCAGGCCCCAATTTTCAGACTTGGGTGCCTAAAGTTTTGCTAATTGACTTCTTTGAGAGTTGTGGGAGCTCAGCACTCTGAGGAAAATCAGGCAGCAATTCAGCTCTCTATTTATTCATTCTTTTTATTTCCTGAAATAATGGGACTACTCATGGTAGTAAATTTAAGCATGTACATGAGTGTTTGGAGGGTTAGAGTCTAAATATAACATTAGGTACCTAACTATAGGCATCCACATTCGAAATTATGAAACAGTGTTTTATGCAGGGGAGAGTTAGAATGCTAGTTTTCTAGCTAAAGGGAAACCTTCAGTTTAGAAGAACCCATGTCTTTTACCCAATCCCGAAAGCTAGTCTGGCACAAATGGGGGCATTATGAGCAATACATTTTATATGCTCTCCTCATACACTCTATTTTTTGTCCAGTCAACAAACTCAGTGTATGGGTGCCTGTTAGAATTCTGAGTCAACATTGTTTGACAGGGATCAAAATAAGTTTGCCCATCCCAACGTGGCACATCTCCATGCGCTGACTGTTACACCTACCTAGTTCCAGTGGCAAATTGCATAAAGTCTAATGGGTTACAATTTGAGTTTGAGTGCAGTCATTTGTAGAAACTGAATATCCAGAACCACTGATTTATCTTTCTTTTTGAAATCCAAAAGCATTCTGTTCTTAAAATAAAGCTACTTTTAAAAAATGTCCCTCCTTTCAATTAAAATTTAGAAACAAGGATAAATATATATACTTTCAGTATTCTGTGTAATTCCATTTCATTATTACTGAAGTGATTCCCAGTCTGACAGAAGCTTGATTAACATGGCTTCCTGTCCTTTCAGATGACCATTAAATGTTACCAGCTTGCAGCTTCTGTTGCTTGATGGCTCAGATACTATTTAGCTCCCAATAAATCTTTTATATTGAAAAGTTAAACTGTCACATATAGCTGCTACTGGTTTCAGTGCTTCCCATGGTAATGAAAGATGCATTTCTTCTTGTGTCATGTTTTTGGGCTGTAATTAATCACAAATCACTGTGTACTGAAGTCAGTTTTAAAAAAAATTCTAAGAGTGTATCACAGTGCTGAGTGGGATCATGCTAGTCATCAGAGAGAAGAGAATTTAAACCAGAAACACTCTGCAGAAACGTGCATATTCTATCAACAGCAGCAAAGTTAGGCCCCAATCCTGTGATGAACTGCTTCTAGACAGATGCCTGGTCCTACAAGGGGCCCCACTGACTTTCTGAGTCCTGCTCGCTACTGTAAGCAGTTGTTAGTCAGGCCAATAACTAACTCTAATAAAGAGGGAAAGAATCCTGTGGCACCTTATAGACTAACAGACGTTTTGCAGCATGAGCTTTCGTGGGTGAATACCCACTTCGTCAGATGCAAGTCGTGGTATTCACCCACGAAAGCTCATGCTGCAAAACGTCTGTTAGTCTATAAGGTGCCACAGGATTCTTTGCTGCTTTTACAGATCCAGACTATCACGGCTACCCCTCTGATACTCTAATAAAGGAAACTTCCTTTACATGCAGCATAGTTAAGCACACAGCCCTTGAAGATCTTTAACTAAATGATGATAAAATTCTTCAATAAAATGGCCCTAATTCATCCCTGGTGCAATTCCATTGAAGCAAATGGAATTACATCAGGGATGAATTTGGCCCATTATTTTTTGTACATTGCAAATACAGCAAGTCCAATAAAGATTTAAGCAATTGCTTTCTAGTTTAACATAAACCCCAGGATTAGGCTGTATTTTATTTTTCATCCAAAGACATAACATGTCCTTAGCTGCTTATGTACAGTTTACTATATCTTTATAATGAACATCTGAAAAACACTGTGCATGTAAGGCAAAAATAAGTATTTGAAATATGTCCTCCGCCTTTAATATTTGGTTTACCCTTTATTATTTTATATTAGTTTACTCAGGTTGAAAAAAATGTGTCAGGTTAACACACAGTATGGCCCTAGAAAATGAGTATATGAAAACAATATTAAGTAGTTCTGATGCCTCCAGAATTCCTTTGGGGAGCTCCTGGTGAGTGGACATCATATTAGTAGCTCTACTGTTATTTGAGAGGATGCAGGCAATTGTCCACTCTCAGCCCTCCCTAACCATTTTTGGCATCGAGCTCTAACAACACTGCTCACTCACAAAATCCAAGACAGATCTGGAAAGATACTGGCCCTCAGAAAGAAACTCTGTATAACCTTGAGAGAAACTTGAAAGGAAATTCCTTCACAACCTGTTTACTCCATTACGATTGTGAAACTCCCATTCACTACCCAGATTCTTGATACAATAACTTGAGCAACATTTGGATACCTTGTCATTCCATAAACTACTGAGATAGAGCCATAGCCAATACAATAACACAGAGACTATAAACTAGTCAATGCAAAGCTTCAAGTGTCTCATTTCATGATGTTGGTTATGCAGCATGTCACATTTCACTGTCATTTTTAAAAGATGCTTATCAGGTGTATATCAATCTGTTCCTTCTGGATGCACAACTTAATTGTCAAAGAGATGCTCAAGTAAACTATAGTTCTAGAGTTTATAAATGCCTAAAGCTGTCATCATCAGTGGTGCCTCTGCAGGATTGTTCTGCAGAAACATTATAGGTAATTACTAATGTGCAGGCAATTGAATATTATGACCAATTACACCACACTGTTGTTAGTAGTAATAATATCACAGTAGAGCCCAGAAACCCAGTCAAGACAGAGGCTGTAATGTGCTAGGGACTGTACAAACACATAGTCAAAGAGAACCCCTACCCCTAAGATGCTTAAAAACTTTCTTTTTGAAGAGAAAAGCTAAAATAGACTCTCATACTGTACTATTTCATCCAAGCATCAGTCTGGATAGAGAAAAGATGGTGCTACACAATGACATGTGGGAAATATTTGTGCCATCTGCTCTTGGCCATGTAACTTTTCTCTTTAGCTATGTGGAGAAAACAGGTAAGTTTATATGTTCTTTGTTTATTTTTATTTCAAATTAAGACTCTCTGCAAGTTCATCGATCTGTTAAAAGTTCACAGAGGCTGCTCTGGGCCTGATTGATTCTCATCTTTCTTAAGCCTTTTTCTCGCAACTGGCACTTGGTATCTCACACCGAGCATAAAGACAAATGGAATAGGAGCTTGAGAAACTGTTGAACCTATTTGGTCAGTTTATTGGATCCATAATAAAAGGAAGACTAATGGCTAATAGAGTCAGACCAAACTCTTGTGTACCAAGACAAAGTGTAGTTCAGCGGAAACAGCAGCCACTTACTTCTGTGAAGTATTTTGGTGACTCCATTAACTACTCTGTGTCTTGGCTTGAGTCTATTCAAAAATGGGGAAATTACTTACTATTTGTACAGTGCTTTTAAAGACATAAAGCTTTATTGACAATCTATGCTAAGCAGAATTACTGAGGAATGCTAGTAGACTTTGAGGATGTAGTGATAATTTCTCCTATATCCATCAACCATACATTAACCCTTTATATCTATCTAGGTCACCAGTTCAGTTGTAGCATATGTAGTGAGAGATAGCTATTACCTTCTGTCTCAGTGTCTATTCCCATGGAAAAACAGGAATCCTTCTTTCTGATAATATGAAGCCCAAGTTTCTAGCTTTGAACTGAAAGATACCAGGCCTTAATGCTGAAATGTGGATATTTTCATAGGATGATTCCAGCAAACCCCCAGCCATAAGAAGAAATAAGATGCATCATGACATTTTATTTAATTGGTGACTTTTGCTGAACAACTGTGTAGAATCAGACATGACATTGACATCAGTATCAAAGGCATTATCAACGTGATTATACTAACTGGAGAATTAAGTAATCATTAGCATTTGTCAAAAAAAATGTCACTAGACTTCTGTTACTTCAATATTAGCATAATGAAGAGATTGTGTTTGCTCTCTTTGGCAATCAATCAAGCATCTGGGATGCACTCACAAGTAAAGCAACTAATCTTAAAAACAGAAGACATTTGATTTTAAGACCAGGTGATTCTTGATTATTTGAAGGGAACCACATGATGTTTTTCAACAAGTGGGTATTTACTTGTACTTTTGAGATGAGATTAAGTAAGAACCACAGGCTTATTCATCCCAAAAGTGAAATGGCTTGCCTGTGTTAAAGGAGGATTTTGAATTGGACATAGACAAATTAAGACTAATGTGACTGGAAAATGTATTGCTCAAGTTCATCGTGGTGTAATTCCGTTTGCAAACGCCAGGGATGAATTTGGACCACATTTAATATTGAAGAGATAAAAGGGCCCTTTAATGTAGCATAAATTATAATAACTATCAATTTAATATTTTCTGACATGTTAAACCTTGCCAGATTATATGGCTGGACCTATTCTGGCATGGTTGTCTCCAGCCAGATATTTGGTGCACTCTGAATCAAAGAGGAATTGACAGGGTCATATTGATTATTTGTTTACATGCAGTCTGAAATGCAGGAGGTAAACCACCCTTAAACTGGATAATATACTGTGTGTGCATCTTATATGTGTATATGGGATGGAAAACGAGGGGAGCAGTTCTGACACCCTGATCACCTACTGCACTGCAAAGTCTCTGCATGAGCTGATGGAGTTCCTAGCTATATTATCACTGGTGGACAAAAAGCTAATAGTGCTTGCTGCCTTCAGCATCCATATTTGGCTACTCTGTCTTGCCCTAGTGTTTCAAGGATCACATTGTAGAGGGAATAATTTGTCACCCATAAAACAAGCTCTGCCCGTTTGAGATGACAAAATGAAACTTCATTTATAGTAAACTGTGCAGATGTCCAAATATGCTCATGCATCCTTTGAGTTCCTCCTTTTTTATGTGTTTTGATCAGCAGTGTGATGTAAACAATTGCATTTCAGTCACTGGGCATCTCCATCAATATTTTACTGAGATGAACAGGGCAATTCAAATGAAGCTGTGATTTTGGAGTACAAGATGGCATATTGAAGGAGGTGATGGTGTACCCTGCTGCTGCAGCCCCTCTTCATCACCCTAGTCTCTCCCCTACTCCCAGGTCAAGCCTCCTGGTGTTTGGGCTGTGACTAGTAAATTGGGCAACTGGAGATTTTATGCAGATAATGACCATTCACAATCTCTTGCAAGTCAACGTTGGGTGTCACTTCTGCTGGGGAAAATGGCCCAGTCCTCTCTGATGATCAGTCTTTGGATGTTAATGGAACCTGAGCACTTCTAGAAGGCAGGTAGTGTTTAACCAATAGTCTATTCTCTCACTTTTTTTTTGTGGGGTTTTATCATTTGTTTTTTCTTCACCTATCAACAGAATACCCCATAAGAGTCCTCTTCCTGGGCTCTTGCTCTCATTGGTCACCCTGATTTATATGTGATCTGTGAAAACTCCAGCAGGAGGTGATGACTAGAGCTCTTCTGCTGAAAGTCTGGTGCTAAGACTAAACACCTGTTGCAGTTATAGCCTGGCTGTGAGGGAGTTAAGATTTTTGTATTGTGTTCTTCATTTCTTTACAAAGTTATGATTGGATTTCTGACCTGAGGAGTGGACAGGCTGGTTAACCCCAAGCTACCACTGGCCAAGGCCAGGACAGGCAAGATTCAATGCTGGGTTAAAGTTCAGATAACATTGTGACCCCACAGAGTTGGAAGGGAGGGATTCACAGATTTCTGGTGGCATACAGAGCACTTGCTAGTAGGTCTGGAAGGTTCCAAGGTATCAAATCTTAAATTGTGACATACTTGTATATAGAAAAAAACTATTGGGTCATTTTAAGAGGGCTTTTGTAGCTCCTTTTGAGGCATGTGCAGTTGGCTTCTTGATAAATAAGGCTCCTGGCTTCATAGACAAAATGTTAAATATTTTAAAAAAATACTCTGTAAAAACGTGGTAGAGTTTTCTTGTAGCTTTGGTGGCATACGTGTGTTACCCAGTCCTGCTTGGTGTGGCACTCTGTCCTCTGCTAGTGGCAGCGAGACCAGCTAGCACTTGATGAGTCTGCTATGGCCTTGGCTAAAAAGCATGTCTTTTAGCTCATGCAGTAGGGGCTCATGCATTAAGCTCCAAAGGTCCTAGGTTTGATCCTGGTCACCACCACTTGGGGTCTGTCAGCAGTACAGATGGAATATATACAGCTCCGCTGCTGGGTGACCAAGGAAAGTCACTTCCCTATGCTGTGCCTCAGTTTCTCCATCTGTAAAATGGGGATAAGATACTGACCTCCTTTGTAAAGTGTGTTGAGATCTACTGATGAAAAGTGCTATATAAGAGCTAGGTATTATTATTATTTAGAATGGTGTAATGTGGTAGAAAGAATTCATTGGCATTCTATGGAATAATCTCATTGCTGACTCATCATTTCACCACTCATGAGTAATATAATGATTCCAAACTCATGCTGATATGTAGCATAAACCTTTATACCACACCATCTTTGTGTGTGGGTGGGTGGATGTTATGATTGCCTGGGTAAGCAAGGGGTAGTCAAGAAATGCCATTATAAAGATTGCACATGCAAGCAAAAGTCAGTAGGCTCAGGTGGAAAGGGATACAGTCAGGGAGTGTGCTGATTCAAAGCTTCTGTTCAGTGGCTCCCAGTGGTAGAGGTCCCTTTCACCATAAATAACATGAAACAGCAGCTGCAGCAGCACAGCAAGCTCCCTCTCCTAGATGAATACAACCACTGGTCCAGGAGGATAAGCTGGCCATATAGCCAGCATATGCAGCAGGTGTGTCACGATCAAAAGAAATCCTTCCTGTGTAGGGCGTGATGGCATACCAGAACTGCCAGCATGACATTTGTAAGTGCAGAGCAATTTGCTTGTTGGTGCTTGGTGCGTGCTGTAGTCCCTCTGCTGAGCTGTTGTATATATTCATTCATTCATTCTCTCCACATGATATCTAATCTTACTTGGGGCTTCACCTTGTGATCTTTTCACTTTTTCCATGTGCACCATTGTCAGCATAGGCAAGATTAAACCCTACAGTACATCTAAGTGCCTAGGATCCCAAATTTTGTTTTGAAAAGTCTCACTTTTGCCTGGCCATGCTACATAAGGTCACTTTGGAAAGAGCCAGAAGGTGAAGCTGATATCTCTGATGTCTTTATGGTTCCTACCCTATTGCATTACTTTGATGGCAAAGTGTTTGCACATGGGAGGGAGGAGAGAGAGAGTGGTCTAAGGTTTAATTACAGTGATGGCCAAACTTTATCAGCATATTTTCATTCCATTTCTGTAAAACTTTCCTCCAGGCTGAAATTCAGCATTTCTGTCTTCAGCCCATTCTCAATTACTTTTGTTTAAAATTTTAAAAAAGCTTTGGTGGTTGTATTACAAGGAAGTCAACAAAGATCATGATTTCAGATGCTTTTTTGAACTCTTGTCACTTAAAAATGGCTTTTGTTTTAGATTTAGACATCTGTACTTACAAAAAAATGAGTGAATTTAGTGGCCAAGAAAATGAAGGAAGAGTGCATAGCAACATTCTGAGTAGATGCTGAACACATTTTCTTGGACAACTCCCTCAGTGCACCTAAACTTGAACTACAGCAGCCAGTGTTATTGCAGTCCTGCGTCCTCCTTGAACCAAGATCACCAGCTCTGCTGAATTGCATTGAAGGGGTGGAGCTTTTGATGGGGACAAATGGCAATTATGAATGCCAAACCAATTTTCACATGAGGATTTAAAGCCATATCTCCAGAGTCAGGAATGCTCTCCCCAAATTGGTCTACAAGGCCACCTTCCCCTCTTCCTACAATTGTTTAAAACCTTTCTCCTCCTAAGAGGTCATCTAGTTAGCAATGGCTAAGATGCAGGGCACATGGGGATAGATGTCACTCACTTTAGTTGTATAATAATCTAGAAAGCTTTCAATTTTATATATTTATATACATAGACTGTTTATATTTGATTTTATCCATCTCCTACCATCTTTCATATGCTTCTTGTCAACTTAATGTTTGAGGAGTTTTGACATCCTTGAGCTGAAAATGCCACATAAATGCAGAGTATCATGAATTACTATTATAAGCAATAGTAAGATGTCTGAGCCAAATTTATAGGTGATGCAGTTTGTACCATCATACATGTTAGCAATTGAGGGCAAAAGTGTCTTAGTACTAGGGGCAAATCCTGCCGCATCCTCTGAGTGTCCACTTTCAGTACAACCAGTAGAGTTAATCTGTATGAGAGTAGAAGGCAGGATGGAAGATGCCACTCAATGGGGAGGGACGGGGTTGGAGGGTGCATCCTTGCATGTCATGGAGCTCTATTCTACAGGTTTCCCCTGTTGCATCATAGAAAGGAGATTGGAATGGGCCATGAGAGGGAATAAAGGATGCCTGAGAATCCACTTCCAAGTGAATCCTTCAGCTCTTCACCTTCCTTTGGGAAGCAAGGAAAGTGGTAGGGTCAGAGTCATCTGCCAGTACTTCTTATAGGAAGTCCAAGCCATGGAACCTCCAGTGCCTAGCTAAAATACTTTGGCTCAGCTCTGCAGAGTGGATTTGTCTAAGTGAGGGTCAAGGAGTGGTGCATGTCAGATAACGCTGCCCTAACCTAAACCTAACCTTGGTTTATTTAACCTTGGTTTATTTTCCTAATCTAGACACTCAGCAGAAGAGGGGAGGAAGAAAAGACACTACCTTAAGGAATAAGAATGTATAAGTAAAAGTTAGCCTCCTCCAGCTTTAACATCTGGTTATTCCATGTGCAAATGACACCCACTTAGTACAGGTAACTTTCATCGCCTCTATCTCTCTCTAGCCTGGTCTACACTAGGCGTTTAAATCGGTTAAATTGGTCCACACTAGGAGGCACCTTATATCGATTTTAATGGCTCTTTAAACCGGTTTCTGTACTCCTCCCTAACGAGAGGAGTAGCGCTAGTATCGGTATTACCATATCGGATTAGGGTTAGTGTGGCCGCAAATCGACGGTATTGGCCTCCGGGCAGTATCCCACAGTGCACCACTGACCGCTCTGGACAGCAATCTGAACTCGGATGCAGTGGCCAGGTAGACAGGAAAAGCCCTGCGAACTTTTGAATATTTCCTGTTTGCCCAGCATGGAGCTCCGATCAGCACGTGTGGCGATGCAGTTAAAAATCAAAATAAAGAAAGAGCTCCCGCATGGACCATGCAGACGTGATCGCTGTAAGGGCAGTCAAATCTGTTCTATCAGCGCTCCGTTACAGAAGACGAAATTCAAAATCATTTTTTTAAAATCTCCAGACAGACGCCATAGCAGGGGCTCAGCGCACTGCTGCGTGACAAGCGTAATGGAAAGCCAAAGAATCAAATGGACGCTCATGGACTGGAGGACTCAAGCTATCCCACAGTTCCTGCAGTCTCTGAAAAGCATTTGCATTCTTGGCTGAGCTCCAAATGCTTCTAGGGTCAAACACCGTGTCCGCGGTGGGTCAGGGCATAGCTTGGCAATTTACGCACCCCTCCACCCACCCCCAGAAGTGAAAGGGAAAACAATCCTCTCTTGACTCTTTTACATGTCACCCTATCTTTACTGAATGCTGCAGATAGACGCGATGCTGCAGCCGTCAACACTAACATCCTCACTCCCCCCCCCGCCATGGGTGGCTGATGGTGCAATACGACTGATACCCGTCCTCGTCATCAGTCTATTGGCACATGGGGCAATGCAAAAGGGCTGGTAACCATGCCGACTAGCATCAGTGAGGTCAATCAAGGGCGCCTGGCCCTAATTTTTCCTTGTAGATGGTGCAGTATGGCTGGTAACCATCCTCATAATAGCAACAGGGGGCTGAGCTCCATCAGCCCCCACCCTTCATGTGTAAAGAAAAGATTCAGTTGCCCCTGGACTAGCAGAGGGATGCTGGGCTCCTCTTCTCCACACTCCTTACTGTCCTGTCTGGACTATCATAGCAGCTGGAAGCTGCCTTCCACTCATTTCTCACTAACAAGTCACTGTGTCTTATTCCTGCATTCTTTATTAATTCATCACACAAGTGGGGGTGCAATGCTATGGTAGCCCAGGAAGGCTGGGGGAAGAACGGAATCAACAGGTAGGGTTGTTGCAGGAGCACCCCCCTGTGAATAGCATACAGCTCATAATTTCTGTGGGATCTGACACAGAGCAGCTGTGCTCTCTGGCTCTATGATACAGTGGTTCTCTAGTACACTTGCCCATATTCTAGGCAGGACTGATTCTATTTTTAGATACCAAAAAGGAGGGATTGACTCAGGGAGTCATTCCCAATTTTGGCTTTTGCGCCCCTGGCTGATCGGCCAGGGGCACTTATGACAGCAGCAAATGGCACAGTGCAAAAGGACTGGTAACCATGACCATCTTATTACCAATTTATGGTATGGTAGATGGTGCAGTATGGCTAGTAACCATCTCTGCTATCATGCAAAAGCAAAAGCATGCTTCTGTGTAGCGCTGCTGAATCGCCTCTGTGAGCGGCATCTATTACACATACGGTGACAGTCACAAAAGGCAAAACAGGCTCAATGATTGCCATGCTATGGCATCTGCCAGGGCAATCCAGGGAAAAAAGCCGCGAAATGCTTGTCTGCCGTTGCTTTCCCAGAGGAAGGAGTGACTGACGACATTTACCCAGAACCACCCGCGACAATGATTTTTGCCCCATCAGGCACTGGGATCTCAACCCGGAAGTTCCAAGGGGCGGGGGAGGCTGCGGGAACTATGGGATAGCTACGGAATAGCTACCCACAGTGCAACGCTCCAGAAATTGACACTAGCCTCGAACCGTGGACGCACACCACCGATTTAATGTGTTTCGTGTGGCCGCGCGCACTCGATTTTATACAATCTGTTTTACAAAACCCGTTTTTTGCAAATTCGGAATAGTCCCGTAGTGTAGACGTACCCTCTCTCTCTGTATGTATGTATGTATATATATATACACAGAGAGAGAGATCAGTACTGCTGTAAACCTTGCCCCTTCTTTTTACTGTTTATATCACCATTCAGTTCAGGCCAAGATCTCTAACCATGCTTATTCAGGGCCAGTGGAAATGTGCACAACTACTTTCTGCATCTGCAGCCCTTGTTTTCACTTCAGATTATTTGGCTACAAATGCTGGAACAATCCTGATGAGGTAACCCTTTTAAGATCAGAGCGGTCACCCTGCCTCTTGAGAAGCCTGACCTTCCATAACCAACACCAAAAACACCAGGATTTCAAAATGTCTAACTATAAAAGAAACACAGTAGTAAAACACAGTGAAAAAAATCAATATTTCTCTCCTTCTTTCTTTGCACCTCTTACTCCCCTTTGATTCCCCCCCTCCCCAAAGAGAGTGCTGTATTATTTTCATGACTGTTGGCCTTGTCTTTACTAATCTGCTTCTAATTCTACCAAGGGCTATTATATCCAGTGAGTCATCACCAAGGTCAAATTCTTGCAGTGCCTGTCAAAATACTGTAATCCTTAGCATCTTTCATTTTTTCCCTTCATTATTGGCTTCCAGTATAATTAACTGTAGCATAGAGGGGGAGCACAAAACCTACCACACACTATTTAAGTGTCCTCTGTAGGTCCTCTATGCTGGAATTACTCTAGCACTAAGACAGTATTTTACCCAACTTTTAAAAGCTGAGCTCCCTTTCTGGAAAATTAAACTAGTCATGCCCCCTCCAGCCCTGCTATGTGTTGCTAGAGACATACCAAAAAGGAGTGGTCACTCACATACTTCCTTTCCTTTTCTTACATATTTTGCATGCACAGAGTGTGAACAGAGCATTCTGTATTGGGATTGGTTCCTACAAAGAGATCAAGCCACCCCCAAAACATGTGATGCAATATATACTAAATGGCATGTAATGTGGGGAGAGAGATAGCTCAGTGGTTTGAGCATTGGCCTGCTAAACTCAGGGCTGTGAGCTCAATCCATGAGGGGGCCATTTAAGGATGTGGGGAAAAAAATCTGTCTGGGGATTGGTCCTGCTTTGAGCAGGGTGTTGGACTAGATGACCTCCTGAGGTATAGTGGGTATAGCTTTGCAGGCAAAATGTACTAAGTTAAAAAATAAGTGCAAAAGCTATAAAAATGAGCTTAAAGCTGATGAAAGAATTTGGCTGAGAAATGTGTCACTTTTGAAGATAAGAGCAGTGGTGCTTGAACTAAGGGTGTTGGGGGTGCTGCCACACCCCATGGCTTGAAGTAGTAATAGCACATGCAAACACATGGTTTCCATTATCAGCACACCCACTATAAAAATTGTTCCAGCACCCCTGGATCAGAATGGAATTTCAAGAAAGAAAGTGAGGAGTTAAAAGCTGCTTTTGTACAAATAAACACTGAAGAGTTCAGAGGGAATTAAGTAGTTGGGGGCTGTATAAATGTTAAAGGGTGAAGTGTTAAAGAGGATGTTGAAGTGTTAAAGAAGAGAATGCTTGGTTTGACAATGAAACCCCATTATGGGCAGTATAACTTGATGCTGTCACACCCAATGAAACCCATAGCCATACAACACTTTATGCAAAGGGGAGGTCAGGTGGTGGCAACTCTCACCACCATATGCTTTTTCCCCCGAGAAGCCTTTATAGCCATTCTGAAGAAAATAGGCCCTTCCTGATGACTGTGTTGGTAAATGATCAATTGTGCTGGCTGCTGCAGACAGAGTGACAATCTGATTTGATTTATTGGACTATGGATGATTTAGTCAAAATCACTAAAGAGGAAATCGAAATTTCTGTATAGCTTGACTGCTTCCCAGTGTACCAGTGGGAATGTAATCTGGGTACAGCTGCAATACTGCCTGTCAGAAAAAGAAAAACTTAAGTGTAACAATTAGCTTACTAAAGCCTCAGCTAGCAGAGATACAGAAGAAAAATAAAGGAGTGAAAGTGACAGTACAACAAAATGTTGCTAGGATATAGCAGTTGTCAGAGCCCAGGCCAAAAATGTTATCTCATCTGTGAAGAACTTATTCAATGCTTAAATGTAATCATAAAAATTGCAGTTTAGAAATATAAGAAATGTAAATGTCTTCTGCTCATAATTTGCAACTTACAAAGGAAAATATCCAGAAGTACAGTATGTTGGAGTGGTTTCTGAGACCTTATCCACTCAGTAGCTTCTGAGAGCTTATCCGCTCAGTTCCCAAGAACTCAGCTTGACTGCAAACTCATCACTAAAGTTTCTTTATTGGCATACAATCAAACTACACTTGAATTGATCAGGCTCAAGAATAGGGGGTGGGTACAGGGTATATCACTCATCCAAAGAATACACTGCAAACAGGGGTGGCTCTAGGAATTTTGCCGCCCCAAGCACTGGGCGGCAAGCCGCGGGGGGCGCTCTGCCGGCGCTGTGAGGGTGGCAGGCAGGCTGCCTTTCGCGGCTTGCCTACGGAGGGTCTGTTGGTCCCTCAGCTTCGGGGACCAGCGGACCCTCCACAGGCAAGCCGCGGCAGGCAGCCTGCCTACTGCCTTCACGGCGCCGGCAGAGCACCCCCCGGTGGCTTGCCGCCCCAAGCACGGGCTTGGCGTGCTGGGGCCTGGAGCCGCCCCTGACTGCAAAGCTCTTCCTTTACATACATTTACACATTACATGGAACTTAGTATATATTGCATCACACATTTTGGGGTTGGCTTGATCTCTTTGCAGGAACTAATCTCTATACAGAATGCTCTGTTCACACTCTGTGCATGCAAGACTTATTCTTTACCTCAGCGTATGCTCCAGGCTTATGTTATCAATTGTTATCTTGTCCACTGTAAATGGTTCCCTGTGCATTTCTCCTTATCTTAGATTGTACAGACCTTCAGTTTCCAGCCTGGTGATCCATTTACTTCCCTAATCCTGTTTCCCAAGAAATGAGGCCTCATCCATGTTCAATTACTCATGTCAAGCCAGGCCTACACTGGCATTTGAGTTAGCACCCATTGAATGGGGTAAGCTATTGTTTCAGGCTCTTTGCTGCATCAGTTATACTTGTATGTCATTTACTCCACAACCATAATAGCCAGAAACTAACTTTGTTTTTAAACAAAATTAAAACTCAGACTCTGGAGAACAATTAGGAGGCTTCTCTGTGCCTCTTCTCCCCTTTCCTAAAGTGTTTCTTTTTTTTACTATGCTTTGGGTAACACTTCACTTCAATATAGTTCTTTAACTACTTGGAACAGAGAAATGTGGCTTAAGAGAAGAGGGTGAAATTTTCACAAGTGCCTAAAAGAAGTTAGTTAAGTGCCCATTAGCTAGTTTAGGCAGGTCCCTACCTAACATGCTGACTTTTATGCATCCCATTCCCAGGGCCTATCATTCATTGTATAAGGAACCTAACTCAGGATTTGTTGGATTCAAATGATTTCCCTAGGTGCCTAAAAGTTAGGCATTGCAACACTCAGCATTGCAGTACCTAAGTCTCTTTGTGGATTCAGGCCTAAGATACTCCTGGAGATTTATAGGCCACAGTAAAGCATAAAATAAAATAAAATAAAATAAAATCCCTTGATGTCATATTGAAGAAAAACTGCAACTACCAGTACTCAACTGTTGGTCAACTGGAGTGTAGCTTTAGAAAAAAGCTGATGTGTCTTGTACATCAGCAGGTGCTAGGCTACAGTACAGTACTTAGAAATGTATTTATCCTTTCCACAATTTACTGACAGTCTGGACTCTCAGCTTCATACAATAAACCCCACCCCTCCTTTTGCTGAATAGGCCCATGAGAGCTGCACTTCCCTACCTGGATCAGTGATTAAGGCACATAAAGCCCATTCCTGCTCCCATTGAAGCTAATGGCAAAAATTCCATTGAGTTTAACGGTGCAGTTTCAGCCCCTGGATGGGATAATGTCACACTTTCTTGACACAACCCAGTAGCTTCTATATGTTTAGCATCATCAGTTAGATAATGTAGGTATGGCCTATAAAATTTGTTGTAATTTATTTCTTAACCCTGTTGCATTCTCTCTTAAACTGTTTTAGTTCTTCCAAACTTGATGAACTCTGTAACACTTGCATAATATGAACCTGCCTAATAACTAAAAGAAATATGTCCCCAGGACAAGATGGTACTTGTGTGGGAAAATGTCTTTGTTGCAGTTCATTTTGTGCTATTCCTTGTACCTCATTAATTTTTTCGTTCAATACAAATATTTCTTTTAAAAGCTCATCTGTGAAAGACCCACTCCAACCTCTTTGAGTAGAGTTTGAATGCTGTAAAATTTCTCTGTGCCTCCACAGAATTATGTTTTCAGGACATGATGTATTTTAAAAGTAAACAAATTAATTTCATTTACAGACCTATTTCCTAGCTCCATGCTCGCTACATCCATTTTTTTCAACCTCCCCTCTGCACACCTGCTCTTCATATATTGTATTACTACATGTTAAGTTTCCATTGTAGGGAATGTTTATAAAGGTTCCATGAACAGAACCATTACACTTTGCTTCCACTATTCGGCTTATACCTGCATCTTGGGTCCCATCTGTAGGACCTCCACTATAGTGAGTTCTATGTTTTAGGTCCTGATTCAGCAAAGCACTTCAACATGTGCTAAGTGCTTTGTTGAACAGGGATGGATGTAAGCACACGCTTAATATTAAATATGTACTTCAGGCACTCAGATACCACAGTGATGGGTGCCATTTAAGAACCGAAGCGAAGAGATTGAGCCATTTACTTTGAATTACCTTACTCTTTAGTTAGCCCTATTGATTTAATGGGATGGTCGAATCTGGTTCTTACTTATTTAACACAATTAGAGTTAAGTGCAAATGGTCATAGTTTTGATCAAAAAAAGAAAACGCAAAGAGAAGTTGACTCTGGCTTTTGAAGGTGCCACATGAAACTGGGCATTACTGTTGTGGAGATGCTACGTATTTATCTATTAATCATTAATAGATAATACCAACAAATAAATATAGGGAGGGAGATAAAACCTCATCTTTCAGGGTTTAAACCAATCTCTGGCTATTTAGGGCTCATCCTAACCCTTATGTGGTGGGGAGTAAATGTAGGGTTCTGCCACTTCTCAGATGAGTGCCCTCTCCACAAGACTACAGAATGATTCTGTTTCTGGCACAATTAATATTTAAATAGTCATTTATTTTATTAAAGTGGCACAGTGTCAATAGAAGAGACTGAGGGAACCCAACATCAGAATATCCCACAGACTGCTGGTTGGGGCACTCACCTGGCAGGCAGCAGATGCCTGTTCGAATCACCCTCTGATCAGGCAGAGGGGAACCTAAAGTGGGGGGGTCTCACACAGGGGCGGCTCCAGCACGCCAAGCGCGTGCTTGGGGAGGCATGCCGTGGGGGGTGCTCTGCCGGTCGCTGGGAGGGCGGCAGGCAGCACCGGTGGACAAGCCACGGAACCAGCAGACTCTCCTCAGGCACGCCTGCGGGAGGTCCACCGGAGCCACCTGCCGCCCTCCCGGCGACCGGCAGAGCGCTCCCCGCGGCATGCCGCCCTGCTTGGGGCAGCGAAATATCTAGAGCCGCCCCTGCTCTCACATGCCAGTGAGTACCCTGACCACTGGCCTAAAGGTTTATGGGGAGATGGTCCTCCCTTCCCCAAGCCATTTGTTGTGGAGTTAGGCAGCCTCTGAGCATGCCTAATAGATTGGGCCCCATTCACAACTTAGACAGAGGAGTGCCTATCTTTCCCTGGTTTGTGAATTGCTCTGGGGTTTAGGCGGAAGATAAGCATCCAGGTGCCTAGAAGGAGGCAGGAGTGCATATGCCCAGAGGCAGAAACATAGATGCATAGGGAACTTTTACTGCAAAAACGGAGGCACTAAGTTGAGTTTAGACACATACAGCATTTGACAGCTGCCACGCAGAGGTATTCTGGATCTCAGAGGTACCTAAAAATGGGATTGTGCAGGAAAGTGCTGGACACTGCAGAGCACACGGTTTTGGGGAAATTCAGAACCAAGAGTGTGTTGGCATCACCTTGCTGGTTGTAGCCAAGGCTTGGGGAAGCCAGAGTGGGCTGTGGAGCTATACACAGTCTGCGGGGATCAGAGCTGCTGAACTAGGGCTCTCTACACAGAGAGACACTCTGGGTGTGACCTGCATGTTCATAGGCTGGTTGAGAGCATCCTAGGTTGGGAGTTGCAGCAGCAAAGCATTGTAAGACACCCAGGTCTGCATGGCAAATGGTGACTAATCCCTCACTAGTCTGGATTGCACCCCTCACAGCTTGCTTTTTAAACTGAGGTTTACACAGTAAGCACTGATGAAATAGGTTTATGTGATTCTCAAGTGAGAGGCTGGCAACAGTCATAGAAAGGTTACCGTTTTATTATTTTCTGTTTGTTTATTTCAGGCAAAGGAAATAGAATAAAGGGAAATGTAAAGATGAGTAAGCAGCAGAAAAGGCAGGAGGAACAAAGAAGCAGATGCTGAGCTCACCAAGGAGCAGTTAGAGCTGAGTGCACAGTGAGGTCTGGCAGCATCTTAACCAGGAGAAATTGGAGCTAGTGACCATGCTGCACTCATATACTATGAGGGAGGAGGAGGAATCTGCTTCAAACCAGGGGCCAGAGGGGTCCCTTTATCTCCTTCAGGGAGACCAAGCTGATGATTCCTCAGATGATCCAGCAGAGGCAGCAGCAATTGGTGGGATGTCCTGAACTGCGGAGGCTGGAGTGGAAAAGGCTGCTAGCCGAGGAGAGATGGGCAGAGCTGGAGGCCAGGTGTCTGAATGAGGAGGAAGAGGTGAAGCAACAGGAGCTTGCTGATCAGGACAAAAGCAGGCAGCTCAGACAGAAAAGGAGGGGCAAGTCACACCCTTGGGACCCAGGAGGAAGGGCATAATGGTGTGCCTGATCAAGTCTAGCTGACAACCAGGTGTGGGTGTGATGGACCCCATAACTCTGCCTGTAGCCTGAGGCATTATGGACACTAGAGCTTATGCTGGGATTCTGACTGTTATCCTGAAGGAAAACATCTGGACCTTGTTTGATTTTCTTCACTCGAGCCACCAATTTGCTCATTCAGAACTCCAAAGAATGAGAGAACCTTACTCCTGTCAAGGATCATGTCATGCCACAAGTGGTGTCACTGGAATCTCAGCAGGACCACTCACTGAGTAAGGTACCATTCAATATGAGTGAGGGGATCAGAATCAGGATCGCAGTGTCTGTCCTAAGCATTTTGCATCATTTGCTCAAAGCCACTGGTAAGAGCCTTCAACAATATTGGATTTTGTATCACACGTTTTTCCTTATTTGCCCTAGTTAACTCTCCATTCCTGAATGGAAACAAATATCCACCTCAAGTCTTGGTAGCTATTTAGCTTTCGAACCAATGCCACTCAAGGTAACTGCAGTGCTGTTCAAAATAGACCACATCTCAGCAGCCTAATGCAGTGTTTATAGAGTGCTCATTGGAACAGGACATTGGTTCTCATTACACTTAATCCATTGCTATGCAATTACTTCCCCCTCTTACAAAATGATCTGTAGATCATGAGAGAAACTTCACACGTTCAAATCTATGAAATGCCTCAGAGCGTATGAAATATTTTGCTTAGAGAAATTTTTCAACAAACCCTTCCCTCAAGGTAAACAGTTATTGTATTAATAAAAATATGAGTGGTGTAAAATTGTGTGAGGTACAGTACATAGAAGACATATCCTTTCTTTAAGGAATTTATTAAAATTAATCACTAAATCATGCCAAAGGCCTAAGACAGAACTAATTACAAAAATAATTTATGGAGAACCCAAAAACTGAATTGTTAACCCAGTAGCCCTTCCCCCCCGAACACTGAACCTGAAAGGCCTTCTTTGTGTCCCAAACTTACGACATCACATACAGTGCTTTCTACTGTGAGTAGTTTCATTCACTTCAATGGGATCAGCATCAGGTCCTACTGTATGTTTGGAGGATGATTGTGATAAACGGCAAAGCCCTAGATCACTAGTTCCAGGCTACTGAGGTGCTGGATTGTTTTGTCTAATCATTTTAAGTAGCACTGAAAAGTGACTTTTCCAATTCTCAGATGGTTGACTTTGTGCTCCTCAGACTTAATGGGCTAAATTCATCCCATCATTTTTTTTCATGTGTTTATTGTTTTATCAATGCAATGTGATTTTTCTTGAGTAGCTCATAGAGCTACCCCTTGAACAAGATTCTAAAAGCTACAGGGAAGTTCCTTCTAGCTCAAGCAGTATTATTGTTGGTATTACTGGTTATGAGCCAATAGTGTGCTTGCCACTGCATAATATACAAGGAAAGATATGCTCACCCTGCCTCATTCTAACTGGAGACCAAACCAATAGAGACCATGGAGCTAAAGTTAATAAAGAAGCGTAAGTCCTTTGCACTCAAGATGAAATCCTGGCCCCAGTGCAGTCAGTGGCAAAACTCCCATTGACCTCAGTGGGGCTCCCCTTTCAACTCCAATTTCTTTTTCTTCTGCATTTCTGTCCAAATGTAGCAGTTCCTTCTTCAAACCCAACAAAAAAACATGTAAGTAAAAAATGGTGCCAACTTTTCACTGTATTCATTTGCTTATGTCAGATTCTCTGTCCTAACCCTTCATCTATGTGAAGCGATACTGGGTTTGTGGATAGCTCAGATCAAAAATAAATGGCTCCAAAACTTCCCAACCCTACTTTTACTCTCTTCCTCAAATTTCTCCAAGATTGTTTTTATGGTTGGGAAGTTCTATAACCATTTAATTTTTATCTGAGCTATCCACAAAGCCAATATCGCTCTTCATTGAGTTTATTAGGTGGGGGATGAGGCTCCTTGCATCCTATCTTATACATGTGTGGCAGCCAGCCCCAGTCTGGCCTGTTACTCACATGTGTAGCCCATAGAGCTAGCTTAAGGTATTTTATGTAGCAGCAACACTAGAAACTTAGAGGCCTACATCCTGTAAGATATTTAGTTTAAGCAGCTGGCATAAGACTGTGAGACCTATGAGCCTTAGCATAAGTGAGTTACCCAACAGTGACCCTGAGTTATTGGGGAACTGTGAATATTATGTTTAGGGGTGTGACAGGGCGCCTGCCCTGTACTGGCCCTAAGAGAGTTAAAACCATCCTAGGGAGGCTGAGCGGCAGGCAGCCAAAGGAGTGGCTGCAAGGGAAGCAGCCAATTAGGGTGGAGACTGCAGACAATAAGGGCAGTGGCTGGACCAGCCAATCAGGGCCCAGCTAGTCCATATAAAAGGAAGCTGCAGACCAGAGTGAGGAATTCTGCTGTAGGGAGCCGTAAGGAGAAGACTGGTTTCCTAGAGGGCTCCTGGTGGGCTGCCAGGACTTACAGGCTTGAGGCCCTGGGAAGAGGGCAAAGGAGCTGGAGCCAGAGGCAGGAGCAGAAGGAACTGAGGCTCCGGGGAAGTGGCCCAGGGAATAGAGACAAGTCAGCTGGAAGGAAGAGGCAGCAGGAAGCTGCTATTTGCAGGGTCCTGGGACCTAGACCAGTGGGGGAGCCTGTCTTCCCCCCCACACACACACCCACTAGCTGCTGAAGGAGCTGCCCAACTGTGGACTACCAAGCCACTGCAAGGAGTGGCTGGACTCTTAATGGAAGAGTCCCCCGGAAGGTGGGGGGGAAACGGATGGTGACACGCCCGGAGGGCTTTGCCAGAAAACAGATGCTGAGACAAAGGAGCTGTAACTGGGCTGCAGGTGGAGGTGAGGACGGAAGAGCCACCTCCACCCGAGGGCGCACCTGCTGGGACTGAACTAATTCCCCAAATGCCCAGCAGGAGGCGCCAGTGTGGTGAGTGACCCTGTGACAAGGGGATTTTTATACAAACTTATACCAGGTAACATGAACCAGTGTTAGCTTTTGCATATTTTAGGCTAGGAACAGCCACAGATGCCTTGGCACAAACTTGCCTTAGCAATTAATTGAAGTATGTGATAATGAGTTTAGATCATTACTATATTAACCTATAGAATAAGAACACTCCAACATTATTAGGGTGAGGAAGTCAGTTATGGACAAAGGAGGCCAGGTGTTTATATGACTATTCCTGGCAGTCACACATCCTATAATAAGCCAAACCACCATGTCAGCCTTGAGATCTTGACCATCGGACTCGCTTGGCATGCTGCAGGCAAGGTAGGATCCTTGTGGAACACTGCCAGTCTCTCACCACTAGGTCTCCAGGAGAACGCGCTGAGTGGGTGTAAGGGGTGGTGCTGCACAGTAGCTATATCTTCATTTGGAATTGAACATTTGTGGTTTTACTAATTATGCTAGTAAAAATATGTAAAGCTTTGTTTTGGCCTCAGTGTCTTCATCGCTTTGCACGCTGAGGCTCCCCAACCAGATATTGAACTTGATTCTGTTGTGCCTGATTCTGGGGCTAGAAACTTTTAAAACCCTCATGTTTTAATCAGTCATTGGCTAAATTGATTTTGACAATTTTCAATTAATCACTGCTCAGCAATATCAGACAACACGTGCCTTCTTTTTCTTCTAAGATAATTAGTCTCTGCTTGCCTTCTGCATTTCTGAGGCACTCTCTACAGCCCTGTGCATTTATTTATTTATTTAATCAAGTTGCTTTGGCACCATCCCAGTGGCAACTGCTGAGCCTCTGGGTACTACTATGATGAATCTGTGCCTAGCAAAACTACTTTTAGCACCTGATTTTCCATTGCCCTACACTTGGTGTGGTCATTTAGGCTTACCTTGCTTTGGTGTACAGTGGGTACAAATGCTACCATTGTGACTCGGTAGCACTTTACACTCACCTGGCACTCATTTTGTGCTAATGTAAATAACCACACTTAGTTCAGGGCAATGGAAAATTGGGGCCTTTGTATCAAATGTCCTATTAGCCCTTATATGTGGCTTCCATGCTGCCATAGTTTCTGGTGTTGGTTTCCAATTAAACATGCCTCCAGTCTGCTGTGCCTCTCAAGTTGTGTATATGTGTACCAGTAGGGACACCAACCTCATCGGCATTGCACTGGGAACTGTGGCGTATTGAAAACCGTGTTAAAATTCCAAGTTATCAACTTAAGTTTGTAAAAATGTTTCCTGGTCCTGTATCTGAAGAAGTGAGGGTTTTTACCCATGAAAGCTTATGCCCAAATAAATCTGTTAGTCTTTAAGGTGCCACCAGACTCCTCATTGTTTTTGTGGATACAGACTAACATGGCTACCCCTCTGATACTTTTCCTGGTCCTGCTTGCAAGTTATTGGGCTCTGTTGGGAAGTGTGAAATCCAGTCCTTGAGCAGTCAGTCTGCAAAGAGCCAGGTAAAGTAAGGTGAGCTGAGTTGTCTTTCTGTTTTAAGGAGCAGCCTGCTTTGTCTCTCTATTTTGTGGTTCTGAATTCTAAGAAATAGAGCAGTGTTACTTTGCAACCTTCCAGCAAAAGTGTTAGATAAAAACACACGTCTCTGTGCATATGCTGGAAGAGAAATTTACTCTGCTAGGGAAATTTGTATCTTGAGGCCAGAATCTGATCTGTTATACCACTGAAAATCTAGAGTGACTCTACTGAATCAATGGGGTTACTCTGGATTTACATGAGAGTAAGTGAGATCAGAATCTGTCTCTTAACCAGAGCATTTCTTTTATCCTGTTTGTCTCTCTTGTTTATAGCAGATTTTGTTTTTTCTTTTTAAAGCTCTCTTTTTACTGAATGCAATGCAAGGCATAGCTCTTCTGCTCCATTTTATACTTTAATCAACATATTTTCCATGCTCCAGGCCATTGTTCTGATTTTCATGGCAACAACACTTTTTCCTTCCAGCCGGGGTTGCCAACCACCCATCTGTTCAGTCAAATAAAGACTAGGTGAAGGAACAGCTCCTTACTGGACTTTCCTCATCAGTCCATTATGGAAAAACTTTCCTCATATACACAGAAACACAATTGAAGATGCACACGCAGGTCTAAATGAGAACTAAAAATGATGTCCTAGATCATTATCTTAAATCATAGTTTCTCACTCACAGTAGCAGTGTGTGCACAGAATATGCCTTCCTAAAAGAACTTCAGTAACTAGTCCCTTTTATATTGATGGTGTTTTAGTGCCTTCTTGTGTTGTTGCCTGGAAGTGCAGATAATACCTCTAAAGATGTATAGTTCACTCTGTTCTATACATGATAAACAAAATATTCCTGCAGTTCTTCTCCCTTGTTGTTTTGAAAATAATTTCAGATGTGATGCTGAAATTGCGCACCAAATAAAAAATGGAGAATTTGTTTTGCAGTACCAGAAAAGCCGTTGAACTTAATCAGTGGGCTCTTAAATGTCTGTCGTTTTGAGTAATTCTTACCTTGTTTCAGAACCTCCATGGTTGGAGGGAGGCAGAGACTGGGTTGGGTTCTAGTGTGGGATGCATACTGATCTCCTCCCTCCCACCAGCCCCATAGAGATTCTCCCAGACAAGGTTATGCATCCTGGGGCTGGTTGACCTGACCTTGTGTGCATCTGCCAGAATCTCTATGTATCCCTGCTGAGCTGCCAGGTATGGAGGTAGGTCTGGCAACCTATTTCATTAAAGGGGAGGGCAGGGATATGCAAATTGCCCCCACACAACACACATACATACCCAAAAGAATGTTACAGGTTGCAGGAGGAGATGATCCAGCTGTGGGCAGGAAATAACGTGAGACTCTATGTGGAAAAGAAATCTATGCAGTATTACTTGTGGGAGGGAGAGAAATCCTCTGAAATCTAAACATTTGAAGGGGAGCTATTTGGAAAAGACTAACGAGTTAAAGTAAGGGGGAACACGGTTCCCACTCCTCTGCTAAAAGCAGAAGGAAGTTCCCTCTTCTCTCCCTGGTGTAGTGATCAGTACTTTGCCCCAGCTCCCTCTCTTCTTGGGGTGGAGCCATGACAGCTCCCTGTCCTGTTCTAATCTATTCCAACCACAAATATTAATGGTGAAAAAGGACCGACAGGGGATTTTGTTATAATATACAGCATTTTATCAACAAATAAGAAGGCCCCTCCCCCAATATGCTTACGATCTAATTCAGACACATCATCATTTTAACAAGTGACAGCTGGGATGTTATGAAGAGTTTAAACAAGGGGAGAAGGGTGTCTAACTCTCAGGAATTTATCACAAGTCTCTCAGAGTTTTTCTTAAAGCTCCAGCTTCTGGAGGCAGGTGATGAGGTGAGAATCTCAGCCTTCATGGGGCGGGGGAGTAAGTTTCCAGCCCTTGTGGTTGCAGAGAAAAGCTTGAAAATATAACTCAGCTGCACCTGACAGGCTCAAACCAAAAGGCAAATAAAAAGATCCCCACATTTATTTATTTTTTAATCTCATGATCTGTGAACACTTGGGATTGTCAAGGCTGAAGTTAAAACTGCTATTAATGGAGGATCATTTAAAGTTGCAGGATTGCAAGTTTATTTATTTTTCTCTTTTCCACTGTAAGTTTCTGTTTTCTGTTTTCTTAAAATATGTTCAGGGAAGAGGAGGAGACTTGATAGTACTGATGCTGAGTTTATGGATCTCTAATGGGATATGATCTTAAAATGTAAAAATATAATGGGAAGCAATTATATAAAATAAGTTAGGTTGGATATCTGGAAACATTTATGAACAGTACAGTCTATTGATCTATCAAATAGAGTCACAAGGGAAGTGATGGTCATCCGATTACATGAGTCATTTAGAGTGTGGTTGTACTCTGAAAAGTGACTCTGTATAAATGGCATGATAAGACTCTATGTTCATGTGGTAATTATTTCCGTTTTGAACGGGCTAAGATTACAAGTAAAAAGTTGTCTGCCAGTCCTGAAAACTAAAAGCTGAGATCCGAGAGTCATGCTAGATTATTTTTATTATTCACATTGTCACCAGTGATAATGGTTCTCCAGTCCAAATTATACCCCCAGTGACACCCTTTCCCTCCATTGTGCCTTCAGTGGGTTTGCACAGGTGTAACTGGTTAGTGCTTAATAAATAATTATGTTGATTCACAAGACTAAATGGACTCTGTATTTCAATCTTCTGAGAGTTTGGCTCTGCAGGACTGACAGGAGTAAAGGGCAGTCAACGTGTATTTTGTCACTAATGTTAGCAGAGATGATGATTGATTACACACAGGAGGCAGATCTGTTGTGTAAGACTGTGCCATTTTTATGCAGTCATTTTAACATTACTTTGAATTAAATGCTCTAGACTATGTAGTAGGAAACAAACCTCTAATGGCAAGAAGATAGAAAAGATGACCTAACAGGTAGTTCTGTTTCTAATTTCTGTTACTGAACTGATCTAGATCTTCATATGGTATGTATTTCCTATGGTGTTGCTGAAAAAACTATTTCTAAAGACAGCTGATATTTTATTAATGGTGTCATCTGTCACTAGTCTTCCATCAAGCCTCCAGCAAACTAATCAATCCTGCTCTGCTGTGCAAAAAAACTAATCTCAGAGGAGCAGTATCTGAAATAAACACATCATTACTGTAAGAATGCCTTGGTCAAAAATCATAAATAGGCTTCAGCCTGGAACTGACTTTCTGTAGGTCAGGGAATCAGTTAGCTTTAATTTGGACCAAGGTTCTTTTTTCTTTTTCAGTAGCTATGATCTGATGAGCAATCCGTTCTCTTAATGTAATACATCTGCCTGTCTCAACAAGTACAGACTTATTGATGGCACACTGCATAACAATAACTAGGAAGAGCCTGATAGCAATTTCTGCACTATTGATCCATTTAATATCTCACCTAGATTGCGGATTTGTACCAGGAAGAAACTTGACGAATGGGGTGAAATCCTGGCCCCATTGAAGTGAATGGGAGGTTTGTCATTGACTTCACTGGTGAAGAGAGCAATCTGAGATGAAATAACTTTTCCCCTCACCGTGTTGTCAAGCTGGATAAGCAGCTATTAGTTTAACAGCAGCCAAAGAAATTAAACCTTTATGGTTTCAGATGTAATCTCAGAACAAAAACAGCTTAATTCAAAAGAGAAATAAACTCTGTCAGGCAGGCAATTGTTCAGGACTGTCTCTGTGTTGCAGTCCCTGAAAGGGTAGTAGAGCAGCTGCTTGCCCTTTATGCTACCCAGGTTTCCTTGCGGCAATGCCTGCCTCAGGCACAATGCTTCCCAGAGAAGCCATGCTGCTCCTCCTTATCCTGCGGCTTTACAAAGAGAATCTCAAATAAGGCTTCAGCTCTTCACAACTCTATTGTGTAAAAAGACCTTTCAGAGAGCCTCTTCCTGCAGGATTGGGAGAGGGATACTGCTCCTCATAAATGTCAGACAAGGTGGGGGAGGTATCCAATCTTTTATTGGACCAACTTCTCTTGGTGAGAGAGACAAGTGTATGCATGTGACATTCAGCATCTCTCTGCAGAGAGGTGAAGTATGGCACCTCCTCATACATTACATAGAGCAGTAAGATTTGCTTGGCTGCTGTTGGCGCAAATCTTCAGCAAGACTTGTGCTCATCTCCTGGTGGCAGCTCAGTGATATGTTTTAGTGGAAAGGTACAACTACATTTGAGCCGGGAGGTGTAATTCCCAGTTTACATAGATGTACTTCAGCTTATGCTAGTGTCTAACAATAGCAATGTGGCCCTGGTAGCATGAGTGGCAGCTGGAGCTAGCCACCCAAGTACATACGCACCCAGACCCCTTGCATGCAAGCTTCTGCTCATGCTACCAACATGGCTATTTTTAGTACGCCAGCTCAAGCAGCCACTTATCCCATCTGGGAAGCATTGGCCCAGCTCAAATGTAGATATTGTGTAACAAGGAGGTGTTACAATGAGTTCCTGTTAGCCTCTTTCTTGCTCCCAATCCTTTCCCGACCAGAGGGAAATGCCATCTGATGTCCAAGAGTTTAAAAAGAGGGAGAAAAACTCTTTCAAATTTCTTCTATCAGTAAACCTGTTTTGAGTGTAGCATCCAAAGCTATGTGTGGGCTATTGCTGATCTCTTAAAGGCTGCCGGGTTGGTTTATATAATCCTTGTGCTGTCAATGCCTAGAATAATTCTTTACCTTGTAGAGCACTTTGAAGTATGTTAAATATGAAAATGATATAAAAAGCAAATTCACTTTCCAATATACAGAAGTATGAATTTTTCTTCCACCTAGTGTCCCAACTTCTTTCAGCTCTATTTTTGCTGAAAATTTTAGTGAGAAATAAGAAACTTAAAGGTAAAAAATTAGACCTTCCACTGTGACCCTGATAGCAATATTAGCCAGAAGAATACCTCACATAACTACTTGAAATTACATAAATTTTAGAAGCTTAGTAATCTCTTAGTCATCAAACACCCAAGGCTGAGACCTGGTAAAATGTTACAGTAATCTGAGGAGACAAGAAACTGTGCATGTCAGACCTTTGTTGTAATGTGAGTCTGTTCTGATATAATAAAACAGAATAACTAGGAATAGAAAAAATATTTGACAGTAAATTCTATTTCATTGTAAGTTGCACTGAATGTATTTTTTTGGCAATAGAGTTTTCACAATGATAGCACTCACGTACAAATGCAACTGCAAAGAGGAAGAATTGGGGATGGGGGAGAGAAACAAAGAGTGAAAGGTGGTAGAACACACAGGAAGGATAGGAAGGGAGAGAGGAGGAGAGTCTAGCAGGGTGGTTGGTTTCTTCAGCAGACATACTATGTTATGAGGTGTTTGAACCCTGTAGAAGGATACCGAATGGGCCTGCTAACCTACTGTGGAATATGTTCCCCATATTCATCCACCAGTGAAGAGAAAGTAGAATCATAGAAGATTAAGGTTTGAAGAGACCTCAGGAGGTGATCTAGTCCAATCCCCTGCTCAAAGCAGGACCAACCCCAACTAAATCATCCCAGCCAGGGCTTTGTCAAGCTGAGCCTTAAAAACCTCTAAGGATGGAGATTCCACCACATTCCAGTGCTTCACCACCCTCCTAGTGAAATAGTGTTTCCTGAGATCCAAACTAAACTTCCCCCACTGCAACTTGAGACCATTGCTCTTTGTTCTGTTGTCTGCCACCACTGAGAACAGCCTAAATCCATCCCCTTTGGAATTCCCCTTCAGGTAGGTGAAGGATTCTATCGAATCCCCCACCCACCCACTCTTCTCTTCTTCTGCAGACTAAATAAGCCAAGTTCCCTCAGCCTCTCCTCATAAGTCATGTGCCCCAGCCTCCTGATCATTTTTGTTGCCCTGCACTGGACTCCTTCACTGAAGAGGGAGGAGAAAAGGAAAGCATTTTTTAAAAATTATGAAAACATCTCTAAGTGTAACATTGTAAAGGACTGGGCCATAGGGCAGTCTGGCCTAGTAGTCACATGTCTGCTCACCAGGGACAGTAGCCATCAAGCAGGAGTTGGAGGAATCATAAGAGCCAGGTCCTGTAAGCAAGAGACAGAGTCAGGCTGGGGATGGAAATGGGAGATCAGAAATAATACAAGGCTGGAATCAGGAGGCAGAAACAAGGTCAGAGTCAGGCTGGAGTCAGAGATCAGGAGATCAAACAAAGTCTGGCATTGCACCAGGCCAAAGTCTGTGTGGTTACCCAGACAACTTCCTGGGGCAACCGCTGAGATTAAATAGGGTGCTGGCCAATAAGAGAGGGCTGCAGGGTACCATCACTCTGGGTCTCCTGTGGTGCCTACTCTCCACAGTGCTCCCTGGCTGTACCTCCGCATGGCCTCCCAGTGGCCCTGTGGGAACATCAGCTGTCCCAGGCTCTGCAGCCCCTTGATCTAGTCCCTGGATTCTTACATCTATTATAGCAAATAGCTTAGTTTTTAAAGTGGGATCAGACATTCATGGATAAGAACAGCCTTTGTAGTTTGGCCTTGTGAAAATAGCATGACAAGGGTTATTTTTATCTATCTTGACGCTTCAAGGTATAAGATAATCATTAACTGGGTTCTGGAAGAAGTTTTCCTCCATTATATAGTGTTACACAATTAGATCCAGTATGGCTGCGTTGCACCTTCCTGCAAAGCATCCAGCACTGGACACCATTGGGAAACATACTGAACAAGAGGAGTCTTTTTCTAAGATTTTTTTTTTTTGTGGTCTTTGTATTCAGGGCTTGATCCTTAACTGTGCTGCACCCTCTGGACCAACACAGGAAAGCACTTACAGCCAGCTTTTCTTTTTACTTTTTATTTAACAGAGTCATTCTTTTATAAAAAGTCTTATAAAACTTGTTTTACAACTGGAATAGAGCCAATCTTAATATCTGTACAATTACAGATTGACCTCTGAAAGTCCCTACCACTGTTTTGATGAGATCTGCTACCTGTCAGTTTCTTCAACTTCGTAGTATTCTTCACATATTGTGGTTGATGCTTTTTTAACCTGTCTTCCTCTTTGTTGTTGTCAATTGGTAGCATTGGTTTAAAGTCTTCCATTATTTCTGTTTAGGTCCAAACGTCTGTTTTTCTTGCCTGGAGATGTATAACCAATTTATTAGTTGTCTGTCAAACTCTATACACTATTAAGCTTTTTTCCTTTTTCCTCCTATCTTCCTTATTTTATATCTTACATTTTATTTTAATTTTAAGTAGTGCTGAAGGGTTTCTAAATTGTCCTGGAAATTCTGCATCTTATAAAAGCCATGAAGAACTGATCTCTCATCTCCTTGTCACTATTAGTGGGACCACTGCATGATGGTGGAAGAGGAATGATTCCCTTAAAACAATTGATTGGTATCAAAAAGTGTAGGAAATTCTAGTACAACAATTAACTCATCCAGTCAGAGTTCTACAGATTAGAATGAAAAAAGACACTACTTAGAAATTTGGTAGAACTTTTTGGAGTTTGCTGGAAGGGGGTCATCTCCCACCACTGATTAATTTTAGGGCTAGATTTTCAAAGATATTTAAGTGCCTAAAGATGGAGGTAGATGTCTAGTGGGATTTTCTAGAAAGAGGAATATGGATTATGTGCATAATTCCTCAGTCACCATATGGAAAAATTTATCTTTCCCTCAGAAATTTGCTGAATTATTTGTAATTTAGTTAATGTGGGAATATTGGGATCATATGATTACTTACATTACCGTAGTGCAGAGATTCTCAAACTTTTGTACTAGTGACCCCTTTCACATAGCAAGCCTCTAAACACTTTTTTATATATCTAATACCATTATAAATGCTGGGGGCAAAGCGTGGTTTGGGGTAGAGGCTGACAGCTCATGACTCCCTAAAGGGTTGTGACTCCCGTTTGAGAACCCCTGGTAGTGCAATGGGGTCCCAGCTGAGATTAGGACCCATTATATGAGGACCCATTAAGAAACAGTCCTCACTGTGACATTGCACTCCATATAATTTTATGAAAATATGCTAATGTGTGAATAATGTAACTGGAATATGCATCATACAAAAGGTCTCTTGTAAGGTATCATTATAAAGCTTATAATCTATTGCAGGCCTGCACAACTTGTAAAGCGGCGAGGGCCACATTACTCCAAAGAAAACAGCTGAGGGCCGAAACCTCCCGGCCCTGCAGAAACAGCCCGCCCCAGGGCCATCCAGCCCTGCAGAAAGAAACCCTCCTTCCCCAGCACCGCCCCACCAAAACAGCTGTGGGCCAAAAAGGAAGGTTGGGGGTGGGGAGGTGATACTTTATTTTAAATCAACCGGGGGCTCCCACCTGAAGAGGTGGCTGGGAGCCCTCAGGGTCAAATTAAAGGGCTCGGGGCTCCGGTGGCTGGGGGAACCCGTCAGGGTCGGCTCTAGGTTTTTTGCTGCCCCAAGTAAAAAAAAATTTGGCTGTCCCCTGTCCCAGCCCTGGGCTCCCCCCTGTGCCCCTCTGCTGCCCCAATCCTGGGCTCTCCCCCCACTGACCCACACCCCCTGCTGCCCCAGCGCTGGGCTTCCCCCTTTCCTCCCCATCAGTGCCCTCCCCCCACCCTGTTGCTGCCCCAGCCCTGGGCTTCCCACCACCAGTGCCTCCCCCCCACACACACCTCCTGCCTCCCCAGCCCTGGGTCACTGGTAATGCTCCCAGAGCAGGTCATTCAGCAGGAATTTTGGATGTGCACAAAACACAGACAGGATTGGTTCCCATATGGTTACAGAGCTGCAGTAAAGTGGAACAATTTTCAGCTTGTGTGATTGGAGGATATCTGGATGCATATTATAAGACTGTCCTCCATAAATGAGGAAAAGTTGAGGTGCCTTTATTATTCTTTTGTTCCACTCTTTCTTTCTCTGGGGAATTTGCCAATGCAATATCACTGTCTTCCTTTTAAACAAACAAAAAGGCAATGGCTGTTGAAAATAGCAATTCCAGTGCTAATAAGCATTTCTTGCTCAATTTTATCCTGCTTTTTCTACAGCAAGTTACAGTGGATCAGTATATTTGATTTGGGAGAAATGAAGTAACAGCTGCCCAAACTGAGCTTGAGCACACCTGAATTTTGAGGTGTTCAAATCTGGAAGGCAGGTGCTGGGGGGGGGGGGCTGTGGGCTCCATGGGGGAGCATGGCAGCAATGTGTCTGGAGCTGCATGGAGCCAGACATGCTGGTCTGAGTGGCACGGTAAGGGGGCTGGGGGTTGGAGAAGAGGTAGGGGATTCCAGGGGGCAGTCAAGGGACAGGGAGCAGGGGTGGTTGGATGTGGCAGAGGTTCAGGGGGCCAGTGGTTCAGGGGGGCAGTCAGGGGACAGGCAGCAGTAGGATAGGCATGGGAGTTCCAGGGGTTTATCAGGGGATAGGTAGGGGGTGGGGTCCTGGGCGAAAGTTGGGGGTCTCAGGAGGGGGCAGGTGGGGACAAGGAGAAGGGAGGCTTAGATAGGGGGTGGGGATCCTGGGGGGCAGTTAGGGGCAGGGGTCCAGGGAGGGGGCAAACAGCGGCCGCATTCCGGGATTCAAATGGCTCTGGGCTGCCCGCAGCCGCAGGGAGCCCTGAGCCCTTTAAATCCCAGACGTGGCTGGGAATCTCTGCCGGCAGCCCAGAGCCCTCTGACTCACGGCCGCGGCTGGGATTTAAAGGGCTCTGGGCTCGCTGCCGCTGCTGGTAGCCCAGAGCCCTCTGACTCCCGGCCGTGGCTGAGATTTAAAGGGCTCAGGGCTCCCCATGGCTGCCGGCAGCCCAGAGCCCTCTGACTCGTGGCCGTGGCTGAGATTTAAAGGGCTCAGGGCTCCCCATGGCTGCCAGCAGCCCAGAGCCCTCTGACTCATGGCCGCGGCTGGGATTTAAAGGGCTCTGGGCTCCCCGCCGCTGCTGGTAGCCCAGAGCCCTCTGACTCCCAGCCACAGCCGGGATTCAAAGGGCTCTGGGGTGCCCGCAAAGCGCCGTGTGCGGGGGATTTAGAATCCCCTCACGGGCCGCACAGTGAGCCTCCGGGCCGCATGTTGTGCAGGCCTGATCTATTGAGTGTGGTCATCCTATTTGTATAAATGTATCATTCTTGTATCTGAAACTAGAAATATGAAATATAACTCTGAGGTCCTATTGTAGTTATGCAATGTGTGAACCATTAATGGTGGTTTGGAATCTTGATGGCTCCCATCAACTAGGACAATTGGTTGTAAATGGCTCTGTTTACTTGCAAGCCTTCCTGTGAGTCAGGCCAGGAAGGATGAAGACTTGGGGCAGGGGGGTCTCACAGGACATGTGACCTGGAACTGGAATCCATCTTAAACCTGGTGCTTTTCCATTTGGGAGGAGGGGTGGGGACCTAGAGAGACAAAAAAATTCCCCAAAGGTATAGAAGGGGGTGGAACAGAAAAAAAGGAGGTTCCAGTCATGAGAAATCCCCTAATTACCACCTGAGCTGGAGCTAACAAGGCCTGTACCGGGGGAAGGGTTGGGCCTAGACTAGGAAGGAGTCTAGTCTGTGAAAAGCTTATTGGAACATCTCTGAGGGTGAGATTTCATCTGTAATCAGTTTCTTAATGTATTAGGCTTAGACTTGTGTGTTTTGTTTTCTTTTGCTTGGTAACTTACTTTGTTCTGTCATTACTTGGAACCACTTAAATCCTACTTTTTATACTTAATAAACTCACTTTTGTTTATTAATGGACCCAGAGTAAGCAATTAATACCTGGGGGAGCAAATAGTTGTGCATACCTCTCTGTGTGGTATAGGGGGCAGACAAATTTATGAGTTTACCATGTATAAGCTCTATACAGAGTAAAACAGATTTATTTGGGGTTTGGATCCCACTGGGAACTGGGTGTCTGGGTGCTAGAGACAGGAGCATTTAAGCTGTTTTCATTTAAGTTTGCAGCTTTGGGGCACATGGTCCAGACCCTGGGTCTGTGTTGGAGCAGACTGGCATGTCTGACTCAACAAGGCAGGGTTCTCAAGGCCCAAACTGGCAGAGAAAACAGGCTCAGAGGTAGTCTCAGCACATCAGGTGACAGTCCAAAGGGGGTCTCCGTGATTCAACCTGCCACACTCACCCCCGAGAGTTTTTAGAATCAAAATGGACAAGGCAGACAAAAAATGAGCTGAGAAATTGAGAGTTGCTCAAGGTCATCTGGCAGCAGAGCCAGGAATAGCACCCTGGTCTTCTGAGGCACAGCACAATTCTTTATGCACTAGGCCATGCCATCTCTAAGGCATAGTTGGTGGTTATTTCAGTTACTTAATGTTGTTCTGTTTGTTTTTAATGTTGAACACTGTTACTTTAAGAGATTAGACATATATAAAAACAGGAAGAAATAAGCTTCTATATTTTACTCCTGGGGGAATTCTGCACATCTGCACATGAGCATAATTCATGTCCCCCACAGGTTATTTTTTCTCCGCAGAATATAGATTCTGCTGGAGAGGTACTGCAGTTATTCACCCAGCAGGGGCTGTTGTGGTACCAGAAAAGGGCAACAAGTCGGAGAGGCTGCCACAATGGGGTCAGGTGAGGAGGCACTGGACAAAGGGGCATATGGGGCTGCTGGGGGGAGGGCATAGACTGTGGTTCAGAAGGGCTAGTGCGGGAGACAGACTTGGAGTGGGCTCAGGAGCTAGTGGGGTGATAGCATTGAGCCAGGGTCTGAATGAGAGGTGGGCAGCAGGGCTACATGGGGACTGGGGGTAAGGGGGTACAGGTACGCATGGGGATGCGGGTAGGCAGTGCAGGGACACAGGGTTGGGGGGGTGGAGAGACACATGGGGACAGGGGCAGATGTCCCTGACTGGGAGAGGCTAAGGATCAGCCAGGGTCTGCATGGGGGGGAGGCTTGCCAACTTCCTAACAATCCCTTCCTCCCACTCCCCAAAAAGCCTGTGTCATACTTCTCCCACCCACTGCCAGCAACCCTCTAGGATCATTCACAGGCTCCTTCCCTCTCCCTCAACTCTTCTGTTAGCCCTGACTCCCCCACGAATTTGCACTGCTTCTTGAGGGGTTATGGGGAAATGGTTCTGTATTGTAGTTTAAATTAATTATTCCAGTGCTGTAATCTAGCCTTTCAAGCAAGAATTTTTTTTTACAATATCCTAAAATATCACACACAACTTTACCTAACATCATACGTATTTTAATTTTGCCCTTCACTTTACAAAAGGTATTAAACAGAATAGGACCCAAACAGGACCTGACTAACAATTTTGGTGAATTCCTGGCTCCATTAAAGGCAATGGCAAAACTCCCATTGTGTTCCGTGGGGCCAAGATTTCATCATTTATTGTATTTATTGCATCAAAATGCATCATCTGGAAGATTAGAGGAAAAATTATATCGACAATGCTGAAGTTTAGTCCTTTTTGGAGGAAGGGGTGGAGTAAGTGGTGCTCTTCACTATGGATGTTTAATTTTGAAAGAAACTAAAAATTGATCCATCTACAATGGCTGTGGGTTGAGTTTACTTCCAGAAATATTGCAAACAATGAACTAGTTGAGTTTTCATTTCCCACATTATGCAATAGTAATTAAAAGGTACAGTTGGAAGGTGAAAGTCCAAAAAAAATCTTAAAACTCCATATTGGTCCCTGGTTATTACTTCCACATGATATAGAACGAATTACTGCTACAAAGTACCCTGGACCCTCACTGCCTGCACTGCTTCCGGCACAGAGAAAGTTATTGAAATTGTAGACCTTAGCTGAAGTTACATTATTCAAAAGATGTAGTATAGCTTTATATCATCAGTTAACAGTTTATTTTGGACTGTACTTTAATTGGGTTCCCCTGCTGGAGGTAAAGAGTGAGCGTTTTAGTATATTTCCACCATACCGTCATGAGCTCTATGTACAAAATCTTATACTTCAGATCTGTTTCCCATTTTTTCATCTCAGAAGCTCATTTGTAAAGTGACTAAACCCGTAGGAGTAAGATTGTATAAAGGGAGAGGCCTGGAGCTCAGATGGTACTGGACCACTGCAGGGAGCAGACATCTCTTCCAGGGAGCCAAGATCTCTACAGGATCCTGGACTAGCCCCTAAGTGGAGGTGTGCCCTGCGGTCAGAGGACAGACTAGTAGCCCGAGGAGCTGCCAGGACCACCGTCATACGAATGCCCTGAGGAGTTGTGGGGACTGC